>NW_027287206.1:2439871-2919843 GCF_022747635.1 Hetaerina americana | reverse complement strand
TCCCTCCTCTGAACTGGGCTCTGTTTGCGAAGCACATGGAATTTCAAAGATACCGAAATAATGTTTTGATTAAAAAAATTCACGTACGTTAAAATAGGCAGGGCAAAATACAGGGCGATTTACTTCGGCCGAAGCCTTTCACCTTCGGCGAAGTCCACTACGGCCACTAAAACTAACAGCTTATAAAAACTGAGGCCGTTGAGAGCCTTTGACGTACAGGAAGAGAAGTTCGTTGTTAATATTTATTCGTTCTGTAAATAATAAAAAAGGAAGTTATCATGCCCTTCACTTGCTCTGCTCCGAAATGAAGGGTGGATAAAACTGCGTCGGCGGAGAGGAATGGCAATCGTAGAATGCTGACAAAAGAGGACGTGACTGCAACTCACTCTTGCGTGCCTACTCATTTCCATTGGCTCGCGTGCCACTTATTTTGTCTGATTTTTTCTGACAGCGTAATCGAAAACATTTGGAGTCCCTTACTCCACGGCACCCTTCCGAGATACGCCACCATTCTTCGCCCTTGCAGTTTTATATAATCAATCCAGACATGACGACTCCGCCCAGGGCGTTTGGAACAAACATGGATTCCCTATGAGAGAGATTTAACATCATCAGGTCACGCAGAGAGGGAATATGGAGAAGGAAACATGAGCTTCCATAGGGCAGAGACTTAGCACTTCAAAATAATATTCTCAATCAGCTCGAGGCTAAGGATCCCGACTCATTGCAGAAGCTATTCGAGAGGTCGGGCGAAAAAGGCTCGATATACGTAATCATTTAAAAGGGAATATTTGAAGAAATGATTTTTCAGACTGATAGCAATAATTTAAGGTCCCAATTTAGCCCGATTGAGTAAACCTTCAGTGGACTCCTGTCTCCGCTTTCGTTAGTACTAGTCATGGCACAACCTTAGAAAAAGGTTCAGGGAACGTCATTTAATCGTACGATTCTGTTTTGTGGGAATGGAGAAAGGATATTTCCCCATTCTTGGCTCTACAGCTCCTCAACGAACTCTTTCACAAAATTTTTCGACCAACAAAATCGAAGATAATTACCATTCTAGTGATATCTGCTTGTGCGCAACAGATTATCCTTTAGATAAAAGTCTTGGGTCCCGTCCATCACCCTTGATAATGAAACGACTGTTTCTTACTTTACATTTGGTCTCACAATGGGTCCTTTGCGACTTGATTACAGAAATAAGAGACGATCGAGTATCAAAATTCTTTGAGATAAAGTTTCGCTAATTAAATGATTCGGAAGAGATTTTATCGAGCGCTGATGCATGGGTAAAGATACCTATATCTACGTTAAACCCCTCAAGCCGCCGCTAGGGCCCCGTGGTAGGAATCGTTGGTTCACCAGCACTATAGGTACAAATATGCGCTTATACATAAATATAAAATTATATTTACGCATAATAAAATATTTACACACATGCATATCTATGAACATCAAGCAATAATGGGTTAACGCATAAATGAATGACGATTGACTTACGCATCTTCCTAATTTCAGTCATTTTTTCAAAAACATTGGCTCCCTGGCACTTTCTTCTTCGAACTGAAACCACGACCGTTGAATAATCATTATGAATAATGCTTGTATCCTATTATAACTGTTATACTGGTTATCATAAATAAAAGCCAAATATTCACCCTGATATTTCTGGTATAGTTAGATTTATAATCATAATGAGGTCACTAAGATTATTTCACACAAAATAAGCCAGCTTTGCTACGAATGGAACTCATTAACAATAATGTGAAAACTCTGTAATGAACTTTTCAGAACGTAAAAAAATCTTAAATATATCTATATATGTATATATATATATATATATATATATATATATATATATATATATATATATATATACATATACATATACATATACATATACATATACATATACATATACATATACATATACATATACATATACATATACATATACAAATACATATACATATACATATACATATACATATACATATACATATACATATACATATACATATACATATACATATACATATACATATACATATACATATACATATACATATGTATATATGCGTACTTATATATCCAAGATATCTCAAACAACTCTTCCGTTGCTAAAACGTTCTCAAAAAGTGGTGACTTTGGCGCGATGCAATGCTTACAGGATGGAGAGAAAGTACTCTCGGAGTATTGAGCATTTGGTTCCTAAAAGCATCGCGCCATTAATGATCGTTCAGCAATTGCCATTTTTTCCTTTCATTCCGTTTAATGATGAAGAGCTGGTACGGAAGTAAGATGAAACGCCCCCGCCTGAGAGACTTGCTTCGTCTTCACAAAAGTGGTGCCGATCAATGGGGAATAGATTCAAATTAAAATGATCCTTTTCAAATAGGAACACCTTCCAGCACGAATAGCCAAGGAATATTCTCTATGAAAATTCTGTAGATAAATTTCCGGTACTGAAGCATGACATCTTGTTTATTTGGAATTGTATATTCTGTTCACATTGCTGTCATGGGTTTAACTGCGAAAAAGTATAACTAAGTCAAAAAAAAGGTTTCATTAATGCAGAAACAGCTCAATTCCATAAATAAAAAAAATAAATCGAAGTGTTGGGGAGTTTTTAAGGTCAATATCGCATCACTCGATAGTTTCAATATGTACGTAAAGAAAATGCCTTTCCTCAAACACAACTCTTGCTTATCTGGAACTCTATGCTAGTTATTATTAATACCTTCAACCCATACTTTTCTCTCGCACGCTTTCATGGGACTTTTCAATCGTATTGGAATGAGCGATAGATACGAGCCTACTGAGATACGACTAATGTATGTAAAGAAAATTTCCCCTTCTGAAACATGCCATTTTGTTAATCTGGAAAGACGTAGAAGTCTTCAGTGCTGCCATGGGTGCTACAGTGGTAATGAATAAAGGTGCAGAAATCAAACTCTAGAATATATTACTGAAACAAAAAAAGATATTTAAATATTTTTTTGAAAAGTAGACAAAAAACAAGTCCGACTCAAGAAGTGAAAAAGATAAGAGAGAGTCAACATAAAAGAAGTAGGTGTAAGAGAAAGAAAGACTTTTAGAGAAAGAGTTTAAATTAGAGGAATTCCAAGGTAGAATAGGAACAGTCTAAAGAGACGAAGCGAAGAAGAAGAAGAGAGGTACAGATAATAGACACGCAAATTGTAATCCAAGCTCATCAGTTGAAGTGAGCAGGGAATTATCAGAAGAACCCGTGGCATCAAGGCTTATGCTCTCTGGAGATTCTCATTTGAGAATTAATTTTCCTTCTATCACTATTGAGGTATTACAGTTTTTCGTATTCTCTTCCGCCACAGAAAATACATCGAATAAATGATCAATTAAAATGGTCATTTGGGGTTTAAAACTATGCCATGCACTTTCTTTTCGCAAAAAGCACTGAAATTGCGAGTATGTGTACCAAACTGACGAACCAATCTTCTGGTTGAAATTTCTCTCGTCATTCTCCTCGACTTTGGCCCAGCATTCCTCCCAGTGTGAGATACCCTCCGGCGCTCACGCCTCAGCGGCCCTCGAGCGACTTCTAGGAGAATGCCCGCGGAGTGCGATGGCGCGGTGGAGAGAATAATTCACACCACGAGCGAGCGTACCGCTCTTCATTGGATCCGCAAAGTGTGCCCGATCCCCCCCTCCGAAAGAAATAATCGGAGAGCGCGCGAGAGGATGGGCATGAGGGGGGTGGAGTCGGGGGTTTGGCGGAAGGGGACCGAGGGGCGAGGCATCCCTCCGGCCCACCTGCCGCCGCGCGCCAAGGGGACGCCCACCGCACCGCAACTGACGTGGCCGCAGACTGCGACCACGCCAGTTGGCGAACAGAGAATCGGAGGGTGGACGGAGAGAAGATGACACCGGAAGCGAAAGAGCGTACAACGCTACATCCGGGGTCACAAACCGACGCCGCCTTCTATTTGCATTCGCAAAGAAAGTGCAAGTGACGCATGGAAGAGGAGCGGAGCGGAAGGGGGGTGTGGAACGTTCGTCGGCTCACCCAGCCCCCTCAATTATTTTATCAGAAATGGCCCTTCGGGCAATGGGCACTCCCCCCGCTCAAATAACTGACTAATTTCGAATTACAGGTATGAACTTCAACGATAAATAGATATGCATAGTCTTCTACCTCTAACCACAGTGGCTTTAAGACCTTTTGGATATGCAAAAAAACGGATTAATAAAAGAGTAGGAGCATATCGCATATTTAAACTGGTATCCTGATTTTCCTCCAAATTCCGGTGAAATATCCAACTGGCGTCTTAAGCGATTATCTCTCCGCGTGGTTGGCAAGGGGTTGTTGGTTTTGCGATTCTCAATGTATCGAATTATGGTCGCATTGAATTTCTCCAGTCTTTCTTGAGGAGATAAAATACCTGACGAAGATCATTCCAAAATGCTACCACTTGTCAGTAGTCGAATCCAGTGGTACTCTCAGGAATTATCTCAACATAGTAGGATCTATCAGTAATATAAAGTATTATGAAATGGTTGTGTCAACTGTCAGTACATATAACCGTAGTATATTGTGTGTTCATTAGATTCTTTATGGCACAGTGGCGTAAAATCGGGTAGGAATGTCCGTGCCAATTACGGTGAAAACGCTTTGAAATTTCTGGATTCACTCTCCAAGTATTTTGCGCATGTAATTACAGTACTCGTGAATTTAATCTCAATTAATATCTATTACCATATTGTCTCTAATTCAGTTAGGGTCCGTTTCAATCCACATTTATATCATCCCTAATTACTTAACAAGAATCTAACAGAGGATAGAACGTTTCATATTTAGATATGTGTCCCGTGCATGCGGTATAAATTTTAAATTTCATATCAACATGATAATTTTCCCAATAAGTTATTCTACGAATTCCTGAATCAGGGGGCAATACGCGAGTGAAGGTACGAGAGCCTAAATACTGAAATTTATAATAAGGAAGACAAAGCGTTCTGGGTCTCCAAGGAGATATTATTTACATCATAGAGAGCATTTTTTACGAAAGTATATATTTACACTAGCGGTTTTCTAGAGATATAATGCACTCTTGAAGGGATGGAAGCTCTGGAGTTTTACTGCAAATCGAAAGCCTTACGGTAAACTTAACGGCTGTCGGATTTTCTTGAGGAAACTGTAAGACAAGCAGAAGCAATCCCAGAACTATTTGCAATAAAATGGTCAACGTCTTCTGTGTAATGTAGTTTGAGTAGTCAATCAAGACCTGAATCACGGACTGACGGGAACATTGAAGTCGAGAACAAGTCCCAGAAACGGAGAAAACATGGACTCACATCGGCCGAACTGCACGTGTCGATCTATGCGTCGTATGCTCTTTTTACGTTGATCGTATAACGGATTAAAATCAACTCCTTGCCTCCGCCTACCATACGTCACAGGTTAAGAACGGCTTTTGCTTCTCCATTTCTAGGAATCTATGGATATCATCATGAGATCCTCTACGAAATAAAAGTGCACTCGAGGTAAAATCCTGGAGTGTAATATCTAATAAGCAAAGCACACCATGTATATGCGAGCGTGAAGGGGTGTGAATTAACGGAATAAGGCGGAGAGTGATTATTCATTTTCCGATAATTATCAATTCGGATTTGTTTAAAGTCTCTATTTATAAATAATAATTTCAGTTTTGTTTGCGAGCCATGAATGGTATTTTTTCTAGTAAAATATGGCCAGAATTCAAAATGTCATTCGGGGATTCAGGTGTTCGCATTACTGAGTCACAGCTAATTAACATACATTTAGCATGTGTTTTTAAAATAAATTGACGGCATAAGCTACTATATTAGACCATTGCAGAGGGCGCGCTAGCCCACGACGACAACATCAGTTTATGACGGGCTACAATGCCGTTCTAAACTGTGGAGGAGCAGGTGGGGGCGGAGAGGAGAAAGGGGGAGATGGGGAACCGTATGGGTTTCCTCGAAAGCGGGTACTCTTACTGTACCTCCCACCTTTTTGCAGCATCGCAGTTCCCCGGAAGGGAAGATAAAAATACACTCGAATTGTGTTCCCAGCTTCAGATCAAAACCAGAAAAATACTAAACGTCATATTGAATTGAGCATAAGAAACTAACAGCCAGAATTCAAAGAACTGCGGGAGATGCGCGAAAGTAGCTTTTAATGGAGTCATCCACTAATATGTATTAAAATTCAGGAATTTCTTTGTGCAGAAAAGCGATGCAGAAATCATTCACCCTGACCGAGATACGAACCCTGATCCCTCGATGACCACCCAAGTTTTTTAGCCAGTTTAGCTGCTGAGGTGTCCTTTTTGTGTGTGAAATTTTAGGGTCTTTAAAAGAACAAGATATTCTGATGAAATACCGTTCATACAATTTATCGTAGCCTTGCGCGCATGCATTAAAATGCAGACCCTTCAAATTGTAAATATCATTCGCTCTGACCGGGATTCGAACTCTTAGTTTTGTGAGCGTGGTCTGGATCAATCACGCATAAACGAAGAATTTTCTTGGTTGTAGAAGCCACATCACATCGGAAAACTGTCACATAAGTACGAGATCTATCTTAAACTGCCGCCCAATAAAAAAGTGAGTGAATTCAAAAATAATTGAGGAGCTTAATAATGGAACCGATATTTCGTTTCATTCACAGTTCCGCAACTTGCCTGCGCCGTCGAAGGATAGCAAAAACTCCAAGAGACCGTCCACGAGGGTTTTTGGAACGGGCTCGGCTCCTTAAGACGGACGGCAAATGGAAGGCTGCCAACTACGCAGCCGTGAACCCTCGCGTGCCGCCGACCACATGCTCCCTGAGCGGGAGGGCAATGGGCAGCCCTCGGGGGCGGCTCTCTAGGACTCACCGACTCGGTTAAGTGGCGAACAAGGGAGAGTGCTCGGGGTCGCGTGGAGGCCTTTGATATGGACTGCCGTATCGGAGGGGGGTGCACCACCATTGCAGTCGTGCCCAGGAGGCGTGCACCTCGAGGAGATGAAGAGGTGGAGACGAGCAGGTGGAGGTGCGGGTGGGTTGCGACTGCACGGACTGATGGAACGCCCGCGTCGCGCTCGTGCCTTTGCGTGCTGGCGCTCGTCTGCTGTTTCCAGGTGTGCCTCTCGCAGTCGCCGCCGGTGATCATCCCCCCATCGGGCGCCACTAACAGACCGCCGCGCTTCCTCACTGAGGGACCCGGGGAGATAATCCTCAAGCTCAAGGAGGGCAACGAAACGCCAGCAAGTAAGTCACATTTGTGTTCCTTAGGTAGAGCGTTTCTGAATCATAGGGTGTGTGCGGATATAGCATCTGCATGGTTTGAGTATCCCCTTGTCCAGCAATCAGTCGAAAATTTTGGCCAGACAATAATCAACCCGGAGGCTAGTTTTGCAACGTCACTCGCTATTGGCATTAAAACACTCATCTTCCAGAAGAGCCGCCCAACTCAGTGACAGTTCCTCCCAACATGGGTCGTTCCTGTGTGTAACTTAGCTACTTCAAAAGCTCACAACTGCAAGGGTGATAATGCACACTGGTCTTGCCCCACTTCCTAACACTGTCCATTCCGACTCTCCATCCGCCTCTCGCACCTGGGCAATCTGAAACATGTACAAGTTGTGCATTGAGTCACCTATCCTTCAACTTTTTGTAGATTGAGTCGCCTATCCTTCTTTTCTATAATACATACATAAATTCTACCCGATTCACCTTAAACCATCTTGAAATATACAAAAAACAAATACACCCTGATTCAACTCTATGTTCTTCTCTATAAGTGATCTCATTACTACGATGGTATTCCTGAGCCCAGGTTGATTATCGCCCAATTGAACATTAGCCCTTCTGACTACCCTCTTACTTCATTCATTCATAGGATATCTACCGTGGTTGCCAGGTCATGGAGGCATCTTCTCCGCCATGTGCTCCTTTCCTGTGCCCTCGTCTTCATGTCATCATAGTCATCACCCTCTTCCACATCGTCCGTCATGTTGACCATCCTCCAGGAATTCCTCCTGACTCCTCCATAAAATCCTCCTGAGTTCACTTTAGAATTCATTCGTTTGTTTTTTGCTTAATTTCACCAATTTTATCCTTTAATTTAGCTATTTAGGCCATTTTTGAGACTATATTTACTTTATATACATAGTCCCAATTTAGTAAATCTTTTAGCATTTCATACCTGTAATTATAGAGCTTTTATGTTATTATAAAGTATTTTATTGGAGAGTAGTTTAACGGTCATACAACCTTGTCATTAATTGTTCTAAGATATATTTTGTGTTGTATGCAGGTTATTTATATTTAGGCGTACCTTCATGCCTGTAGTTGTTATATGTTTTAAGTATCGCTTTGTATCAATCTACTTTTTATCATACGATAAGTTATTTTCGGCGCATTTAATTTTTTTGGTTTGAATACTTTTACCTCCCATGGATTGAAAACTTGACGTGGTGGAAGGGCTTTTGAGATCCGATCACCTCTTCTACATCTACATCTACATCTACATCTACTTAATACCCCGCAAGCCGCCGCAAGGGCGTGTGGCGGGGGGTGCTAGGACACCACCCATAATTTAGAAAAGAAAAAGAAAAAAAAAACCGCATGCAATAACGACAAAATCATATATAAAAAAAAACATGGCATACATTCATGCATGAACACTTACACCCCACACACATGCAAACACTCAAACTACCAACTAACATACACATGCACCTGAAAGTATACCTAACATCTCTATAGTGTTTAATTTTGTTCCGACTTGTAAATTCAACGTTTTTAATATTTCTAAAGTGACTTCGGTTTCTTGCTATTATGATTACTGATTGTTCGGGGAAAGAATGAGTATTTGTACCTATCTGTCTTGGAATCTATCTCCCTTAGTTTATCTTTGTGGTCTGATCTACCTAAGTAGTGTGGGGCCATTATAATTCCTTCAGTGTCATATTTAAACTCGTTTGTTCTGAACCTTTCTAAAAGTCTAAGCCTCGCTTGTTCTCTCCGCAATTCAAGTGGTTCCCAGCCTAAATCCCCTAGGAGACCTGTCACACTTGTGTTTTTATCATAACAATTTTTAACGAATCTAGCGGATTTTCTTAGCGGACCTCTTAGGCAGTACTGGCGGGGGTAATAGTAACTGTTCCTATTAGGGTCACCCATGTCAGATAGATTGAAGGTTAGTAGCTAGACGAAAGGTAGTCAACGTAGTATTTGCTCCTCGATGAGGCGGTTGCAAAGGCCTCTGACCCCAAAGAGCGGCCATTGAGTGTGATGGTGTCAAGTTATAAACATTATTGAGGAACGCACGGGAAAACACATCAATTATTAACTCCATGATTTTTACAAAAGGCAATACCGAGAAAATGAATCCTGGCAACTACGGGACTCGTCCCATTAGGCCGTAGATCGTGCCCGGCTGCGGGAGAGGCTATGCTTCCGCGGTCGTCATCTCACGAAACCCTGGCAAAGCGGAACCGGGGGCAGCTGCACAGAAAACGCAAAAGAAGAAGACCGAATCAGTTAGTATAGGAACTTGGAACGTTAGGACATTGCTGAGGAAAGGAAAATAAGAGAATATAAAGCGAAAAATGGAAAGAGGAAATATAGATATTTTAGGTCTATGCGAGGTGAGATGGGAGGATAACGGAAATGGGCAGTAAGAAGCGCATAGAGTGAGTAACGGATGGAATAATATCAGTAAAGATGAAAGCAGAACCGACGAACGTGGTCATTGTTCAGGTATACATGCCACCAGGTAATCAATCATAAGGTGGAAGAAGTCGATAGTGTATACGATCAGTTAGAGGGCATCACCGCGAGCGTTTCTTCAGGGAAACAACTGAGAGTGCTGGGGGATTAGAATGCGACGATAGGCGAAAGAAGAGATGATGATGTGGTGGGGGATTACGGCTTAGGTACTAGGAATGAGCGTGGGGAGAAAGCAGTTGAGTTCTGCAGGAGACAGGGGTTAGTCGTCACCAACACCTTTTTTAAACATCATGAAAGGCGTAGGTATAAATGGATAATGCATGGTGACTCAGAAAGGTATCAGCTAGATTATATTACGGTTAGCCACAGATTTAGGAACAACGTGATCAATTCACAAAGCTTACCGGCAGCAGATGCGGCCTCTGATCACAATTTAGTACTAAAGGAGTGTAGCATCCAATTTTAAAAGATAGGGCAGTGGCGGCGGATCCAAAAATATAAGGCAAGGGAGGGGGATTACGAAGTGAAATGTAGAAGCATTAACTAAATTGGTAAGGAGAGAGTATCAGTAGGCTTTAGAGAACATCATGAGTGATGGAAAGAAGTCACCAAAATTCGCGACCTCTTGCTGCCTAACGAGTTTGAATACCCTTTAAGATGGCTTTCTCCCTAAATTTGAGCGATTTAGGCACCTAACGGAGGGGTTTGGGCGCACCCGCAGCCTTTGTCCACCTCGTACTCCTCCACATTTAGCTGTCCAGATTTTTCACTAGTCTTGTGAAGATCTCCCGTGTACTCCCGCCATATTTCCAGTACTTCTTTCTCCTCCCTTACTATATTTCCTTCCTTGTTTGTTCCCTATCTTCATACCTGCTGGCTGTGCTCCCGATGTTCCATGGCCATTCCAAGTTATATTAATCACTTTGTATTAAATCACTAAGTCACTAAATATGCCTTCCTCTACGCTCCAGCTCTTCTCTTTGTGCACATTCTTTTTTTAGCCATTTTTCCCAACCTTTATCTGTCTCGCTTCTTAGTTCACTATTCAGTCATCTATAAATCTATTTCCCACTGCCTTCTCCTCTTTAGATTTGAAAACGTAGTATTTGTGGTTATTAACTTATTTTATCTACAGAACTCTGCCATTCTGTCACCTCTCTCATTCCTCTCGCCACGTCCATACTGCCCTCCTTTCAACACCTCTCCCCTGGTATTCGCGTTACAGTCACCCACTATAATATTGCAGCATCCTTGTCCTTCGTTTCTCCTCATTTTCTCTACTCTCTCATACACTTCCTCTACTTCCCTATCACTCACTATAGTCGCGTGTTAGTATGTACACCTGAATGACTAGACGGTGTTTGGTTGCAGACTCTTATCTTTATACCTATTACTATGTCACTGTCGTAGGTCACCTAGCCTTAATATTTTTATTTACAATTGAATTAACACGGTTTCTTCCTCTCTTGTTTGCAGTGTAATAAAATGTAGCATATTCACACTGTTCTACTTCTACTTCTACTTAATACCCCGCAAGCCGCCGCAAGGGCGTGTGGCGGGGGGTGTTAGGACACCACCCGTGATTTAGAAAAGAAAAAAAAACCGCATGCTAGAACAACAAATTCATACATCCACCAAAAAAATGGCATACATTCATGCAAGAACACTTACACCCCACACATGCAAACGCTCAAACTACATCTTACATACCTATGCACCTGATAGTATACCTAACAGCTTTACAGTGTTTAATTCAGCTCCAACTTGTAAATTCAATGTTTTCAATATTTCCAAACTGACTTCGGTTTCTTACTATTATGATTTCTGATTGTTCGGGGAAAGAATGAGTATTTGTTCCTATCTGTCCTGGAATCTATCTCCCTTAGTTTATCTTTGTGGTCTGATCTACCTAAGTAGTGTGGGGCCATTAGAATTCCTTCAGTGTCATAGTTAAACTCGTTTGTTCTGAACCTTTCTGAAAGTCTAAGCCTCGCTTGTTCTCTCCGCACTTCAAGTGGTTCCCAGCCTAAATCCCCTAAGAGATCTGTCACACTTGTGTTCTTATCATAACAATTTTTAACGAATCTAGCGGATTTTCTCTGGACTTTATCTAATTCTTTTTGCCAAATTTTCTCCCAAGGATCCCAAATACTTGCGGCATATTCCAAATGAGGTCCAACTAGAGCAAAATAACACCTCTCTTTAACTTTTTCATTACATTTCCCCACCACCCGTTTTATGAAGCCAAGTTTCTTTAAAGCTGATCCGCATATTGTCCTGATATGTGCTCCCCATGGAAGGCGTGGTGTTAGAACAACCCCCAAATATTTAACTTGATTTGCCGTAGTCAATACTGAACCCTCTATTTTGTAGTTTATATCCTGTTCCTCGCTTCCTTTGTGCCAAAATTTCATAACTGCGCATTTATCTATATTAAGTGTTAATCCCCATTTATTGCACCATTCCGAGATATTGTCTAAGTCTCTAGAGAGTAGCTCGCGATCTAGCTGGCTCCTTATTTCCCTGTATACCACCGTGTCGTCAGCAAATAACCTCAGATTGCTACCAACGTGTGTGCTTAAGTCATTAATGTATATTAAGAACAGAAGAGGCCCTATTACACTTCCAAGTGAGAGTTTACCCCTAGTGTCATTCAGACTATTGCGTCTTTTTTTTTGGATTCGTGTTTTAACAAAGTTGAGTTGTGAAACAGAAGTCAAATTTATATTATTTTCTGGCATTCACTTTTTCCTGTTACAGCCGATCAAGAGTATTAACTTAAGCTTAAGCTATAACGGTAGTACAAGAAAGAAGTACCTTCACATGATAAAATAAGGACAACTCTTATTGGTATTCTACTATTTAAGGCATGTTTTTGATGGACACAGCCTCTAGGACTTTATAAAGATATTTTTACTTATGTACCAAAACATTTATCCGAAGACGTCCTTAATATAGCAACAAAAGGGCTCAATAATGCAAGTTAAATTGAATATGATCACTGAGAAAAATTAGAAACCCAAATGAAAGATTTACTTGTTTGAAGGGGCCGGCTACGACGGATTGAGGCGTGAGCTACAGCAGTCTTACGGTTTATTTAGGGAAAGCAACAGAGACAGTGAGAGTTTATGGAGTGCTCAACATCACGCGGTCTGAAAAACAAAAATACTTGCGTAGCGCTTTGAAAAGTAACAGGAAGGAACCTATATGTTTCAAGATAGAATTGCACAAAGAATTAAAACATCAAAGAACATGGTATTCCAAAATGATGACATCACGCATGGACAAGTCCAGCTATTAACGAAATTATATAATACGAAACTCTAAAACAGCAAAAGCGTTAGCAAGGAAGGCATGCCAGGCGTTAACAAAATTTAAAAATTACAGATTTAGTGAATATTTGGGCGATAACCCAAAGGAATTTTGGTGCTATAGCAATGGTGCCTGTTTGCATGAGTATTGGATGAAGGGATTTTTGCATGAGTGTGTGCGCTGCTGTGGGTGTAATTTTCCGTGTTGTTTTTTTTTTTTTTTGCATGTGGTATTTTTCTTTTTTACGGTTGGTGACCTAACACCCCCGCCACACGCCCTTGCGGCGGCTTGCGGGGTATTATGTAGATGTAGATGTAGATGGTGAAAAACCTAACACAAGTATATAAAAAGCTAGTGCATTAAACCACTATTTCATTACCTTTTCTATGATCGTTCACAGAAACAATTCGTGTCTCTATCCAATCGCTTCCATGACCCCATGTCTAAAATTGTAATGCATTCTCTTGGAATCGAACGCAAACTTCAAGAAATTAGTCCAAACTAATTGCCATGCCCTGATGTAATCCCTGCTCACGTATTCAAAACAATGGCCTCAGAAAAAGCTCCTTATTTGGAAATAATATTTAATAAATTTGTTAATGATCGCGTGGTACCCAAAGACTGAATAGTGGCCAATACCACGCCTATATTTAAATAAGGTGACAGAAAAGATACTAGTAATTATCGAACCCTATTCTTCACCTCCATCTCATTCAATATATTAGAGCAAATAATTGTAAGTTCAATCATGAAATATCTCGAATCTCAGATTTTCCTTAAACAATGGTTTCCGAAGGGGTAGATCTTGGGAGACACAATTGGCCCTTTTAATTCATGATATTTTGGTCTCGGGAGAAAATAACGCCCAGGTTCGTAACTGTCTAGCGTGGCGGTGGGTATGATAAGAGCCACCACCTCGGTGTCTAAACGTCTCTATACCCAGTGGGCATCCTGCTGCGGAAGTGCGCACACAAAAATTCTTGCATGAGGCACGGTGGTTATTAATCCTAATATTTAGAGGTGTGCTTCACTGTCGCATATTCCAGTGTCCTCGCCCTCTAACCTTGAAACGCCTTCAGTGCCTTCTTTCTCCAGAGGAAGATGGTTAGGACACCGGAAATTCGGAATAGGTGCGAGTTTCATTTGTATGCGTTTCTCTGTGTTTTTGTTCGCTCACGTTATCTCTCTTCTCCGTTTAAGTTATTATCACATCCGTAAGACCCATTTACAACATACACATATATGTTCATTCAAATTAATAAAAATATAAGAAAAGGGAGAGAAACGCATGTACAAGACAAACACGGGAATGGTGGTGAAGGTGGAATCGAGTGAGCTGTCCAGAAAGTAACTTACGTTTGCGTGTAGCGAGCAAAGCAGTGGGGGGAGCCCAATGTTTGCTTTAATGACTTACGAGATCGGTTCAAAAAGTATCTCGACTTTCGCGTTTTTTCAAAAATCATTTATTTATTCATGAATATATATTTTATCCCCATCAAAGTAATCCCCATTAGATATTATACACTTGTGCCAACGTTTTTTCCGATCCTCGAAGCACTTCAAAAAATCAGTTTTTGTGATATTGTTCAGCTCCTCCTTCGATGCAGTCTTTCTCTCGTCAATCGTAGCGTAGCGTCGTCCTTTCATGGGCCTCTTCAGTTTCGGGAACAAGAAAAAGTCACTGGGGGCCAGATCTGGGGAATGCGGTGGCTGCGGCATCATTAGTGTGTTGTTTTTGACCAAACATTCGCGCACAAACAACGATGTGTAAGCAGGGGCGTTGTCATGGTGCAAAAACCAATATTTGTTCTTCCACAAATCCGGGCGTTTGTGGCGGATTGCTTCGCGTAAATTGCGCATAACTTGCAGGTAATATTCCTTATCTACCGTTCTACCCTGTGGCAAGAACTGATGATACACCACAACCCTGCAATCGAAGAAAACTGTACACAAAACTTTCACATTCGATCAAACTTGACGCGCTTTTTCGGTCTTGGCTCGTGCTGCAGCTTCCACTGGGATGATTGGGAGTTTGGGAGTTTCCACGCCATAACCATAACCCCATGATTCGTCACCAGTTATGACCCTCTGGAGCAAATTTGGGTCGTCGCGGACAGAGTACAACACTTCATTAGCAATGTTAATGCGTGGCTGATTTTGGTCGAAATTGAGCGATTTTGGTACAAATTTCGCGGCGACCCGCGTCATGCCCAAATCATTGGTAAAAATCGAATGGCACGAGCCAATCAATCGATATATTTAGGTCCTCAGCAACTTCTCTGACGGTGATTCGACGATTTGCCAATACTATTTCCTTCACTTCATCGATGTTTTCCTCTGTTGTTGACGTTCTCGGGCGTCCGGCACGGTCTCCGTCGTTCACATCTTCTCGGCCCTCTGTGAACATTTTTTACCACTGGTAAACGTTGCTTCGGTCCAAGGTAGCTTCTCCATGTGCCACAGTCAATATTCGGAATGCGTCCGCACCCTTAATTTTGTTTTTCACGCGTAATTTGATACAGATTCTTTGATCCATTTTTTGGAACCTGCAAAAATCGAAGACAAGCCTAAACACGTTGAAGCAAAACAGCTGTGAACAATTAATTGTACATTCAAATTGGCCCAACTTTTCGGCATAAGTGAGAGACAAGTACCAACATAACGCAAAAAAAATCGAAAATCAAATATACTAACCCGCGAAAGTTCAAAATTCGTGATATTGTTTTAACAGACCTCGCACACACTGGTGCGGTATACCTCGAAAGTCGGTATTTGGAAGGCCGCTCCAAATAACCTGAGATTTCTGCTAACGTGTGTACTTAAGTCATTAATGTATATTAAGAACAGAAGGGGCCCTATTACACTTCCCTGGGGGACGCCCAAAGTTGCATCTCTATCCGTTGAGCACAACCCATCGATGAATATTATTTGTTTGCGATTTGGCAAGAAATTTCTAATCCATTTAATAATATTCTCATTGATTCCATAGTATTTAATTTTGTGAAGCAGTTTATTGTGTGGGACCTTATCCAAGGCTTTTTTGAAATCTAGAGAATACGTTAATTGCTTGGATCATGTACATAAAATTCGGGAAATAGATGCCAAAACTAGCAGACTCAAGGACTCTTTCATCCCACGGACAATATGGGATAGCAACTACAGAGCTATAGATAGCAGAAATTCCACTTGCCACCCTCAGCGTCTAGAGAATAATTAGTTCTACTCAATTGCATGGACTTTCACTAACCTTGTGTGTTTTGCTGTCAAAACCCTTTCTTTCCGCATGACCACATTAGAATGCCATTAGATAATGAAGTGCTCTTAACAGTATTTCTTACCCTGCTTTGTTTGTTTTTTACTTTCCCCTTCCATCCCTCGTCTCTCTCCGTGAGGGGACCCTCCCGCTACCTGCAGCGTTGGGTCACAATCCCTACCTGTGTCCTTGGGGAAGAGACCGTTGTTTTTGCATGTCCATATGGTAGTGGAATTGCGCCTTCCTGTTTTTCAAATTCTAGCTTTCCCGTTATTGGATTAATTTCATGCTGCATCCTATGGTGCCATTATTTGTTAGATGATAGTATGTCTCTGCATGCATGTTGAATGAAAGGATTTTTGCATGAATGAATACGCCACTGTGGTTATAGTTTTGCATGTATGCGTTGATTTGGCAAGTGGTTTTGTTCCTTTTTATGGGTGGGTTACCTAAAAACCCCCGCCGCACGCCCTTGAGGCGGCTTGCGGGGTATTATGTAGATGTAGAAATGAAAAAAGTGCGGATATGCTGGGTACGGTGGGGTAGAAGAGAGGATTGTTAAGAGAAACCATAAGGAGAGAGGATAGATGGATGAAAAGCATATTGATCGGGTGTCGGATGTTGAAGACTGTGATAGAGACTGTGAATTTTAGGAAAGCGAGGATGGGGCAGGAATAAGATAGGGATGTTGGGCGGAACGAAGGGAGGAAGGAAGTATACGGAGATGGAGGGAGACTTGTACTGGTAGAGTAGTTTGTTGGGTCGTGTTTTGTTTGGAGAGAGAAGATAGTTCTTTGGTAGTTGTGTCCATCTAAAACCTACCTCAACCAGTATATTACCTAAATGAAAAATAAATATTGGTCTCTAAGGTGGTGGAAAGCTATGGATACTAACGTATATTGAGAATATGTACGAAAACCTAGAGTTTATGGTGTAGAGTATCAGTTTCACCCAAGCTTTAAGATTTTTCGGGTTCTAGATCTCCCTGGGAAACAAAGGTGGCTCAGGGAAACTATCTGGCCCCCTACCCTAATATGTGAATTTCACACATGTTTGGGCTTAGTAATACAACTTATAGTTGATCTCTACCGTTACTTGTCAAACCGACCTTTGGGTTGATAACTGTGATATTTATGGTGTAGAGGATGACCTCGAGTGGATCGCATGGCGGCGCGGGAAAATGAGTGGTCGCAGGCAATGAAAGCCGATTATATTCTTCACCAGTGGGCCTAAAGCCTGCTATTCCTTTGTTGATGATTAGATGATTATGCTAAGGCTGTTGGGCTCATTAACAGGAAGGCATGTCACTCAATGTAATCAATTTGCAAGTGACATATTTTATGCTTGGGTGGACATTTGCTATGGCATTGTGACTAAATGGATGATAATGCCATGTAGGAATACAGGCGAGAAAGAAGAGAAACCGTAGCTGAACTGGTCTAACCCGTACGTTATATTTTCCCATGGGTTGGTGAAGAATTCAGAACGAGGAGATGGATGAGCTATCTTTACTTTTAGAGCTTCCTGATTAACACTTTGCCGATCTATTACACTTATTTAAGGAATATCTTATTATCTATCAGCTGCCCCGGGCCGGGTCAACTAGTAGGTTTCTCTCCACCCTTCTTTCCTGTCCATCCCCTATGGCGCAAATGACCTCAGCTGTCGGTCACCTCCCCTAAATACTACTACTACGAATCTTATTGAAACCCTATGTAATGAATAGTATCCCTTCAGTAGATAACGTTTATTCGTCGAACGGGAAATCAAGATAACTTATTACGGAACCAATACCCTAATGTTTCTCCGGCTGATAAATGTATCCATCAAAAGGGTGAGCAATAAGTTTTCAATGCGTCACGACGCTCAGTTGCGTTCAGGGAGTAGGTCGCCGTGCGAAAACATCTTCAGGAGATGCCGTTGGTCACTTTCTCGATCAGGAAGAAAAAGTTGGCATCCAACTGGTTAGGGAATCGGAGATGGAAACTGGTTTTTAGTTACATTGCGAGTTAGTTAGTATCGACGGACTAGAATGAAGATGAGAGGGCGGTTCCGTGAGATGAGAGCGTAATTGACTTAGAGGCAGGCGCAACAGCACGTAGGAGTTTGGCAGCGAGTGGTGCAGGTTTTGGTGCGCTTTTCCCGAGCAATGGGGAAATAAATGAAATCCTCAATCATTCAGAAACGCTCACTCAAATTAAATCCATCGACAGGCGCAGGCAGAGGAATTCTCTCGCGGCAGTGATGGGATGAATTCTTAATTCTTGGAAGCAAGAGTGCAGACAGGGAGCGACTTATAAAAAATCTAGGTGGCGACTGATAAGGAGATAAATATTGGTTCTAATGGGCAAACTAAAGCAGAACCAAGATATGCTCTCCAATGGGAAAGCAGCAGGATTTTTCTTCTCTTTGCGAATAATTCTTCGCCATAGGTTTTTTAACGGAGGCGTGCTCGGCTACAAGAAACAACATGAGGATGATTTGCTATATATTGAGTTTGCAGATGATGTCAGTCAGCTTTACAATGACATTTTCATGATTTTTAGCTTATATGCATACATGCACAATTTTCGACCGCATGATTATGCCACCTGAACAAGATAATGATCGTAGGGTGGTCCAGGAATACGACGCCAGGCGCGCGTGAGAAAATAGCTGACCCAGAATTTGAAACGATAATTTTACCGATAATTATATCCAATCGCTAGTGTTTTTAACTCTGTTTTCAACAAGAGTTTTTTGTAAAACTGAATTTTGTCCATGAATTTCGTTCTTATTGCTAATAAACGTGAGATTACGCATGCTACCATTATTATGAATTTCGATGAATAAATTACAGTAATTGTCATTCATAATGATGAATTTGCGGAGCCAGCTGTAAAATTGTTGAAGTTTTGTTTGCACTTATGGTGTAAACTAACCAGAGTGTGCTACGATCGAAATGTCCGTAGTTCTTCAAGGCATCCTTAATGCCGAAAAAATTTTGTTGCTTCGTGAATTGTCACCATAGCAAGTAAAATATTATACATTAGCTTATCACAATTAAGATGTATGGGCATATAGTTTTTCCAGTGAAAACCTTTAGACTGGGGAACAGGAAAAAGTCACATGGGGCTAAGCCTGAATTTATAGGGAGGAAAAGTTTAACTCAGAGAATATCAAAGTGATGGATTATTCTGGTAAATATATAGTCATAACACTTCGATATTCAGTGAGTTCACGAAAATCAGCCTCCCAATTGGTCGCCATGGTGCCGTTTTGTTTATCCTTCTCCAATCTTCTTCAGCACCAGTTTCCTCTCGTTGCTGAGGGAATAGCCGGAATCTCTATTGAAATTAAGACTCGCCATTCGTATTTCAATTACCTCTTTAATGATACGGTCCCAGTAACCACCGGAGCGGGCCAAGTAACCTTGTTCCATCGAAGTTAACGGATTGATCCATCCCAACGCTGTGTTCAGTGATGGCTGATTTCTCCAACTGCACCAGCCATAGGTATCGCTGGTAGTTCCTCTAACCTGGTCTCAATGGTCCGGCCCGTCTCTCCAATGTAGACGTCTCCGCAGGCACAAGGGACTTGGTAAATGCCTTGGGTCTTAAGGCCGATTGGGTCCTTGGCTCTGATGAGCAGATTTCTAATTTTTCCCGGTGGTTTGTGGACGGCCTCGATTTTAAACCTCTCCAATATCCTGGATACTTTTCCGGAAATCGAGGTGGCATATGGCAAGGAGGCCCTGGCTATTGGTTTCTCCTTTTCCTTATCCTCCTGCGTCAAGCGTACTCGCGGGTTGAAGGACCGTTTAAGAGACAAAGAGATGTCGCATCCGCTATAGCCGTTTTGGAGGTAGGTTGTCTTGAGGTGGCTTATCTCCTCCGGCAAACTGTTCTTGTCGGCGATGGCCCTGGCTCGTTGAAGTAGTGTGTTCAGTACTTCTCGCCACTGGGCTGGATAGTGGTGTCTCTTTCCATTCAGGTATAGACCCCTATGCATCGGCTTACGATGCACCCCATGTCCCAGTGTACCATCATTCTTTCTTTGAATCAGAATGTCAAGGCAAGGGAGTTTGCCCTCGATTTTCAATTTCACTGTGAAGGAGATGTTCTAGTGTTGGCCGTTTATATGTCGCTGGAATTCGTTCAGTGTCTCCTTCCCATGTAGCAGCAGCCTACATGTGGCACCAGAATGCTGGTGAGGTGCTTCACTTAGTTATAGGTGGGGAACTGATGGCACTCAAAATCGGCCTGAGTGGTGTGCCGATCTTGTGGGTCTAGGGCAAGCCATATAATCTGATCAAGTAGGACCTTGGGTTAATTTGACCAAATCTTTGAGTCATTAACCCCTTCTTTGCCCCCATACCCGACCTATCATTTTCAAAGTCATAACACTCATTCTTTCCCCTCCACTATTTCTTGGATTATTTACCTATTTTGACTGTAACCTCCCTTCCAAGCACATGATTATGTCAGTGTAGAGAATATGTCATTCCACCTAAATCATACCCTAGGCAGATATCAAGTTTACTTCCAACTTGAATTTTTATCTGCTTTTCTTTCAAATCACGTATGCCAATTAAGGTTTAAATGGTATTATTTCATGCCCGACCAACCATTATCCACTACTCAAGTATAATAATGTCAATTTTAAAAATATGAAAGACTTGCAGAGCAAATCAAAAATTGAAATAAAATTAAATAATCAATAGTGGGAGTTATTAAATATAATCATTGTTAAATAGGGCTAGAATGATAACTAGTGATATTAAATTAGATCACTACTTATTTTCTGTCCCTACCAAACTCTGGTACTAAATTGATGAATAAATGTCATAGGCAATCTAAAAAGTACACCTAGCTTTGGGCAGAATAGCGCTTTAAATTTGAAATTCCTCACTCAACCTATAGAAATATGTGTTTTAACATAATATCCATATTCTTCTTATGTGTTTCTCAATCCTATTTCTCCAGATAGCCTCATATATCGCCTCAGGGGAATGGATCCAGATGGTGACCCTCTCATATTTGGAGTGAGAGGACACGAAGCACAGGAAATGCTACGAATTGACAACTTCGGAAAGAATGAAGCAAATGTTTATCTAAGGAAAGAACTTGACAGAGAGGTAATATCAAAACATGATTTTGGCAATTTTATATGGCCTAAACAATTCTATTCTTTTATTATACACGAATTAATATTTACATTCAGTGTTTTTCATTAGTATCGGACTGTGCATTCTTTGACCAGAAGTATGCATTGAAAATATTGGCTAGAGTTTCAACATTATCAGACTCATTATTATTCCATATTATTGGATTTAAGAAAATCTAGGCATTAAAAATGGAAGAAGAAAAGCAGACTTTGGCCCTGGGTTAGTTTGTTTTTCTCTATATGTGTACTGGGGATAAATACCATAAATACTCTCAGATTCTCATGTTAATGAAGAAGGGAATAGGTGTATTGTTCAATATTTTTTGCAATCCCTTTAAAAAAATTGTCACAAGAAGAGAATCCTATAGCCAATAAAAATAATTAAGAAGAACTCCAATACCGGTATTTCGGTCACCAGGTGACCGAAATACCGGTATTGGAGTTCTTCTTAATTATTTTTATTGGCTATAGGATTCTCTTCTTGTGACAATTTCTTCAACAGCCATTAGCTCCACATCCTCTATCCCTTTAAAAGATCATGTTTTCTCCCCCTCCCTCCCAACCATCTCCAAAACAGTTCATCCAATGTTTCTTGGCTGGTCTAAATTCTCTACAGAAAAACTAAGGATCCTTTACTTGTCGTAAGTCTGAAGGAGCATTCACTCCAGGTATCATAAAATATATTCAAAACTTATTAGTTTCTGTTAGAGACTCTCCATCTACTTCATCCACCAATTTCCTCCCTCCTATTCCTCACCTTCAATAAGGCAGCTTGTTCCAGGCATTTCTCAGTCGGTCATGAGATATAACTATTGCATTTTGAAACAATGTAGGTAGTACGTACATGATTTTTTTATTGTAGATGAAATAAATATAGGCCATTTATTTGAAATAATTTTGAGCCCAGTCCCATTTTGACACAAGTTATGTAGGAAAATAGTGATCAGAGTTACGTTTTGAGTTTACAATTTATTTTTGAATAAAATTAATCTTGCAGTATGGGTAATATTCAGCCATAGTTCCTTCGGTGACTCATGGTTTACAGCATAAAGTTGTCTCATCTAATCTTTCCCTCTCATTCTGTAAGAAATTTATTGCAACTAATGATACATTGATTGACTTTCCCCTGGAATCTTCCTAAATGAAGGACACTGAAAAATATAGAACAAAGGGCCACAAATGAATGAACTAAGTGTATAGCAAAGTATTCATGTTAATTTGTAAAAACTCATGTACAAGTTATAGTACATGTACTAAACACACCGTTGTTTCATGATGCCATCTATTCTTGATACCTTTTTTTCAAACTTTGATTCTATTCTCATAGCATGACTAGAAAGAATACCACTTTTTCCCATAGTATAAATATTATTTCTCAAATAAGTATTTCCAATTTTTTATTTATCATATGTAGCTGAAAGACGAGTATTCATTTGTTCTTACTCTAACTGATGGAAACCTTGGAGAAGGCAACTTTGTAACACAAGGACTTCTTCTCCTGGTTGATGACATTAATGACAATGAACCTGCATTTCGTCCATTTCAATCCACAATAAACATTCCTGAAAATGCAAGACCAGGTTTTAGTGTGGCAACTGTTGAAGCTGTTGACAGAGATGAAGGACTATATGGCCAGGTAATGTCTTTAGTGAATGATATATCCACTTATTTTTAATGAAGTAGTTTGAAAGACACTAAAATAATAAATGACAATTTGAGAGTGGGGTTATCTACTTATGCACATATTTTTAAGTCTAAATAATTCTGATTACTATTTCATGTTAAATAGCATCCATCATACTGAGTGATGTCAAGATATCCATTCTATCAGTTTTTTGAAACATTAACTGCTACATTCCCTGTAGCTATCTCTCCCTTGCCCCTTCTTATCATTTATTATTTATCTTTCATTTCACTTTACTCTGTTTGTATTTATTTCAGGTAGTGTATTATATTCAAGAATTAGATAGTGATGATGATATTTTTGCAATAAATACAATCGATGGGAAAGGTGTAGTAATATTAAAAGGATCTCTGGACTACGAGAAGAAGTTTCTTTATCAAATACGGGTATTGGCAGTTGACAGGTCCAATGACAATAGGGTAAGTACCAATCTTCAACAAATGATAAGCTAATTATTTATTAATTATTTTCATTGCTATCCGATACAGATATCTCATATTTATTTCACATAATAAGCTTAAAAGTTCAAAAAGCATTAATATCCATATACCTCCTCTTAACGAATACATTTTGAGGTTTAATCAAAGCATTGGAAAATCTAATTAATCTGAATTCCTTGATGGGGTATCAAGACGAGATCTAAAGCATTTTATCTAGTTATTCAACTAAGATCTTAAATTTTTAATGGGTAGGAAAAATAGTCAACAAATGTTAAGAGGCTTGTTTCATATTGAATGTTCGAACTAAATATTTTAAGGTGAATAGTGGGACAGCAGCTATACTGATTAAAGTGGAGGATGTTGAGGACCAACCCCCTGAATTTAATCTTGTTAACCCAGTCACTAGAGTAAGAGAAGATGTACCAATTGGATCTCCAGTGTTACAAGGCAAGAAAGAAATTATTTTCTCCATGTGTTAACAGTGATAACATCATGTGACCAAAAATGATTAAACTTCCCAAGTTGTAACGATAGAGCATAAAATTTTCTGTCTTTTTTAGTTAAAGCTGTTGATGGTGATCGAGGAATAAACAATAAAATTAAATATTCTATTACTAAAGGACCTCAGGATCTTTTTGGTATAAATGTGAATTCAGGAATCATATATACTTTGAAAAAACTGGATAGAGAAAGTCCTTTCAATAGCAATGGAGCATATGTGCTAGAAATCATGGTAAGCTAAAGGCAATTTTATCTTCTGCTAATAATTTTGATTCCATTTTATGATGTGTTTTAGTGTAAGCCTTGATTGCAATAATTTCACACAGGTTTAGATGACTTGCTCATATTGTCTGCAACATCTTGAAAATCTCTGTAAATATATTATATAAAGTTTGTATTTATCACATTAATTTTTAATTCATTTTTACAGCAACATAAAATTTTCTATCTACCAAAGGATATGTTCAATGGTAATAAAATTACATACTGTTTATCATAGTATACATACTACTATTTTTGAAGAAAACTTTTGCAGAAACATTATCTAAAGAATTTCAATGGAATTTCAAAGTTCCAGCATTCAAATATGGCTTAATATATTCATGCAGACTTATTATTTTTATTGGCATATCTTACTTAGTCATTGGAGAGGATCTTTTTGCTGAGTTTTATCATAGGTCATATCATAAGATAAAATATTCTGTCATACATACGGACTGTCCCAAAAGTGGAATAAATCAGGGGAAAACTTCATTGTAGATTAAATACAAATTACTAAAACTCTCCAAAACAGCAATCTTGTGTATCAACACACTGATGTCAGCGCATCTTCCATGCTTCTCGTATGCTTCCTGGAAGGTATCGAAGGGATTCTCACTCAGTCACCTCATTACAGCCTCTTTGACATAATTTAGTAGTCCAAAATGGTACTCAAAGGGGCTGTACTTGGGTCATACTCGAGGCTCATATCTTGTCACCAGTAACCACCTATTCTAAAAGAATTGGGTCACTTTCACTGTGATCCAAGCGGTTCAAGGCAAAATTGTCACACAAGCGGTCTTCTGACAGCACCTTGGGAACCATCTTGGCACATATTTCTCATAGCTAAATCTTCTGTAAGAATGCAACGCATTTGGTTTTCTGAATTTGCACTCTCCTAACATTCTGATACTGGGGGGCCAATCAAAATTGAGCATGTGACTCACTTTTTGCACACTTACATCACACTGTTGTTGATGGATGTCCAGGGCATTCCTCATCGTCATTCATATATATATTATTATTATTAGGTAATCTACCTGCTAAGGTACGTTTTTGGATGGACATAATTACTAATTAAATAATTTGTGATCCTTAGCAAAACACAACATCCTACTCTACATCAGGTCCCTCGTCATCTCTGAGTACTTTCTTCCTCCCTTCATCCCGTCCAACATCCCTATCCTGTTCTTTCCCTTTCCTCGTTTGCCTAACATTCTCCCCTCAATTACAGTCTTCAACATCCCACTGCCGGTATATACCCCATTCATCCACTTTTCCTGCCTCCATGGGATTTCTCCCAACAAACCCCTCTCTTTGCCCACCATACCAAGTACTTCCTCATTTGTTTTCTTCTGTGTCCATTTCACCTTCTCCATTTTCCTCCATACCCACATTTCAAAAGCCCACAGTCTACGTCTATCCTCCTGCTTCAATGACCATGTTTCCACGCCGTACATAGCTACGCTCCATATAAAAGTTTTTATGAGTCTTTTCTTAACATCCTTACTCAACGTCCCTCTCATCAACTCCCTCCTCCTTGTAAAAGCCTCTTTGCCTAGTGCAATTCTTCTCCTTACGTCCCTACTACTTTGACCGTGTTGATCCAAAACACTTCCAAGATACGTCAACTGTTCTACCTGCTCTAGTTTTTGCCCTCCTATTTTAATGTTTAGCTTAGCCTTTTTCTTTCTAGTAAATCGCATAACCTTTGCTTTATTAATATTGATTCTCATCTCATACCTGTCGCACTGAATTTCCAATTCACTCAGCAATGCTTGTAACCCCTTGACTGCCTGACAAACTAAAGCTTGGTCATCAGCAAACCTAACTGATTTTATGAATTCCCCGCCCACTTTCATTTCTACCTCCAGCTCTTCTCATGCCTCTTTAATCATTTCCTCTGCATACAGGTTGAACAGCAATGGTGATAATGGGGAACCCTGCCTTACACCTCTTCCTAACACTGCCCATCCGGACTCCCCGTTCCCCACCTGCACCTGAGCAGTCTGAGACATGTACAGGTTGCGGATTAGCCTCCTTTCCCTCCAATCTATCCTCATTTTCTGCAATATACCCATTAGTTTTTCCCAATTCACTCTATCAAATGTTTTTTTAAAATCTATGAAACAGGCAAATACCTCCTGGTTGTATTTTATATTCCTCTCGATTAATAATCTCATTATTGCAATGGCATCACGCGTACCTCTCCCCTTCCTAAACCCAAACTGATCATCCCCTAAGTCATCATTTGCCCTACTCTCTATCCTTTTGTTTTTGATCCTGAGAACAACTTTAGCAGCTTATATATATATATCCCAGAAGTCCCTGACCCAGCAAAGAAAACACTAAAATTTTGGAAAAAATGTATTTATGCTTCAACGTAATCTCATTTTAGCTCTCTACACTTTTCCGAGAGATGTTCAATAAGTTCTGTACCCTTTTTTATTATAAGAACTGTCTTGCTCCTCAAAATAGCCATTAACTGCCGACATCACTTCTTCATGGTTGGAAAATCTTTGGCCACCGAGCCATTTTTTCATGTTTGCGAACAGAAACTAATCCATGTATAAATACAAACACATGAAGTATTTTTATTTAGGTTAAAATACTACCTCAACACTTACAAATAGCCTGTATACATGTTTCATGCTATCAAGCCAGAATAAGCATCTTCTCTTTGAATCACTTCTTAGGTTCAGCTCTTCATTCTATATTAGACTCTAGCACATGCACTGTTTTCATTTTATTTGGTTTTAAAATCAAAGTGATAAGGTCTCCACATTACACATTATTTTGCTCTGTTGAGAAATGCCATAATGATATTTTGGAATTTTGAGTTACTATTTAACATACTCTTGTTTTAAATTTTTTGCATTGGTTTAATATTTGTAATTATAAATTGGTCTCTCGAAAAATTTTATTCAACTCTACAACTTGATCTCTTTGAATAGCCTCAATACATACATTTACAATCACTTTTTTAGGAAATCATGACTTGATGTTTGGAAAATGTAAAATTACTTTATATTATTATATTTTATGAATCTATGATCAACTTTTTTCCAATTTTAATGTCAAGGCACAAGAGGTATCCAAAAGAATTTCTCCAGCCCCAACAGCCAAAACAGAAGTAACTGTGATAATATTAGATGTCAATGATGAAGTGCCAACTTTTCGAAGTAAATTTTATATAGCTGAAGTTAATGAAAATGCACAATCAAACACTCCAGTTACTTTCTTAGGTGGTTCCATACCTCAGGCCTTTGATCATGATCAGGTAAGACCTTGAAGCTCATTATTATTGTTCTTAGATAAAAAAGATACTAGACCTCACTCTTTCTCTTTCATTATTTTTAAAAATGTATTGAGCCCAGAAATAGGCATGAAATGTGCATAATGGAGACTAATCTTATACCCTTAATTATGCTTTGTCTTTGCATAAAAACATAATGAAAGATACACTATATTCTTGATCAGCCCTAGTTTTCCCACAGTGAATTATTTATTTTTTTATTAGAGGCCAATTTGGGTTTAAGGCAATTTTCACTCATGTTGTGATGATTAAATTAATAATTAATGTTGATTGGTCGGGTAAAAATTGAGCTGGGATACCTCCGACATGTATTATATGTTACACAATATTTTAATGTTTTCAAGTAATTTTTAATTTTTTGTTAAGTTACACACCCTTTTCCACATATTCTCCTAAGTAATTGTTTAAAATCAACTTTTTTAAGTGTAGTAACCCTTTTAATGGGAAAGCCTTGACAAAAAGGTAAAGCCTAATTAATAACACTGTAATATTAAACATACAGACATAAGTAGACTGACAATAAATCAATATACTCAATAATTTAGGGAAGAGTCATTATTGGCATTAATAATTTGAAAAATGAGTAAGTGTAATTTTATTTAATTGGCTTACGGAGTGGTTTGAAAGATGTTTTTCTTTGTGAAAACCCAGTGAATAATTTGTGGTTGGCCAAAAGATACTCTTGGCCTATAATGAAGGGAACACATCTATGTACAAGAATGTATGTCCAACCAAAACATATTTTTTACATGTTCTAACGACCAATCACACCACTATTTGAATTTATAATTATCATTTTAATGAGATTTTTAGAACACATAGTTATCTTATTACATGCTGTGGAACAAAAAAATATGGAAAAATTTTAATTCCAGGGAAGTAATGGCACTTTCCTAATGTATATTGATGGTGATGGTGGAGTATTTGAAGTAACACCACAGCGTGGTGTTAATGAAGCAGCTTTCTTGATAAGAGTACGAGAGCCAAAAAAGCTGGATTATGAAAGAGTGACAGGTTTGTATTCTTGAATTTAAGTAAGCATTGTTAACTGCTTATGTTAACTGTTTTATGTAAATCAACATTGAAATCAGCATGCTCTTCAGTTACAATGTTTCATTCATTGATGTTTTGACCAAAGCATGTAAATTGGTTTTAAAGCCATTTCTGAGAAACTCTTTCATGAAGATATTCGCCTTTTTCCCATGGTTAAGGGCCCTTGATATAGCCTTTCTCTTAGAGATACAAAATGCTGTTTTCCAGTCATGAACTTCACCCTTGTTGCCAAAGAAACTGTGCCAAACCACCCCAAAAGAAGTGTTGTTCCTGTGACTGTATACATCCGTGATATGAATGATAACATCCCAGAATTCTTAGAAGATCTTTATGAGGTATGCAAAGTGTTATTTCTATTATTTCATCAGCTTTTGCAGAATGTGACTTTGGTTATCTTGTAGTCTTTCAAATAGATACTAAAAGTCAATTTAAATTTTGAATAATATGTTATAATGCCATATTTCTCCTAATTTCCCATCCCACCCATTCCTAAAGCCTCAGTTTTGGGAAAAGTTTTAATCCCACTAAAGATCTCTTTCATACCATTGTGAAAAAAATCACTGCCATTATCAAATAAATGAATTAAATGCTTCAAATCTAATGGTTTGACTTAAAACAAATTCAGACTAAGTCATTCGGATATGATGAAAACTGCTACCCAAATAATCTGGCATGTGTTATGCCTTAATTGGATATTAAATGTATTATAATTTGCACGTACCGCTCTAGTCTGTAAAAATTTCACTCATAATGTACTGTCATGCATCTAAATGATAACTACAACTTTAACTTTAGGTAACTGTGGCAGAAAATTGTGGTATTGGAACCACAGTAGCATGGGTGCAAGCAATGGACAAGGACTCAGGAGTATATGGAACTCATGGTATACGGTATACCAATCTGGAAGGAAGTGTGGCAAATATGTAAGACAATTTAATTTAATTTACTGATATATATATGAGTGAAGGGACTAAAATAGTGTTGCAACCATATTGCAGGAATACTAAGTATCAATGCTGCTATTTTAGTCAATGTAATGGCTTTATTTATGTCTATTGCCATTTTATAATGTTATAGGCTTACAATGAAAATTAATTGTCAAATCCAGTGCAACCATTGCCTTAAAAATATTCACGATAGTAATTAAATAGATGTTTATAAGAAAAATGTGAATCCAAAAATTTAATCTAAAAATCATTTACCTAGACTGGGTCTTGAAATCCGGATCCCTTAATTTCCAATTGGGTGCTTGAACCAATTCAGCTATATCTCAATTCTGTTTACTGGTCAACAGGCACCATATATTAGACAAATAACATCTCTCTTACGAACAATCTACCGTTTACATTTCTAAGGTTTAGATGTACACAAATTGATTTCCATATCCAGGGGGGGAGGGGAAAGGTTCATGATCCAAAGGTGATTAATGCCTGGTATAAAATTAAAGAATTCGCTCTAGATTTTGTCTGAAATTGGCCACATCACCATATTTTGCATTTATCAAAATCTCTCTTAAAAGGACATGAAATCATTATGACATTTTGGGACTAGTCAGAAGTTTGTTCTTCAGAGGTTCTCATCCAAGATCATTCCCACAAACATGTCCTGAGAACACATTTTCTTTATTGCTAGCCATTCCCCATCTGCCCGAGAGCACCTACAAAAGTAGTGTGCAAGACTATTGGCCACAGTAAAAGTGAGACAGAGGAAAACGGATGAATTTGAAATTGGCATTTTGACCCAAGATAGCACTAAATTTACCAACACTTCTAAAGCCTTTTTTTCAGCAGCCTTAACATCTTCCTCGCCCAATTCTTCCATTTGGATAGTTTGGTAGAAGAACTGGGACACCCTATCCTTTTGTTTCTCTGTTCTGATATTTACCAACAATGATGTCACATACTGTTGAGGCATAGTAGGTGTGAAACACTTAGTGCCATGAACATCACCTTCATTACCAATAAAATTCTAGAAATACCTTGGTATACCTCAATCTTACAACCCTCATCTTTTATTTGGCCTTAATAAATTAGTTTGCCTTGAGTGGAGACATATAGAGAACTCCCATCAGCTCCATACCCTTATCTCCGCATTCATCTGATACAACCAAACCACAGTAATTAACCCAAAGTTTGGTTTGATATATGCAATACAATTCTTTCTAACCTTCATTTCTCAGAGTAGCTCCACTTTACACCATGCCTTAACCTACCTTTCCCTCACTGGTTCATAATAAGTAAACAAGTTCTTTTGAGGGTCATGTTTTCAGATTCGCCCCAATCTGGGGATCATATCATATTCCTTGACTGTTTGATACATCTCTCCTGGCACAAGATGACACAAACTCTCTGGTTAAAATGGACATAGATGCTTTCTTCGCTTCTATTTTGCCCTCATCCTTTCTTCTTCTCAGTTTCTCAGTATCTATCCCCATCTCCACCATGCATATCTCCAAAACCTTTGATTATTATAGCCAGTTTTTGATCTGGAATTGCTAATGTTATTGTTTCTCAACCTGCTTTTGCCCAATCTTTTATCATTTTTTAGCTTCCCTCTCTCACCCATAATATTTATTCTAGGCATACTTTAAAATTTCTTCATAGATCTCAATGACTGGTGCTTGTCATCTCCTGATAATTGTAATTTTTCTCTGTCCAAATAAGCCTTGATTTTAGTAGTGCCTTAGGCAATCTGCTGGAATCTATCTCCCATAATTGGACATAAACTTGGTCTTCTTCATGTAATTTTCCAAGAATAATGCTAGTCACTTCCAAGTCTCATTTTGCTGCCATATTTCTGTAAATTGTGCATTTTCATGAGATATCCTTTCATGGATGTGTCCAGACTCTTATATCAATGCAAAAGCTCTTTATGGATCATTGCTTTATTCATCAAGTCTTAGTATATTACACAACCAATCTAGAATTTTCCATGTAATTTATGCACTTTTAAATTCAGCAGAATCACCCAGAAATTCATTGTTGACAGTCTTGCAGAGCACAGACAACATGATAGTGGCAGACTTAGTATGTCTCATTGATTGACTTTAGGGTAACTGTGCACCTTGAGCTTTAGCATAGTCCTTTATTGCCTTACTTGCATCTCAAAGGAGAAATTCTACCTTCACTCACAATGATCTTGTGAAGTGATATTTAAAATTCAGATTTGAAATCTTGCTCACTGACTCATAGTTGTATGCTGCAATATTGTACATTCTGACTCAAGGTACTTGTGGAGCATTCCATACACTAAATCAAACTCCTTTTCACACTTAAGAAATATTAATGCCCAATTCTCTTGCTTGTGCAGGCTAACCCATTCATCCTAAGACCATAGTCTGGCAACACAAATAACTTGACTAATTTATTCCTCAGGCACACTATATTTAAAATAAAAGACCTCCTTTTGGCTTTTATTGAGAGAAACAATGGAACAATTTTGAATTGTAAAATACATTCGCCTTGATCAGGGTCTGGCCCAGTGCTTTAGCCACTTAAGCTACTGAGGCATCCTAATACATCCTGTATTTTTTCTGAAGTCCTGATCAAGGTGAAAAATTTTTACACTTTGAAATTGTTGCATTGTAATGTAAATAAGCTGATGACTCCATTAATATTACTGCTGTGGCATCTTTCACAGTTTCTCTGAAAAGAGGTACAATTTACTCTCACTATCACTGGAGCTTGCTACTAACAAAAAAAGACACATGAAACTCCATTCCAGATTTTGCTAAAATTATTTTTAATTGTAGAAAAATGCGATGGTGAATTTCAATTTTCAGCCATTACTAATTTTTCTAGCTGGCAGAGCCATTTGAACATCTTATTCTCCTTCAATCATTTCCCTGTGGTTCTGCATGTTTCCATAATACTTATGTATTTGATTTGCTACATTTAAATGAGTTGCTGTAGACTCCTGCCACTTTTAACTGTAGTTGTTCCTCGGTGGTAAAGAGGAGCATTTTCAAATGATGGATAGAGGGAGAAGGAAGAAAATTCGTGAAAGAGAAGAAGCATGGAGGAGGTTGAAGTTAAAGTGAGGAAATGAGTAGTGTTAGGTGAGGATAGATACCACTTTGTAAAATGCAATATACTGCGTGAACATCAAACATTCTGGGTAGGGAGGGCAGTTCCTTTCCTTGTGCTACTTGTGTCTTCTCCAGAAGACCTTGTACCAGAAAAAGCACTCTGCTTGGGTGAAGTTGGGGATGCTCCAAGGCAGCATAGCATGCAGCATGCAGACTAAACCTATTACCAGTGAAGAGGCAATTAAGATTATCACATGTTGCATGGCTGAACTGAAGCTAGCACTAAGACTAACCCTGACTAATTCAGTTGGACTCTTGCACTGGATTGACAGAATTACTGGCTGACTCAGTGATGCACCCTAATGGGCCAGTATTGGAAAGCACCCTGGAATTCAGATCAATTTTCAAATTTTGAAGTACTCGATCCATATTACCAACTCTTGTTCCATAATGACAAAATGAGAGAATGGAATGAAATTACTACTAAAAATAATCAGAGTCGTATACACTGATCCTAGGTTTCATTTCACTTTGATTCAGCTTTCAGTTGTAGTCTCAGGAACAAATGGAACTGGGAACTGAAAAGCCAAATTGGTCAATCACTATTTGTAACATAACAAAGCAAAACGAAGTAGTCATTCTTGAGTCATTGCTGAATAACTTGATTTCATGATAATATGAACATTTGCAAAGCTAGATGATAGGAAGTTCCTTCATCCAACTCACAGGAAATGAATCTGCAAAGTGTGAGGTGATATTAAAAAACAATAAGCTTGTCAAAAAATTATTTTCTTCTCCTACAAAATGAGAACCCTTTCCTCATGTTGAATGTAAAGGTGTTGCATTGCTAAAGAAATTACAAAATAAGCATAGGATGGACTCCTTTGTTTCTTGTGTAATCACTATGTGCTCCTACCTTTTCATAGAAGTTAAAATAGACCAGTAAAAACAGGTGAACATTGTCTTATGTTTGCTGACACTCATTAATTTGTGCAAATGTTCTCTATTCTTTCTGATCTACTCAGCTCTTTAATGATTAAACCAGCCATCTAGTATTTGCCAGAAATCCCATATGTCCCTTTTCCCAACAATATTCCATTTCATTGCATGCATTAAATAATATTTGTACTTTTCAAGGCTGAGATTGGATGAACTGACTGGTGTGATAACAACTGGAGTGAATGGTCCAATATTTGATCGTGAATTAGTGTCAAAGCATTATTTGACAATTGAAGCTAGAGACCATCTTGGACAAGGTAACAGGTGAGTGTGTTGTGTAAGATAATCAACCCATTACCCTAATTAAATGGAACTATTAGTTAAGAGGACATCCTTAAATTTAGACCATTTTCGGCTAGTTTACTATTCCCCCATTTGCAAATATCCAAAAAATATCAGCCTCTTTCGATTTCATGTAATAATGAGCACCCTTATTATTAAATTCCAAAGAAACTGCGGGAGATGCCGCAACAGTAACTTTTAACGGTCCCAGTCAAGGCGAATGATTTTTACGCTCTGAAATAGTTGCATTGACCCTTATTATTATATGAAACACAAGCCTAGTACATCTAATTATTAGAGAGTCCAATTAAAACGTCTCTACATGTTTCTTGAGATATGAATAGTCAATTATTAACATTTAGAAACATTTTTAAGCATAAATTGCAGTTTTTTATAAAATATGATGACATCATGTCCTTGCCACTCATATCAATCTGTCATAGGCACCACTATGATACAGGATAAACTTTGTATCACAGTACAGAGTATACCCTGTATTGTGATACATCTTTATGTACAGCTCAAACTAAGACATTCACTTCCTTTCAAAACCAAAAGCTACAAGGTGTCCCAATAAGTTTTCTCTTCAAAAGTTATATGCTTCCTGCAAATTCTAATGAAATATCTACATGAAAGCTTATTAGCGCACATTTTGTTTGCAAACAAGAGGATTTCTCCAATTCATAGTAGATATTATTCAAAGAATAACAACTTCACTTGCAACAATTTTTTTATGGAAATAAAAAGGTTGTGACAGCACACATGCACACAGCACACATGGCTTTTACCACATGAATGTTAATGCTTGCAGCAGCTGCTTTTGTCATTCCCATGAATAAATTAATTACTGTCCAATAAAATCATATTTTTCAACATAATGAAGAAAATAAATCAGTTAAACTTTCCACACCGGAAAAAGAAAGCAATGAGCTCCTTAAAAGCCTTATCACTTAAGATAATTATGAATTTCAACAACCGTGTTAATAGCTATGCACCTTTTAATTCTATAATAGAAACACTGTGCAACTGACCATCCATATAGAAGATGTGAATGATAATCCACCAAAATTCACTCAAAACAAATATGAAGCAAGACTGATAGAAAACCAAGATAACTTTGATGTACCTCTTGTTGTTGAAGCTCATGATGCAGATCTCAATGGTACGTGGAAATTAATATTAGTGTTTCAATGTATTCCTAATCATTTGTAGAGTATGGCTGCATTAACTCCAATACAGTTATTATGCATCCAAAGAAGATCTCGGGAAAGGGTAAGGGTTGAGCTCCTTAAAGGCCTTATTGACAGAAATAACAATTAGAATGCAACCGAATAGATATATTTGTAAAAATATAATAAGCATTGGTAAATTTTACTGTTACAGGGACCAAAAACAGTGATATCTTCTACAGCATTGTGGCAGGAGATCCAGATAATAATTTTACAGTAAATCCAGAAACTGGTGTGATTTCGCCAACAAAGCCTCTTGATTTTGAGTCAATAAGAGGGAAATCAGATATTCATGAAATAAATCTAGTCATAAGAGCACAGGATCAGGGAAATACACCCCTGCACACAGATGTTCCTCTAAATATTTATCTTCTTGATGTCAATGATCACAGCCCAGTTTTTGAAAAACCCCATTATCGACGGGCCATTCATGAAGATATGAGTGGAGGAACATCTATACTACAGGTTGTCCATGTTGATAAATAAAATATTTTACTAGATTTAAATTATATATAAATGAGAAATTATAAAATTCAAATCATAAACCTTCACAATTCACAATCTCATGAACTTTTCATAATCATCAATTTTTCAGAATAAATAGTTGACAAATGCCTAAAAAATACTATGAATAATATTTTATTATAATTACAGGTAAAAGCATGGGACAATGATGGATCAGCACCCAATAACTTTGTGGTTTATAGAATAGAATCTGGAGCTGAAGATAAGTTTGTGATTGATCCAAACAGTGGAGTAGTGAGTGTGGCACCTGGTGCTAACCTTGATCCTGATCGTACATCTCCAAGAACCATGATGTACTCTTTGAAGGTTATAGCTCTAGATGGTGGATCTGGAGTACAGCAGCACACAGCAACTGTCCCGGTGGAAATTGGTATCATTGATGTAAATAACAAAGCTCCTTCATTTGAAGGGTCTGGCTCAGTACGTATAATGGAAAATGCCCCTATTGGGAGACACATATGGACTGCCAGAGCCACTGATCCAGATGATGACCCAATTTTGAGGTATTGGATTGATTGGAAGGCATCAGAAGTTCGTGGGGAAGATGGTGTTGTACTATCTCCTTTTGGTGGAATGGGAGAATATAACACAACAAGCCTTTTTGAGTTGACTCCAATTGATGGGTTTTTAAAGGTTGCACATCTATTGGACAGAGAAAAAGTGGAAGTAATTAAACTGGTCATTGGTGTGGAAGACACTGCCACCACATCTGGGCCCCAAACAGCTTCCAGTGAGTGAGATACCTGTTGAGATCATACATAACCCAAAGCACTTGAAATATTGTGAACTTAAAAATTGCAGAGATAACAATTTCATAATTTTAAATTATATTTTTTTAAGCTACTGTCACAATCATTATTGATGATGAAAATGACAACAACCCAAAGTTCAGGAAACCTTTTTATCGCCGTTCAATCACTGAAAATAGTAAAAATGGATTGCCAATAGCTAATGTATTGGCTGATGATGCAGACAGAAACCGAACAATCACTTACTCCCTAGAAGGTAAGACAAACTTTGCATATTACAATAAATATTTTAGAGTGGGCACCTTTATGCTACCAATACTACTTTCAACATGTATTTGTCTTATGACGTTTTTAAGATAATTTTTCAAAAAACTACTCTTTGAATTTGAAATAAATCATTTCAAATAATGTGCGCATACATGTATGAAACACCATCAAGTGTTTTAAAAGACCAAATGGTTATTTAGTATTTAAAATATTGAAGTCCAAAGAAGTCAACAAGATATAATAATAATAATAATAATTTTATTGGACATTAAACAAAATAGTTTTGCAATAGTCTTCGTCAAAGAGATACATAGTTTAGAGATTATGGTTACATAAACACATATTTAGATACAACGGGTAAATATCAAAATTCTCAAAATACATTTGGTGAGACAAATGATTGTATGTCTATCATGGACCACACAATTTTTGAATCAAAAAACTCATTTACTGAGTAGAATGCTTTTTTAGTCAGCCAGTTCCGGATAACTTTCTTAAACTTGGGCACACTCACAACTTTGGCCTCAGAGGGCAATCTATTAAACAAACGAATTTTTAGAATATTGAAAGAATTGCTGTTCTTGGCTAATCTGCAATAGGGAATGTCTAGTGTATCACTGTTCCTTGTATTATGAGAATGGAAGTTAGACCTTTTCTCGAAAGAGCTAAGGTTTTCCTTAATATTACATAGGCATTTATAGATATACAGACTATGCAGAGTCATAATGCCTGAATTACAGAACAGAGGTTTACAATGTTCTCTTGGGGGTGAAAAGGAAATAATTCTGACTGCCTTTTTTTGCATCTTAAATAACATATTTGTGGAAGGTGAGTGGCCCCAAAGTACAATACCATAGTCAATGTGGCAATGAAATAGAGCATAGTATACCTGAATAAGGAACTCTTTTGGAATAATATATTTGAGTTTACGTAACATATACACAGCCTTTGACAATTTTCCAAGTGTGCCCAGTATGTGAGGCTCCCAAGTCAATTTTTGGTCGAGTTCGAAACCAAGTAATTTAATGGTACTCGGGGGATTAGATATGGTACTTAGTGAGAAGACCAGGGACTGAGTTTTATCATTATTTAGAACCAGACTGTTTGCAGAAAACCAGTTTGATGCTTCTGATAAACACAAATTAGTTGTAGTACTAGAATTAACATTTTTAGTCTCGTGAACAAAAGTGGTATCATCAGCATAGAGTATGGACTTGCAGGAGACATTTGACGGTAGGTCATTAATTAAAATAAGGAATAAAAGAGGGCCAAGGACTGAACCTTGAGGAACTCCATAGACTAATTTCAGGGGTGAGGAAAGATTGTTATTAGTGCAAACATATTGGGATCGATCAGTGAGATAGGACTCAAAAAATTGTAATTCAAGATCATGGAAACCATAATAATGAAGTTTTTCCAGAAGAATTGGATGAGCAACACAGTCAAATGCTTTAGAAAGGTCACATGCAGTTATAACAATGGAGGATTTACTTAGAAAAGCATTTAGAATTTGATTAATTGCGGACTCGACAGCTGAAGTAGTGGAGTAGCCTTTACGAAAGCCAAATTGCGAAGGAGAGAATAAATTGTTAACTTGAAAGTGCTCATAAACCTGAACCTTAATAGCCTTTTCAAAAATTTTTCCAAATACTGGTATTAAAGAAATAGGCCTATAGTTGGACGATAACGTTTTGTCTCCTTTTTTATGAATAGGTATCGTTTTTGATATTTTCAAAGCATCAGGAAAGATGCCCGATTGAAAGCAAGAATTTAGAATTAGCGCCAGGGATACTTCTATGAAACCCACAAGATCTTTAATTAAGTTGACCGATAGCCCATAGACATCGGTACATCTAGAGTATTTCAAGGTTTTGATAATTTGACGGATTTCCTCTTCCGTAATCCATTTCCATTTGAAGGGAGATAATGTTGCTGGTGAATTATTAAGAAGAGGCAAGGCAGTGCTTGGAGTTGAATCAAAATTTGACACAAGGTCAGCAATTGATTCTATGAAAAACTTATTCAGGTCATCAGACTTAAGTGGAAGGTCCAGGTCACCCCTCGAATGACCAATCTCCTTATTTATGATTGAAGTATGTCATCAACTTTGAGAATATCAATAAAACACTTTATAAAATTTACAGGTCATCGTTCAATAACTGACATGGTCCACCTTCATTGGGAGACAGGAGAAATAGTGGTTGCCAATAAAATTGACAGAGAAATACAGTCATGGCTTAATTTCAGTGTCAGAGCCACGGATTCAGGTATACCACCACGATCAAGTCTAGTTGAAATATATGTTCAAGTTTTGGATGAAAATGATAATAATCCATATTTTTTTGGAGATGTTAGTAATGTGACAGTACGAGAAGATGCTCCTGTAGGTAAGAGCTATACGATTTGTGAAATTTAAATTATTATACATTAAAAGTGAGACTAATGAAATACTGATACTATTAATGATTAAAATATATAAATTTGAACTTCATATTTTCAGGCACTATAATTTCTGTGATAGAAGCAAGAGATGTTGACATTGGTGATTATGGCAAAGTGACTTACTTATTAGATAGAAGATCCTCACAGGTAATAAGCTCTCCCAAATTAGATAGCCATAACTAAATATATTTTCTGTCATCTGATTGGTGCAGAAGCCAGTATAATGACTGAACCACCTTGAAGGATTGGGTTGTATTACCTTCACAAAAATAACATGAGAGTCTTGGTTTTTAAGAACTGCAGCCATGTTTTTCAAGATTTTGCTTAAATAATTACAAATCATGCATGTTTCTCTGCCATCTAAATGGCCTTGTTTATGCTATCCAACTGAGAGGCAAGGTTATTGATCAGTCATTGAGTTTTATTAAATTTGGCTAAACTATTGGGATCAACCTATTGAAATTTTGTTTACTGCTCAATATACCTACTGAATATTGTTACCAGTTCCAAGAGAAGATTATTTTTTTATTGAACTAAAAGCATTATTATAATTATTTGGTAGTCTACCATTTTTAAGGTACATTTGGTTGGACAGAGACTGAGCTTCATCATGTTTCTTAGTTTTCTCTACTAAGATGCTACCTGACATTTCAAGCATACTTTCCACCTCCCATTATAACCTTTGTTTTGTTTAAATTGATTAACATCCCATGCATATCACACTGACATCCCAAAAAGCTCAGCAATGCTTACAATCCCCCTAGGCTGACTGACAAACTAAAGCTTGACCATCCTTCAATCTAACTGATTTTAAGTTGCCCCCCTGTAGTCATTCCTATCTTGAGTTTTCTTCCTATGCCTCTTTCATCATTTCATCCATGAATACGTTGAAAAGTATGACTGATAGGGGACAACCCTTTCCCCTGTATTACTCCGCTTTCCAACGTTGCCCAGCCCGAACCCCCCACCACTCGCAACTGAGCAATCTGAGACATGTACAGGTTGCAGATAAGTTTTGCTCTACCCCTATTCTGTAATGCATTCATTAAGTCTACCCAATTAATTCTATTATACACCTTCTCAACATCTACAAAACAAACAAACACATCCTAATTGTATTCTATGTCCTTTTCTATTAGCCATCTAATTACTATTATGCCTTAGTGCCTACCTTTCCCCTTCCTGAACCCAAATTGATCATCCCCAGTACTTGTCCTTGCCATCCTTTCACTGATGATTGTAAATACCAATTTTTTGTGCGTGAAATCAAAATTATTTTTTCTTTATTTCCCACATTTGGCAGCCTTTCTTTTTTTGGAATGCAAACAAACACCAATATAATGAAACTTTCTTATCAAATTCTCACCTAGTAAATGTCCCTCCTTCTGCCAAACACCCATTAAATTCTTCCTTCCACATTTTCCTAAATCCTTAAGTAACTCCAAATGATCATTATATATCCCCTTGGGTCTTATTTGATATCAATCCCACTCTTTCTATCTCACTATCAAGTATACCTGGTCACAAGCCATCCTCAACTACATAATTTTCTCTTTCCTTGTCTAAATCTGCTAGCCTTAAATCATTGATAAAGAGATCATCAATGTACTCTTTCTGTTTCTCTTGAATATTTCCTAGTTCAATTGATAATTATCTTGTCATATCTTTAATAATGTGAATGGCCTTACCCCTCTTACTTCCTGATAGAGCTTTCCCTTTCTGTCCATTGCACCCATTTCACCCCTTTTCTAACTCTCTATGCCTTCACACTGTGTCCTTCACCATGCTTACTTTTTCCCAATAGTTGTCCACCTCAGTTAATCACTTATCTATGTAATTGTACTTCCTTCTGTCTAATTCTGTGTTTATATTAATCCATTTCCTTCTATTAGCTATCTTATTAATCATCTCATCAGTAATTCATGTTGTCCTTGTCATTTCCCTATGTCTATCAATATGTGTATGTACCCATTTGAGGTTTTCAACATCTTGTTCCCAGCCCATATCCCAATGAGCCAGGTTCTCTAGTTGCCAAGATTCATATTCATTTTTGTGCCCATTATAAAGTCATGGGATAAAGAATTGATGTGTTTTCCTATTGCCTTCATCAATAATGTTTTTAGCAACACCATTACTGGCATGATTGATAACCAAAATATCATCCTGAGGGTTGATTTGATGGGTAAGGATAAATTTCCCATGGTATTACTCACCTAAGCACATTGAAATGTGAAATTAACTGATCAGGGTGTGGGGTTCCAGTTCCTTTCCATGAATCACCTGTGGTTTCCCAGGAACAGTTCATACCTGAAAAATCATGTAGGTTGTGTGTGGAATCAAACTCAGTCCCTTCGATGAATAACCCAGAAGAAACACAGACATAAATATGCATGAATTTTAGGCAGCAATTCAAGGTTTTCTGCAATACTTCAGGACTCTGAACCATTTGTACAGACTTAAGTGTAATATAAAACTAATCACATCAATATGGCATTAAGTGGACAAAACTATTCAGGATCATCCAAGCATTTTAAAATTCCACATTTTTATAATACCTTACTCACCAATATATTCATCACTCATATAAATCTTTCGTAGGGCAAATTTCAAATTGATCCAGAAACAGGAGAGTTGAGTGTAGCAGAAACTTTGAATAGAGAAGAGCAGAATGTGTATGCACTTATCATTGAAGCATGGGATAACTACCAATTTGGATACACAAGTGGGGAAAGTCGAAATGCTTTTAAGCAGATAGGGTAATTATTGCCATCAATATGCATGTGAAATTTGTGCATGAAATTGTCAAAATAAAAAACTTTCTGATGCTCAGAAATGTCTCCCTACTCCAGAATAAACATTGTAGATGTAAATGATGAAGCCCCAGTGCTGGAAATCCCAGATGGATGTGCAACAGTAACGGAATTTCATAATCTTCAAGATGATATTACAGTCGTACGTGGAAAAGATGGAGATGACCCAAATACTCCAAATGGACAGATAGTTTTCTCAATAGTAGATGGAAATTCCAATGGTGAGTCCACACATATCTGTAGAAACTGTTTATTTCCTCTCCTTTAGGAAACAACTCTAACTTTAACCTGTCTTCTCTTGTAGGATTATTTAGAATAGAAAATATTGACCATCTGCAAGCCAGAGTTACTGCTGCTACTTCACTACGGGGCTCATATGGAAATTACTCTTTGACAATTAAGGCAGAAGATTTGGGTATACCTCCAAACTTTGTTATCAGGGAAGTGCCTATTTGTGTTACTGATTTCAATGACAATCCTCCACAATTCATCAGTCCAGTACAAAACTTCACAGTCCGGGTACCTGAGGTAATTTCTCTTCAAACCTTCTTTGAAACACAAATATTTGGAAATTAATAAAAACCATTTGGAAAGTGTAATGAAGTAAATATTTTACCAAAACCTATGCATATCCATACCATAATTTAGTTGCTATAAAATATAATTTAAAATTCAGAAGTGTATCTGAAAGAGGAATGCTGAATTTCCACATGGAGTAACAAAATAGTAGTGTAAATACAAACTTGATGAAAGCCTGGGGATGGAAATTCTGGAGGAAAGGTGGGTAGACCTTCAAATTAAGATAGAAACAATAGCAAAGGAAACAATAAGAATGGTAAAAACTAAAGAACATTAATTAAGAAGTCATGGATCATAGGAGTTTAGAATGCAAAAGAGAAGGAAATGGAAGAATGTCAGCCTTGAGAGAAAAATATCTTAAAAGCTAACTAATAAGCCTGGTCAACCAATAGAGTCAAGGAAAGATGGTGGAAAAATCAGTGTAAGGATATGAAGACATTTGAGAGGCAGGAAAGAGTGGAGTTACCATCCAATAGGGTAAGAGAATGTCATGACAGGGTAGGGAAAACTACACAACATAAGACAAAGTTATTAATAGAGCTGGAGGAGATTCAGGGAAGGCAGAAAGAATATGTAGAAGAACTGGATGATAAAAAGAATGTGATTTAGATGAGAATAAATTGCGATCAAATTATCAAATAGAGAAAGGATTATTGTAAATAAAGGTGAACCAGGTAGATGAAATGGATAATATCCTCATAGAATAACAAATGAGTTTAGAAAAAATGTAAAAGATTTTTTGGACTCATACTCAGTATTTATGAGGAAGGAATTTTGTCAACTTCACTAGATCAATTTTGATCCTCATCCTAAAGAAGAGGAAAGTAACAGTGTATGGGGGGCTATAGGATTATAAGTTTAATGTCAAATACAATAAAGATTTTTATGAAAATCATCACCAGATGATTACATTGAAATCCCAACTACAATGCACCTAGGCAAAGATGAGCTTGGGTTTAGAAAGGGAAGAGAGAATATTGTGGGGTTGAGAATATATCAGGCCATTGTGTGAATGAGAAAATTAGTGGAAAGGAGCATAGAAAATAATCCAAATACCTATCTACATTTCATGTATTTTGAGAAAGACTTGATGGAATAGAGAGGGAAAATTTGATGCAAGTGATATGGTATATAGAAGTATACTGGAGGGGTAGAGTATGATTTCAAAATCTATTCATGAATCAAATGGCATAGATAGGGTGATAGAGGCGGCATTTAAGGGGGCTGTTATAGGCGGGAACAGGAGAAATGGTTGTCTGTTATCACTGTCACTTTTAAATATTGGTATATGTTAGGGAAATGCCATGGATGGCATGAGAATAGCTTAAGCTAGAAACATAAGTGGTCATATGATTATTAAAGACTTCAATTTGGAGTATAACAATTGATACATCCAATATCTGGTCTTTCCAGCAAGAGGATGAATGAAGACTAGAGGCTCTTGAGATGTGAGTGTGGAGACGAAATGAGAGACTAATTTGGACTGAGGGGAAGACTAATGACACAATTTAAAAAACGGCAAGGGAAGAGGGTTGATAGGGATGCTAGGCAAAATTTAAAGACTGAATAAGTGAGTGAAGGAGATCCTGGGAGTTAGTGTGTACATTAGGAGCTAAAGGCCATGATGAAGTGAGAATGTAAGGTGAGTGGGTTAAGAAAGGAGGAGAGTTGGGATTCTACATGGCATGAACTCCAGTACAAAGTATGCTGAAATAGATACAGAAATGCTGCAGGACACACAACTGGGAGCTAATGGAAACAGAGTACTTAATAGATGTCAGGGACCAGCCAAAAACTTTGTTTAAGTGATAGATTACTATTGATGACTAATATATAATTATAACATACTATTTAAATATTGAAAAAGGATTGAGTGAGAATAGTATTTTAACTCAATTCATACATTACTTATATTTTCTTCTTCTACTGTTCTTCTCCCAACAAATTTAGAATGCCACTGTTGGAACTAATGTTATCCAAGTCCAAGCTATTGATAAGGATATTGGATTTAATGGAGAAGTTAGATACAGACTCAAACAGGATCCCATGGGGCACTGGAAGACCTTTAGAATTGATGACATTACTGGAATTATAACTCTGAAACATCCACTTGATAGAGAAAGGCAGAAGACATATGAGGTAAGTCTCCAATAATTAATATGTTTGTTTATTTACCAGTGATGTGCTAAATCCAGATTCAGATGACTTAATTCCCCTACTCACTCCACTCATGACATTTACTTTGAATATTTATATTGTTCTAAAAGTGTGATTTTAATACCTACCTCATAAATTTCTCTATCAATAATATGTGTTTTGATGTGTATTGAATACTTCAGGAAGAACAAAATATGAGTATTGTGTCATCAAGCACAGAACTTGATAAATGTGTGCCAATAAATGCTGTGACAGTTGAATTTTTGAAATATTAATTCACAAATATCCAATTATAACATTTAAATTTAGGTAAGAGTGGAAGCCTACGACCTTGGAATCCCAACTCCCCTTTCTTCTGACCTAGACCTCACAGTTTATGTGAAAAACATCAACGACTATGAACCCCAGTTCTTTGTTGATGAGTTTACAGTCAATTTCACAGGTTTGTGATTTTTCCATAGATTACACCCATTTCATAATGTACAACCATTCGTTATGGCAATCGACAGTTTCAAAGGGTACCTAATTAGTTGATCTAATTCAAATATTTCAAACATTCTCTTTGTACAGAGCATGTGCTTCCAGGAATGGAGAGGCGAAAAATTATTGAAACCATCGACCAAGATGATGTTGATGATTTAGATGAACCAAAGAGCATAGTATGTTATTTCATTGTAGGAGGCAATGATGATGGCACCTTTGCCTTAGATCCTATAAGCCACTACATAATGGTGAGTAGATATATATTTTTAACGGCATGTCCTAAGAATACTGAATGAAATAGATGAGTGAGTGAATGAATCCTTAAAAATCAAGGGGTGAAAAATTAATATTTTGGACCTGAAGGACATATTATATGAGTTTCTGTTAAGATAAAAGTATTTAACAGCTGGTTGCATAGCATTACTTTCCTGTTTCAAATTATAGATTCTACCTGAGTCTGGCACTAATATCAATGTTGCTGTTGTATGAACACATGTGTACAATTGATCCCCTGTGTTATATATTGTGGCTTAAACATTGATCTAATTATAAGTAAGCTTAAGAATATTTAGTAGGAATGATTCCAAGTGTGTGGGCTGGAATGCATCAATTTATGGCATTCTGAGTTAAGAAGAGAATGCTCTTATCAACATGTAAGCCAAGGGTGGGAAACCTGGTTGATTTCTCAGTCTATCACATATTTTCCCAGCCCTTGGCAAAGGACTGTCCCTGACCCCTTCAGGAGAGGGGATCCTTTAGCAGTGTCCTTGAGTGGATGCCTTTACATAAAGTCCAATCACCCCCAGAAATAGAGCTCCCTTATATTTAGAATAAGTGGGATGTGATTTTGTTGTAGCACATATCATTTTCTGGGGAATGTGGATACTAACTTGTGCTGCAAAGTTATTGGTGTGCCGGTGGACTAAATAGTTGAATATGGATGTTTGATCACATTATTTATGATATTTATAAACCAAAAAAATCCTAAACAAAGTGAATTCATGAAATCGGTTGTAATAATGCGCGAAGTTGTCACTACTGTAAATAAACATCCATACTCTGAAAGGATGGATTGCACTAAAAAAAATCACCAATCTGCAGGTTTCCCTCAAAGAAAATCAGTGTGCAACCAAAGATATGCAATTAGTGTAGTCACTTGACAATATTAAAACACAAAATATAAATATAGGTGAGTGCAGAGAGGCACATACAGCATTTATTCAATGTTGCCATCTCCTGAGTCTCTCCACCAAAAGTCCTCATTTTAAAGTTGATGTTGTAATGCACCAGATTAAATATCAAAAACATACCTTAATATTGTACCCATAGCTCCTTTTTAAAATCTGATGTTGTCAGCACATTTCTAGGTCATCATTCTATATAGTATGTATATCAATTTCCATCCTTACCTTTCCAGCCTAATGTTCTCCCCTCTATTGCAGCCTTTAAAATTCCATTCCCAATCAAAACGCTTTGAATCCATCTTTCCTGCCTCTCTTAGATTTCTCTCAACAATTCTCTCTCCTCAACCACCATGCCTAGTTCTTCTTTGCGGTTTTATAATCTGTCCACTTAAACTTCTCTATTCTTCTCCAAACACACACTTCAAGAGCTTCCAATCCGCGCATATCATCTTGATTCAATGAACATGTATCCACACTGAAAAAACCAGGCTCCACATGAAAGTTGTTACAAGTCTTTTCTTAACATCTTTTCTCAACATTACTGTCATCAATTACTTCCCCTTGAGAAAGCTTCTTTTCCAGGTACAACTTTTCTTCTTACATCCCTATAATTTTGACCATCTTGGTTCAAAACACTGCCAAGACAGGCAAATTGTTGCACCAGCTCTTCTTTTTGTCCTCCTATTTTAGAATTTAACTTGGCTTTCGTCTTCCTTCAATAATTCGTGGACTTTGTTTTGTTTACATCGATCCTCATCCCATACTACCATCTCAATAAGATCAGGAATGCTTGCAACCCTTGGCTGAGTGACAAACTAAAGCTTGATCATTCTTTAATCTAACTGAAAATGAGTTGCCCCCCAATATTCATTCCTCTCTCGAGTTCTTTCTATGCCTCTTTCATCATTTCATCTATGTATACATTGAAAAGTATGACTGATAGGGGACAACCCCATCCCCTGTCTTACTCCAATTTCTAACATTGCCCAGCCCAAACTCCCACCACTCGCATCTGAGCAGTCTGAGATATTTACATGTGGCAGATAAGTTCCATTCTACCACTTTTCTATAATGCATTCATTAAGTCTGCCTAATTTATTCTATCAATCACCTTCTCAGCATCTATAAAACAAACAAACACATACTGATTGTATTCTATGTCCTTTCTATCAGTCACCTAGTTACTATTATGCCTTGGTACATACCATTCACCTTCCTCAACCCAAGCTGATCATTCTCCAAGTAATCATTTGCCCACCTTTTGGTCCTCTTATTGATGATTCTAAGTAACCTTATCAGTGTGTGAAATCGTTGTCCTACATTTGGTTGTCTATTCCTTTTTTGCATGGGAATGAACACTCATCTGTTGAAATCTTCTGGCCAAATTCCTCCAACATACTTGTACATGGTATGAAATAACTCATAAAACTCTTCCTTCCATGTCTTACAAAACCCTTAAGTAGTTATGAGGGGATTTAAGTCAGTCTTAACAGCCTTGTTTGATTTCATTTCCCTAACTTCTAATAATTCTATTTTACAGTGTTGTATGCCTTTTTGCATATAATAAACTTTTAATTATTCTATTGCCCTAAAATATTGCTTATATTTCAGGTGGAGAAAGAGCTGGATAGGGAAGATAAAGAAGTGCATATTTTGGTCATTAAAGCAACAGAAGATTGCCACACTATTCCTGAAAATGTTAGCTTCTTCAATCCAGAGGATGATACTTTCCTTCGTGTTATTATAATGGTGACTGATGTCAATGATAATGCACCTAATTTTCTGAAGAAAGTTTTCACTGGAGGAGTTTCAACAAATGCTGATTTTGGAAATGAATTTATGATTGTGAAGGTAACTTTCAAGAGCAGCCCTATTTAAGTAGTTATATCCTGCTGATTAAATATCATAAGCACTCTCTGGTAAAATGTATGGCATGCATTTCAGTTTCCAGAAAGAGTAGACAGTATTGGCACAATATCCATTGTAAAAGCTTTGTGAAACTGCTGCATATTGGTATTTTTAAGATACAGAGTAAACTAATAAATTCTCTGTACAATGAAAATTGCATAATAGCTGGCGATCTCATTTATAAAGGCATTTGTTTCTCATTTTACCTGAAAATACCTGAAGATTTAATGCTGTGTCGAAACCTAGTTCATTATAAAATTACATCATATGGAAATGCCAAGTGTCTTTTTTCATCAGTATTGGGGATAGATATCAGAGTGAATCAGTTTTAATTTAAAGATTTTTGGATTATCCATATATATACATATGTGTGTGTTTGCGTATGCATATCCTATTAGTGTGTGTATACATATCCTGATAGTGTGTCTACTAGAGCTATATATTTGTAAATTGGGAGCCAGCATTCACATTTAATTATAAAGTACATGTACAAATGACATGCTCAGTGAACCCCTTGGGGCCACACCTCCCAGCAACCTCCCTCAACAACTTGTGTTGAGCTGAGAGGTCTGATAACAGCATGCTAACATCCCAGTTGGTGGTTTGAAACAGGGGTAGGTACTACTGAAATTGAAAACTTGTTTCCACAGATGAATAAATATCATAAATTATCATAATTAGGTAAAACATTCCAAAAACTTGTGAACTTAAAAATGTTAATATACTTACTGATGTTTTCAAAATTTCTTTACAGGCTCATGACAATGACTTTGGGGAAAATGCTATCATCAGCTATTACATATTCGGTGGAATTCAGCAAAGGCTTGCTGAAGGCTTAGAAAATATTTGGAGTGATCCTTTCATTGTAGATAAATACACTGGAGGCATATTTCTTAATTTTGATCCACAAAAAGGCATGAAAGGATATTTTGAATTTATGGTAAGAATGCAATTAATCAGCTCCATAATCAGAGAAATTCATCTAATAAATAGGTCACTTGATACAGTTTTACTTAATGGGTAGAGGAGTCAGCTAGTGACAAGCCAGTACTAGGTTCAAATTCATGTATTGCCATTGAAAAATAATAACCCAGTCACAGCATTGTGGTTTTCCCAGCTAACATATGCAGTAATTTATGAGTGGCAGGTGGCAAGATTTATTTCCCTTATCCTCCGCTCCAAAATTATCAAGTCCTCACTTCAACTTGTGCTGTCGTGACGATCCACCTTCAGCACGCTGAAGAAGGCTACTTTGTGGCCGAAATACGCGTATTCGTATTCACCTTTCTTATCCCTTTCCTTTTTACCTTTTACCCCATCCTTGACTTGTGGCATTAGCCAACTAATCTCATTTGTACTTTGTTAAGGTTAACTGTTTACAGCTATAGGAGTTTTTCATTTATTCAATACTACTAGCCGTAAGAGCTCAATGCTATCAATATGATCATTGAGGCTGATGAGTAACATGCTGCAGCCTCCAAAACCTGTGAGTCCAAGTTTTGCCTAAAATGTGGGTGCTGTGTTTTTAATTTATGGATTGTATGGTACTGAGTAAATACCGAGATATGACCTCAGCCATTTAAGTGCATTTAAAGTTCATTAAAAATTATCAAACTTCTTAATAGAACTTATGATTTTTTATCTATATCAATCAATATGACTATTATCTATATCAATTTACCAAGTGGTGCTGCATAAGCATTCAGTTTGTCCAATTCCTTGCCAAATTTTAATATATACCACATGAGGATTATTGAATGCAACCTAAGTTCAAATGTCTTTGTAGTAATTAATAACTTTAATCTAATAATTCATAATGGGTAAGATCAAAGTGAAGCTTAAAAAAGGTGAACCTGACGTTGACTTTAACCTGAGTTGGTAACTGAAACTAGCTTCTTTGTCAAAGAATATTATTCTTCTAAATCATTACTTATTTGAAGAATTTTGATAGAGGAGTTTATAACATTTTACATCTGAAGTTTTTGAAAACACTAATGCAAATTAGGAATAAATATAGGCAAACATATGCCAACTGTTCATTTGACATTGGAAAAATAGGGACTTCTTAGAAAATACAATTCTGTCCCATTAGCTAAGAAATTTTTTGATGTGGTTTTCTAGACTTCCCTTTGAGATAAGGAACTCATCTACAACTCCATTTTTCAATTATTGTCAATGAATTGTATCTCTATAGTAACTAGAATGGATTGTCATAACAAAGAGTTCCTCAAAAATTTGTCAACAGTACTTCTTTATGGCTGTTACTTTTCTGATATAAATAGAGGCAGAGAGAGGTTATCAGCTAAATTGTACAGTGAATATCATCTTTAATTGCTTGTTAATATTTTTAATGATACAGGTTTTAGCTAATGACACAGATGGTCTTTCTGACACAGCGAAAGTTTTAATTTATTTGCTCCGAGAAGATCAACGATTAAAATTTGTTTTGAGACAACACCCTCCAGAAGTTCGAGAAAAAATAGACATTTTTCGGGAGTAAGTTCACTTTATAGATTGATATTTTATTTTTTCATAATGAGCTATAATTCCTACATATGATAGTGACATTGCATTATTTTCCAGGATTCTAGGAAATGTCACTGGAACAATTGTCAATGCAGATGAATACAAAGTTCATGAAAACCAAGATGGCTCTGTGGATAAAACAAAAACTGATCTGTACCTTCATTTTGTTGAGCACAGGAATAATTCAATAATGGAAGTTGATGATGTGCTCCGACTTGTTGATCATAATATTGAGCAGTTAGATGAGTTATTTAAGGTAAGGCAGATTTTAATTACTCATATATCAATATATCAGTGCATTGTAATTGTGTATGTACTAATTGCTAAATTTTTATTGTCTGAGCTCTTTTTAAGCATTTGACATTTTTTAGTATTTTCATTTCCTTTACATATGTATTTTCATTTTATTTTAATGAAGGTAGGAATTTTAAAATTTTAATGTAAACAAACCACTTTTAAGTTAATAGCAAATACTTGCTAATATCTTTTACCAATATGGTACACAAAGAAAGAAACCAAGATGCTTGTTTTCCATAGGTTTGTCTCCTCAAATTTTCTTGAAATTTTGATCTTCCAGGATTAACATTACATAATCTTAATGTTGGATTGCTTTAGCTTAAAATGGGGATGAAGAAAAAATTCTCTTCCTCATCTTCTAGCACTGGCATTGAAATATTGCCTAAAGCCTTTTCAAATCCTTTTTTCATACGAGTTCCTCTGACACCCTACCAACTTTCCAGGATCCGCGGGCTTATTTCTTCATATAACACTGTTTTAATCCTTCCTGATTCTGTGCAGTCTTTCATACCAGACATAATATACTTTTCCCAACTAGAACTTAACTTTGATTTAAAAAACTTATTAATAGATAAATCCTGGCAGCCACGTCATTTCCTTTTTCTCTTGCAAAATTGATGACTTCTAGCTTGAACATGGCTGTACACAATTTTCTTCTCCATGAGTAATTTTCTTGATAAAATTCTAAATTTTAAATGCTTAACTAAATTCAGGTTTGAAACAATCACCATGCAGGCGGCACTTTCATAGAACTTGGAGGGTGTCTAGAACAACTGATGGCTGATACTAACAAAGCAAAGTAAAGTAAACAAAACATGAATATTCTATTTCATTCATTCTTTTATTTCTTTTATATTTGATTTGCTGAAAGTTAATTTATATGGCAAATAAAAGGGCAGACAAACCTTTGTCCCGAGTCAACTCACGAATCATAACGGAAAAGGAATAAGGCGACATATTGTGTTGGCGTGTAAATATTGCTTATTTGTTGCTCCTTCTGTTGTTTGGAATGAATTTCAATGGCCTGGCTCTAATCTTCTGAATACTTACGGTAGATATAGCCGCAGGCAATTTGGTTTCATGTATTCTTTGGTTGTGACCATCTATTAGTATATGGATATAGAAGTATTTTTACACATATATATATATACATACACATATATATATATATACATACATATATATATATATATATATATATATATATATATATATATATATATATATATATATATATATATAATTTTTAAGTGCTTATGCATATATATATATATATATATATATATATATATATATATATATATATATATATATATATATATATATATATATATATATAATTTTTAAGTGCTTATGCATATATATATATATATATATATATATATATATATATATATATATATATATCCATCCTATCTATCCATCTATCGCATACAGACGACCCGCTAATCTCAAAAACCTTCTGAGATCCACCAACCCTTTGGCGCCCCCCCGTGACAAGTTTCCCAATATTTCCCCAACTTGCAACCGCCCCCGATGTAAAACCTGTCCTCTTATTATGCCTACTCCCCTTTCCCTACATCCCCTCATAGCCCCCTCACCTCGTTCCCACGCTAATTGCCTCTCAAAAAATATTATTTATCTTTTATCATGCAAGCATTGCACTTCCTTTTACATAGGTGAATGCATTACCCCCTTATCCATCCGAATGAATAATCACCGGTACTCCTGCAATTCTGCCTCACTCTCTTCTCTTCCTATCCCTTCACACGCCAATTCCCACAACCTTTCATTCGACCAGTGTTTTGCTCTAAGCATCCTAGAATCCCTACCTGATTCAGCCACCAACATAGAGGTGAGAACTCGTGAATCCGCCTACATACTATCCTTCCGTTCCTTTAAAATTCCCACCCTAAACCGCCATATTTAATTTCCCTCTCAGCATTCCCTCCACACCTCCCCTCCACGCCCATAGCTCTTTCCCCTCTCCTCTGCAATAGCATATTTTCAGTCTCTCTTGAAGAAGGCCTCTGAGAGGGCCGAAAGCTCGAACAATTTACCGTGTGAGTGTTCTTTTAAATGTGTCTATTCTTTTCTATTTGTGTTATATTGTGTCAGCCCATTATATATATACATATATATATACATATACATATATATATATATATATATATATATATATATATATATATATATATATATATATATAATTTTTAAGTGCTTATGCATATATGTATATACACATATATATATATATATATATATATATATATATATATATATATATATAAATAATATATATATATAATTTTTAAGTGCTTATGCATATATATATATATATACATATATATATATACATACATATATATATATATATAATATATATATATATAATTTTTAAGTGCTTATGCATATATATATATATATATTTCCTGGACTGAATATTTTTACATTCGTGATCTGCTGGATTCCCCCTTCCTCACCTCTCCTATGTTCGTCCTTTGTGTGTGTTCCTATCCCTTTCCCTTATATCTGTTTCTATATAAATGAGTATTTGTTTGTCGTTTGGCGGGATTTCGTGTTTGAATGTGTATTAGGCCAATGTGGCTCGTCTCTTCTCCTGGCTATGCGTGCCACGAAACACACTGTTCTTATCCTTTATGATGTTGTATGATTCCTTTACTACTATCCTTTCCTCTGTGGGTCTTGTCTATTTCACCTTTGGTGAGTGAAACAGCTCCCTATTGCCATCTCTTGGCCAAAGAATCGGGGCACTTGGTTGCATAAAGCATTACAGATCTCAATGTAAATTAAGTTTCCTGGATAGCTCAAGTGTTTAAGAGCCTCTGCCCGGCAAGTGGAAAGATCCGGAGTTCAAATCCCGGTCTAGGAAATATTTTTACATTCGTGATCTGCTGGATTCCACCTTCCCCACCTCTCCTGTGTTCGTCCTTTGTGTGTGTTCCTATCCCTTTTCCTTATATCTTTTTCTATATAAATGAGTATATATATATATATATATATATATATATATATATATATATATATATACATATAGACATATACAGATGCGCAGCATCTATACACGTTCAAGATAACTATTAAGCCCCCTGGGTGGGGGGTTGTCATACAAATTCATGATAATTACAAAGTTCTGGGTGCGCGTTAAACTTAAGGTGCACATTATCGATGGGAAAATATGGTAATTGAACTTAAAGACTGCCAAGCTTGCACATTCTTAAAGGGCATAAAAGGAGCTTTATGATTACTCACATTTTGTTTTATAATCTGTGACTATACTTTGTTCTGTGTATGGAACTTATTATTTTCTCTAGTATATGTGCGAACATAAGTTGTGCTCCATACCTCATCATAATGAATATTAGTTTTGTCAAATATACATTAAATTAATGGCATGGAGTCCTGAATTACAATATTTCTAATCCAGCCAATCAATAAATGCATCCATCCATCACAAGAGGTGTGCCATTCAGAGTTGTAGGCATTTGAAAATATTATTAAGAGCTCATTCCAACAATACTGATATAAAATCTTTAAGTTTTTTAAAGAAAAGGAAAATCAATTAAGTTTAGCAACGCAAAAAATATAATCTTCATTATCCAAGCAAATTACTTAGTTTACTCACTGAGATAAAATGAGTCGAAATGTCTCATATGGCTGCACTGCACATGGTATAAATGCGAGAAATTGTTCCATTTTGTCAAATTCTGCTCATTTCAATATTTTCAGGGAAGACATGTAATGAGCAATGAGAAATTTTACAAAAGTAAATATATCCAATCCACCCTAAGAGTTGTTGAAGGTTCTGAGGAGATCTATAAAAAAACTTATTTTGAGGACAAGCAGCCATTGAGATAGGTTTTCATGCTGTAAATGTGAATACAAAAATTCAAATTCAACATTTAAAAGAATTCAAAAGTCACCTTTTTAACTAATTTTCAATGCTCAATCATTGGATAGCTTTGGCATGGTGTTATGGAGGCAAAAAATAATTATTTTGTATTAATGATTCCATATTTTCATGTCAAAGGTGGTAATCAACATCTTTTTACTTCTGTGGTTATAGGATTTTAATGTCTTAGACACACAGCCAGCAGAATTGAGAGCATTTAAGGATGAGCAAGAGGGTATGATGGTGGCATGGCTAGCAGGCAGCACCCTACTTCTTACACTTTTGCTGGTACTGACAACATCACTATGCCTTGCTCAGAGATCCCGGTATCAGCGCCAATTAAAAGCTGCCACTGCAACAGCATTTGGTTAGTTTCTCTTTTCTTGACAACAATAAAGTGAAATGTTTTCAAAATTAAAACTATTATCCTTTACATTATGTTTACTATTTTGCATAGGATCTAATGATTCAGACATAAACAGAGGAGTGGGTAGAGTTCCAAACACCAACAAGCATAGTGTTGAAGGCTCAAATCCGATTTGGATGCAAGCATATGAGAATGAGTGGTACAAAGAAGATGACTCCCTCAGGTGCATATATTTATAATTTTGATGAGGCCATAAAATATTTTTAAATATTATTCATGACATTTACAAATTAAATTACTTTATTTCAGCCATACTTCAGCAAGAGACTCTCTAGATGAAAATGCTGTAGTCAATGAAGATTCAGTATCTTTTTCACATGATATCAAGCCGTGTTTTGGCCAGCTGTGTATCTATGGGGGAACATGCACAGGGTGATTATCATAAATTACAGTATAATTTATCATAATGCTTATGGTGGAATAAATAATCTTTGCGACTTCAAGTATTACCTATATATTAAGTTTAATAACACCATCCCTTTTTACTTTATTATTTACCATAAACACAGTAATCAGCCCAAAGGTCAATTTGATAGGTGATGGTAGAGTTCACTCAGTACTAAGCCTGATGGTGTGTAAAATTCACAAATCAGGGTAGGGGGGCCAGTTCCTATCTCTGTGCAGGCTATGGTTTCCCAGGAAGATATAGTACCAAAAAATCACGTAGCTTGGATGGAGCTGCAGGTGCCCAGAGAGGATTGCCCAGGTATCAAACCTGGGCCCTCCAGTCAGTAGTCCAAAGCTCTACCCCTGGACTATTTCAACCCACATTTTTGTAAATTATATATTAAACATCAAAAGATCACACAGTATCCCTGCAGTCACTAACATAAATACACCCTCTTTACAGTTACTATTCAAATATACTCTTTAAGTTGCAAACTTGAGGCAAAAGTTATATACAGGGTCCGTACAATAAGTTTCGGAACTGGTTCCAAAACTCAAAATTTATTGCAGTTATCATTACAATTACTTAATAATCTTCAAAATACATTATTCTTGCATCGATACACCTGTAGTTCAGTGCATCTGCCACTCGTCAAAAGCCTGCTGAAAGTCGGTTTCCGGAATACTGTTGAGAGCCTTTGTCATCGTCCCTTGAACTGCCTCGATGGAGTCGAACCGATATCCTTTGAGCTCCTTCCAAGCTATCCTTTGAGGTAATAATGTGGTCAAGAAAATCTTCATTTTCCTGGACGTAGTCCAAAATTTCTTGCCAAATTTCCACCCGCGACAGTTTTTGTTCCTGGCTCAAGACTTTCGGCACCAGCTTCGCGCACACTTTCCTCATTGCAAGATCCTCTGTTACAATGGTGTGGACGGTTCCGACTGAAAGGCCAGTCTCCTCACTGATAAGGGGGATGGTTAAACGCCTGTCAGAGTCCAAAACTTTTTTCACTTTGGCCACCTGAGCATCAGTTCGAGCGGTCCTCGGGCATCCGACTTGGTGCTTGTCTTCACTGAGCTCCTGGCCTTCCTTTAACATTTTGTTCCACTCAAAAACTCTTGTGTGGCTTAAGGCATCATCCCCATGAGCCTGTTTAATGAGTTCAAGGGTCTCCAACATGGATTTTCCGAGTTTAAAGCAAAACTTCATAGCGTAGTGTTGCTCAACGGTATGCTCCATTCTGGCATGACGACACCACAAACAATCACACGTAACAAAAATCTACCTCCTGTCTCAACACATGCCCGGAGGCAACTGAACTAAGCGCCTGAGTGGTGGGGGACCCCTCTACCAAGGCGACCGGTCGGACCCCCATCCACCACTCCGTTGAGGCTACAGCAAACCAGTCACGATACTTATTGTACGGACCCTGTAAGTACTAAAAATGTGAAATTAGATTGACCTGGTTGTCTTAAGATACTCTTTACCAGATTCAGCCTCGAAATCTTTTGTTTAAAAGTGTTGACTTTCTAAAAACAAAGTTATCTGAGAAAAGTATTTTTTTAAGAAATGTATATAATTATATAGGAACAGCCATGGTCTTTCTTTTACAATTAGTGGTGCGAAAACCTCAATGACAAAAGGGCAATGTCAAATTAATCGTTTAATAATAATATAAAAAATGAAATACTTCCTAAATAGGTACTATATATACCCTAAAACTTTGTTGCAAATATGCACTTGAAACTGTCACTTCTATTTATTTCCCAAGCTGAGTGATTTTTTTTGGGAAACGGAAATTCAGGAAACCATTGGTAGCATAGGAAAGGAACTAGTCCCCCTATCCTGCTAATTTGTATATTTCACTTGACACATAGGGCTTAATAAGATAGCTCTACCTTTTACCCATCAAACCATCAATTGGGATTAATCCTATTTTCTATGGGTTTTGTTGGGCATAGTGATAATAATTTAATATAAAATATAACATCAGTTACTTATAGTTATAATGAAAAACAATCTAAAAGTTATGCAATGAAAAATAACATATACCAGGTGTACAAGTACGAAATGCAGATTTCAGAAAACAAATAAAGCAACAATGCAGTCGGTGGTATCAAGATTTGACACTTACGCCATTTTGTTTTGCCATTAGCAAGTGCCAGAGGCATATGAGTGATAAATTGAAAAAGTGTTTGCATAGTGTTGTATTTCTGCGTTCAATGTGTCAAAATGTATACCAAACAAAGTGTATTTGCGCACAGCATTAATTTTTTGTTTTCATTTGAGGAAAACTGCTTACTACCGATTACTTTGAGAAGCATATGGTGAACATGCTCCATTGCAAGATAAGTGTGAACGATGGTTTTGGTGTTTCAAAAGTAGCAACTTTGATGCTGCAGACAAGAAACATGGAAAACCACCAAAAAGGTACAAAGATGTGGACTTGCAAGCATTTCTGGACAAAGATGATTCACAAACACAAAAACAACTCACAGAGTGATTGAGCAATTGTCAACAAGCTGTTTCTAATCACCTAAAAGATATGGAAAAGATTTAGAAGACCGGCAGATGGGTACCACATGCGTTAAGCAACAGGGAGATGGAGAGGTGCAAAAACACATGGGAAATTGTCTTTCACACGATACAAAAGGAAGTTGTTTTTGCATTGTATCGTGGCTGGGGATGAAAAGTGGATTTATTTTGAGAATCCCAAGGGCAAAATCATGGGTAGACCCAGATGCACCATACATATCAACTGTAAGACCATATTGCTGTGGTAGAAAGATGATGCTTTGTGTTGAGTGGGACTAGAGGTGTGTGGTCTATTATGAGCCATTAAAACCTGATAAAACAGTTAATACTGAATACCACCAACAATGATTGTTCAAGTTGAACCATTTGCTGCTTGAAAAAAGACAAGAATACCAAAATGGGCAACACAAGGTGATTTTTCTTCATGACAATGCTCAATAACATACGGCAAAACCGGTTTGTGACATGTTGGAAGCACTCAGCTGGGAAGTTCTACCCCATGTGACTTACTCACCTGACTTGGCTGCTTCCGATTACCAGTTGTTTGCATTGATGGGTCATTCATTTGCTGAGAAGCACTTTGGTTTGTACAAAGATGTGAAAAAATGACTCCATGAATGGCATGTGGTAAAAGGGAAAGATTTTTACTGGCGTAGTATCTGCAAATAGCCTGAAAGATGGGTAAAATTTCTAACTAGCAATGGAGCATACTTTGAATAAAGCTCTTTTTATCATTATTCCAAATATTTATTTTTAAATCCTCATTTTGTACTTGTACTCCTGGTAAACCAAAGTAATGAAGTAAGTATAGTACTTGTTAAATCTAATTTGAAGTAGAAAAACAAGAATACAACAATAATCAAGGGGATTGCAATGGTGTGGAGGCTAGCATACTTCCCTCCCTGAGGGCCTGGGTTTGAATCCTGGAGGCAACACATATTTCAGTGGTATCCTGATCCCTACTTGAGGTGCATGTGGAGAGCACTTTAAGTGAGTGCACCATCTGTTGGATTGGATGTTAAGCTGTGGACCCCTTGGTGCCTTTCATAAAGAATAGGCTAATGCTGATGCCAGGTTTCTCTCCATCCTTCCTCCTTTCCCATCCACCCGTAATGTCATAAATGGCCTTGGCTGTCAGTCATCTCCCCTAAAATTACTACTACAAAAACCAATAATTAATTGTCACATAACAAAAATACCTTTACTGTTCTAGGTAATAAGTTGTGATTGCTAAGTATTTTCTTATGTGATAGCAATACTTAGTTGATTCATAGTACAGTCAAAAGTGTTTATTTTGTCAAGATAGAGATTGCCGTATCCCAATATACTATTTATAAATGAATTATAAGTCCAATTAGCTTTGTTAACAGGAGTGTAAACAGTTGGAGGTACACTTAGAGGTGAGGTGGCTTGGAATTCAAATAAATATATGACTAAGTAAATCACTAGAGTCCTCCTTAGAATAAATTACCTTATAGAGTACTAACAAATTAGAAATTAACCAGTGGTTATGTAATGTAGACAGAACTAAAAAGTTGTACACGCAATGGTAGCTTATATTTAGATTATCATTCCCATCATGCAGTTCATAGTTCTGAAAAAACTGATTTCTCTAATTAATTGAAAAGTATTTCTTCTAGAAGATGCATAGTCATACTCTTGCTGTAAATTGGATTACAATAATAGTTAAGACTTAATAGATTTTATGCACCACAAACATTTTAATGACAAAGGGAGTAAGGAGTGTATAGCAGCAGTTCTACTTTTTTCTCAATATTTATATAACAAATTAAAAAGAGGAATATTTTTGAATCTAAACCATCAAGATGAGAATTCAGAAACACAAATAGATAAGCTAAAGAGGAAAACTATGGTAACATGTGCCACAACACTATGTGTCACAAAAAGTTTTAATAAGTGCATATATTAAAAATAAACTTACTTCAAACATTAGTAGTTATAGTATTTTCTTATTGTGAACAGAAGGAATTAAACTAATTTGTGGAATAATTATAAAATAAAATACTTAACCTGAACATGCTACCAAATGGGCCAATATATAGCATTGAAGACCACTGTTGTTAGTATGATAAAATATGAAAGTACGTATATTATTGTTGTCTTTTTATCCAAACAACACCCCAATACAAAAATGAAGTAATTATTATTATTATTATTATTATTATTATTATTATTAGGTAATCTACCAGTTAAGGTAGGTTTTTGGATGGACACAGCTCCTAAATAAATATTTTGTGACTCCTATGAAAACACAACATCCTACTCTACATCAGGTCCCTCTTCATCTCTGAGTACCTTCTTCCACCTTTCATCCCAGTTACCATCCCTATCACAGTCTTCAACATCCCACTACCGGTTAATACCCCCTTCATCCACTTGTCCTGCCTCCATAGGATTTCTCCCAACAAACCCCTCTCTTCGCCCACCATAACAAGTACTTCCTCATTTTTTTTCTTCTCTGTCCACTTCACCTCCTCCATTCTTCTCCACACCCACATTTCAAAAGCCTCAAGTCTACGTTTATCCTCTTGCTTCAATGACCACATTTCCGCGCCGTACATAGCTACGCTCCATATCAAAGTTTTTACGAGTCTTTTCTTAATATCCTTACTCAACGTCCCTCTCATCAACTCCCTCCTCATTGTAAAAGCCTCTTTGCCTAGCGCAATTTTTCTCCTTACGTCCCTACTACTTTGACCGTGTTGATCCAAAACACTTCCGAGATATGTCAACTGTTCTACCTGCTCTAGTTTTTGCCCTCCTATTCTACTGTTGAGCTTGGCCTTTTTCTTTCTAGAAAATCGCATAACCTTTGTTTTATTAATATTGATTCTCATCTCATACCTGTCGCACTGAATTTCCAATTCACTCAGCAATGCTTGCAACCCCTTCGCTGACTTACAAACTAAAGCTTGGTCATCTGCGAACCTAACTGATTTTACGAATTCCCTGCCCACTTTCATTTCTACCTCCAGTTCTTCCCATGCCTCTTTGATCATTACCTCTGCATACAGGTTGAACAGCAATGGTGATAATGGGGAACCCTGCCTTACACCTCTTCCTAACACTGCCCATCCGCACTCCCCGTTCCCCACCCGCACCTGAGCAGTCTGAGACATGTACAGGTTGCGGATTAGCCTCCTTTCCCTCCAATCTATTCCTATTTTCTGCAATATACCCATTAGTTTTTCCCAATTCACTCTATCAAATGCTTTTTTAAAATCTACGAAACAGGCAAATACCTCCTGGTTGTATTTTATATTCCTCTCGATTAATAATCTCATTACTGCAATGGCATCACGCGTACCTCTCCCCTTCCTAAACCCAAACTGATCATCCCATAAGTAATCATTTGCCCTACTCTCTATCCTTTTGTTTATGATCCTGAGAACAACTTTAGCAGTGTGGGATATCAAACTTATCGTCCTGTAGTCCTCACATGATTTAGCCTTTACCTTTTTCGGAATAGGAACTAAAACTGATCTCACAAAGTCTTCCAGCCAGATTCCTTCCTCATAGATACTACAAATGATTCCATATAGCCTCTTCCTCTCACATTTACCTAAACATTTGAATAGTTCCGCGGGAATGTTATCCACCCCCATGGCCTTATTTAGTTTCATCTCCCTTAATGCCCTATCTATCTCATCGTCGAGTATGCCTGGACCTAAGCTATCTTCCTCTACGTCAATTTCCTTTTCTATGTCTAACTTTGTTGGTCTAAGTTCTTTACTATACAGTTCTTCTATATATTCCTTCCATCTCTCTTGGATTTTTCCTGTGTCAACTATTATCTCACCCGCCCTATCTCTAACTGTTAGCATAGATCTCCCTTTCTTGCTTCCTGATAAAGATTTAACTTTGCTGTACAGCGCACCGATTTCACCCTTCCTCTGCAAACTTTAAATGAAGTAATGGCATGTTGTAAATAATAAGTTCAAAAAGTATGCATGAATATTGATTGGCCTGATTAAAGCCTCTATATCCCTCAAATAGGTGACAACATGCAACAAGATATTGTATCAAAGATATCTCCCCCTTCACGAGAAGACTGTTGTCTCCAAATACAGATATGTAGGAGAAGCAACACTAGTATTGATGTATGGTTGCTGTATCTTCTTTGTTTTGAGTTGTTCCTGAATACAGACCTGAGTCTGATAGATTCATGAGACAGTGTTGATATTTTAAAATTTTTCAATCATTAACTATATGGAGGTAATTTACCATTTCAATTTTTTTCTATTTTTAAGATAAAAAGAAGTTCACACTGTCACGGTTTGTAAGTAACCCTTTATTTTCAAAGAAATATGGAATGCATCGTGTATGAAAAATTGTCAATTTTTTATTTCTTCAAATTCAATATGTGTTCATCAAAATTATTTCTGCATTGTCATTCTTAAATACTTGTTCAAACACAAAAAAGTATATCACTTTTCCCCTGGATATATTTTATGTAAGAATATATTTTGGTAATCACAAAGTAGGTTGGAACATTGCTTCTTCTTCTCCTCGCCTCAACTCCTGAATTTGATCTTTCATATGAATTTGAGCAATTTTAATGTCCTCTTTTTAGGAATTAAGAGAGGTAGCCGAAAGACTAATTTTTGGATTGTCCATTTCCTCTGCACACCACAACCTTCTATATTACTTGTTTTTTTCAAATCAAATATCATTCCACAAATTCATGTAATTGGAGATAATACAGACTACAGGAAACAAAATTTACAAATGCAAAATGCTTATTTATACTGGGTCTGGCAGTCCCAACCACTGAAATAAATGTTTTCTGTAAAGCAAATTCTCAACTAAAAGAGCAAATTCTCAACTAAAAGAGCTAATACTCATACAAGAAATAGGACTGATATGGCTACAGATGCCACAATAATAACAATATCTAATTCGCATTAGTCGACAGGCCCAGCAGTTAAGGAGCAATTCCACTAAAAGCAGTCAATATACAAAAAGGAATTGCTCCTTAAAAAATAATCTTGGCACACATAATATAACCAGGTCAATGAATGCTTACACTTACTGGAGATCATCCTTAAATTTAAGTGCCATTACAGGATCATTCCCATTAAAATTGTTGCATCCAGAGGTATTTTGTAGCCGTTTTCCTTTGTCATCTTACATGTGGCTGCAAAGAGTCCTTCTTCCTGGACTCAGGGTTTAATGATTTAGATCTAAGTGTCAGTCACCCTGCCTAAGTGCCAAGTAGCAATGGTCACTCCCCTCTTACTGACAATTTCTACCTTAGTGCTACTTTCTATGAATTTGACTATGACCCCTCATGGCCCACTCCCTTATGAAGTTTCTTTCCTATGCAGTTGCACTCATCCTATTCTCCATTATTTCAATCCCAAGGGCAGCCCCCACTCTTTTACTGACCCCCATTGTGTCCTCATTTCACTTAGACTCTCACTTATTTGAGCAGCATTTTCTTACAAAATATTCTTGTTATCATCAATTCTTTGAAACCATAATCTTTATTGTATCATTTAAAACCTCTCTCGTATGTTATCCTTCAATTTTCCACGCACATGAAAATTTCTCGAGAAATCCCTGCCAATCCAGATTTCAATGATTCAGTAGCAGCCATGTTTTTGCATTTCTCCCCAAACAAGGAGAGCAACATCAAACTTTTTTTTCTGAAATGGTAAACTCTATACCGACTTTGCTCATTTAATTCAATTTGTGTGGCACTGAACTGCAAATAATCTAAAATATGGCATATACAAGGTTTGTTCAAAAATTATCAGGAATTTTGTATTTTTTCAAAAATTATTTGTTTATTCATGAATATCTATTCTGTCTCCTTCAAAGTAATCCCCATTAGATGTTATCCACTTATGCCAATGTTTTTTCAAAATATTCTTGAAGCACTTAAAAAAATCATTTTTTGTGATCTTGTTCAGCTCCTCCTCCGATGCAGTTTTCCTCTCGTCAATCGTAGCGTAGCGTCGTCCTTTCATGGGCCGCTTCAGTTTCTGGAACAAGAAAAAGTCACTGGGGGCCAGATCTGGGGAATACGGTGGCTGCGGCATCATTAGTGTGTTGTTTTTGGCCAAATATTCCGGCACAAGTAACGGTGTGTGAGCAGGGGCGTTGTCATGGTGCAAAAACCAATATTTGTTCTTCCACTAATTGCCCATAACTTGCAGGAAATATATTCCTTAGCTACCGTTCTACCCTGTGGCAAGAACTGATGATACACCACAACCCTGCAATCGAAGAAAACTGTATGCAAAACTTTCACATTCGATCAAACTTGACGTGCTTTTTTTGGTCTTGGCTCGTGCTGCAGCTTCCATTGGGATGACTGAGCTTTAGTTCCCACGCAATAACCATAAACCCTTGATTTGTCACCAGTTATGACCCTCTGGAGCAAATTTGGGTCGTAGCGGACAGAGTACAATACTTCATTAGCGATTTTGGTACGAATTTCGCGGCGACCCGCATCATGCCCAAATCATTGATAAAAATCGAATGGCATGAGCCAACTGATGTATTTAGGTCCTCAGCAACTTCTCTGACGGTGATTCGAGGTACACCTTCTATGCAATTTCTCTAGATTTACAGTCACTCCAATTATCAAACTTTCCTTCACTGCAAATAAGATTATAAGTGTAGTATTGGGATGTGAAGTTCACATTATTAATCTGTGTCCACATATCTGATGAGGCATGCATATATAAATTATGAGCATGTATGCATTTAGAACTCAAATGCCTGAATTGTTGCATGTTTCTTCTGTCATTATCATTACAGGCTAAATATTATAGAAGGGCCATGATGCCTTTTTTCTGTATTAATTAACAACCACAGAGCTGACACACTCACAAGCACTCAGGAAAAAACTCACTCACACTTTCAAAAAGGACCTAACTAATGGGAGAATATTACCCTCATTGAGCTACTATTCAGATAACATAGTTTAATGTTCAAATGGAGAGAATTAAATTGTTTGAAGAATATAGAGATTCTGATTGAGGCCTGGGAGGAGAGAGGAGACATGCAGCTGGAAATACAAATCAGTCTAATGCTCTCTGATCTAGTTGTTGTCACTAAAGAGGAATCATATGCAATCTATCTCTCATGTCTAAGTTTGAAGGAATACTTGGGTGCCTCACATTTCATATGTTCCTGAGAACATATGAAATGTGACGCACCCAAGCGTTTTATATATGTGTATATATATATATATATATATATATATATATATATATATATATATATATATATATATGTATATGTGTATATATATATATATATATATATATATACACACACATATATATACATAAACATATATATATATATACACATATACATATATATACACATACATATACATATATATATATATATATGCAGATGATTTCGTCGTAGGAACATGGAAGTGTTGAATAAAAAACTTGGGCAGCTACAAACAATATAAGAACGCATAAAAAGAACACTCACACATTATTTCTTGATATTTTGATGAAAAAAAAACCCAACAACCCAGGCCACCCTATAGTCTCCTCTCGTAGCTCTCCAACTGAAAAAAATGTCCATTTTTAAGGACTACTGCCTCCAACCTATAGTTCACTCCCTACCCTCCTTTATAAAAGATACCTACCACTTCCTCAGATTGCTCCACTCAACTTCCCTCCCTCCTGACACCCAAATTACTATGGCTAAAATCGATGTCACCTCCTTATACACATCCATTCCTCACCAAGAAGGCCTTTCTTCCCTACGCCACTTACTCTTTAAATGCCCTACCCCTCACATCCCCAGCACCGAATTTCTCATTGATCTCTCTTATTTCATTCTCACCCATAACTCCTTTTCTTTCAACAATAACTATTACCTCCAAATAAAGGGCTGTGCCATGGGAAGTACATTCAGCCCTTCATACGAAAAACTCTATCTCGGTGTCCTGGAAGAGAATTTCCTTTCCAATTGTCCTCTGCAACCCCTCCCGTGGCTCCGATACATTGATGACATCTTTCTACTCTGGCCATATAGTATAGATTTCCTCAATTCCTTCATCTCCCAACTCAATAATTCCTCATCTCTGCCCTTCACCTGGACCATTTCATCCTCTCTGATCACCTTCCTTGATTTCAATGTTTCCCTCAGCAATAGCAAATTCCTGACCTTTCCACACTAAACCAACTAATAAGCAACAATATGCAGCAGCACAACAGCAGTTGCCACCACTCTCATACCAAGCGCTCCCTCCCTTACTCCCTATATATCTGTAGTCACCGTATTTGCAACCATCCCAAATCCCTTAACAAATACCTCAACAACCTTCTCTACTCCCTCCTCCAATTAAGATACCGAGATTCTCTCCTCCGTAAAAAAATACTCAAACATTCCTAAACCCCAAAGCCTGCCTCAACCATAGAATCCCACCCTCTCTCAATCTGTACTACCTACTTCCCTGGCATTCAGTCCCTCAAATTCATCCTCAAAGACCTGTACCCCATCCTCAAAAATAACAACACTTCCTCTAACCTTCTTCCCAAATGCCCTTCAATCACCTTCAAACGGACCGCCAGCCTAGCAGATATTCTCAAATCCACCAACCCGCTATCAAAATCCCCTCACACCCCCAGAGTCATACCCACTCCATGTCATCGAGGAAGATGTAAACCCTGCCCTATTTTCATCACTCCACCCCACTCCATCCCAACTTTTAACTCTCTCCCGCCCTTCTCCCACTCCTCCTGCACATGCAAGAATGTTGTTTATCTTCTGACCAGTAAACTCCGCATGGCCTTTTACATAGGCCAATGTTCAACACCCCTGAACCTCAGGATTAACAATCACTGTGCCTCGTGCAATCCCTCCTCCCCGTCGGCGGGTCTCTCCATCCCTAAACATGCTTCCCATCATAAAACCCCCTTCCACCAGTACTACAATGTTTCCGTTTTAGCATCCCTTCCCCCATCCAATAACCCTATAGAATTAAAAACTCTTGAAATGGCATTCATTTGGCTCTGTATGGCCTATAAGCATACAGGTCTCAATGCCGTTCACTAATGAGAATGGTCTGAATTGTCACTTTGTGGAAGCGATTCATATGGGAAAGGTGAATACTTTTTGCTTCTGCATGAGCTTTGGTGTTCGTGGCCTTTGTTTTGACTTGCAGGGCCTTGATTAGGACTTAGTAAGTGGAAATCTAGGTCTTGGATGTTGCAATAGGTGTTGTGAGCAAATTGTTTTCTTTTCCGATTATGTCTCAATTCCACCTCCTCCCTCTCACTCCCTCCCTATCTCCACTCCCCTCTAGCCTCTCCTCTCCCCCAACCATTCTTCTCACTCCTCCTCCGCCTCCCGTTTGCCCCTTCCCCTGGCCCCCTTCTCTTTCTCTCGCATCCCTCTCCTTTCATATTCCAGCAGTGACTACTTTGTTTCTTCCAATGAAGACGGAGCTAAATTCCGTCAAAATTATCAAGAAATGACATGTGAGTGTTCTTTTTATGTGTTCTTATATAGTTTGTTGCTGTCCAAGTTTTGTGTATATAAATATATATATATATATGTATGTGTATATATATATATATATATGTATATGTATATATATATATATGTATATATATATGTATATATATATATATATGTGTATGTATATATATATATATATATATATATGTGTATATATATATATATATATATATATATATATATATATATATATATATATATATATATATATATGCAGATAGATAGATTGATAGAAGAACGAGCCTACCAAAAAGGATATTGAGTCACATCCTTGATATAATCACAGACCTCGAAAGAAGCAAGACAAATGTTAAGTGTTATTTACGGGAGATAATCAATGCAGTCTAAACAAAATCTAAAACCGAAATGTATATTTCATTCCTCTGCGTTAATATTTGTGTTTATATTTGGTTGTTATTGAATTTTTCCTCATATATCATTGGTGATTGTTTAGATATGGGGTAGTTGTTAATGAGAGAGAACTAAAACTGATTTGTGTTAAAAATAAAAAAAAACATTCTTCTGAATGAAGCAACATTTTTCTTATTACACATGCAATGAAATAAAATCTTACCATTAGGAAGTGATATAAAACTAGTGACAAGTTATTCCCGTCCCCTCGGGTCATTACTGTTTCACACAAGAATCAAAATCCCAAACAAAGAATTATGCTAAATTCCTTCTCGTACAACTCAAACCTACATCCTTTAAGAACGGAATTCAATTTTCCATTTGATCACCTCCTCTCTCTCTCAACTCAGGTCTTCCAGATCTAGGGCTGTTGTACCAGCTGGCTAGAACTCAAGGCATGAATTCTTTATCCACTTTTTCAGTCTTTACCAGGTAATCAATATCATAAGTCTATTCTTGCAAATTTCATAGTTCAGCTTCTTGTACAAATGAAAAATCAGTGACACCGAGTTGGTTTTGACCACATATTTTGCAAATATCTTGTGATCACTTACATAATATGAATAAATGGAGATTACTATTCGCATGAATGGATTGGCATGTCCATTTTCCCTATGTATACTTGATCAAGCAATCAACAATGCTGCAACTACAGTATCACGACCTCATGCTTGTGCAATTATTTGTTTCTTACACTCTCATTCCTACATATAATGTAGTTACTTCATTATTATTCACAGTTTTGCTGGCAAAGTTATATGCTATACTTGATGATGGGTACAATGCCACTGGTGGGAAGATGAACCAAATGGGAAGAGGGACCGGAATGCCAAACAAATATGCAGTGCTAATATTCCGAAATTATATTCCCGGATAAACAAGTTATAAATGACTTATACAAATTTTAAGGTGGCCCTGGTTTATAAGATATTCACTAAATAAGTTAAATTGAATTAGATGGTAGTCTAGCCTGTAGAGGATTGGATGTCTAACTAAAGGAACCCATAGGTCAAATCTGGGAATGCCCTAGGACAACTGCCAAATCCAATCTGTATTATTTTGAGCTAAACCAAATATCATGAGTGTATTTCCAATGTTTAGGGTCAATGAGTGGTCACCAAGCAAGGTCATCTCTCATCTAAGAAATCAACCTCAAAGTTATTTACTGTTCTTGGTTAAGAGTGAAGTTTTTGAAGTGAGTGCATGTTTGGATGGTAGCATTTGGAACTTATTTAATACTCTCTGGATATTCTGATTCTACCACAAAGATGATAATATGAGCATTCAAACTTGGTTTAGTAATCATACAATTCTGTATTAATGGCTGCAAGTTAGTAAGGAGAGAAGGGGTATGAACATGGACCAACAGCAATCAGCTTCAGCATAGGGAGGAAATCACACTTTCAGATGGCTATATGAATTCTAAGGAGAAAGCTGGGTTCAGATTTTGGGAGAAAATGCCCTCACAACAAAGCTGTCAATATCCATCTTATTCCATTAGTTCATTCTTCCCATTTGAGGTACATGCATGATATGGATGAGTGCACCATTATATAAGCATAGTATGGTTATCCATTTACAGGAAGCATGCATATTTAAGAATGTGTATTGTGGCTACTTTATTTTTACTGAATGTTTAATCATTTTCAATAAATTTCAGGTCAAATGTTGTTCCAGATTTGGCAACTAAAGAACAAAATGATTTAAATCGCTCTGGAGCTTTTCACCAAAATCTCTATCAACATTTGGATAAAGTGAGCAACCCATTGATAGCCAAAAAGTTGGAAACAACAGAACTCTAACATTTGAAGATTCCTTTCATTTATTCAACTCTGCCTTTAAATGCATGTCATTGCATCTTTCATTTGAACAAAGACATGCATGATAGGCATGTGAAGAATGGAACATTCCACACTTTTTATAAGATAACATTTTGGGGAAGTGCAATGTATGGGTGGTTAAAATTTTAAGATCATATCTGATCTTCCATTTACATGGTGCATCAACATTAACTTAAAGTAATGCAATTAATTGAAGTTCCATGATTATGTGTAGAACATAAGTTAAGTTATTTAAAGGGACATGCATATATGAACACCCCCATTAGTCATGGAATATTTGTGTGCCTGCATCAAGTTATTCCTTCTTTCGAGTATACATATATGCATGTACCTATGTAGGCACATTTTGTACAGGGATATAAAAATGTAACTAGTAAAATAACATTTTGTACATTTTCATTAATATTGAATAAAAACATTGAAAATTGTGTTCTTCCTTTGATGTACCAAGTAGGCCCACTAATTAATTGAAATGAATTAATTTAAATATCAAAGAAATGATTTTTCATTATTGTGATAGTTCATCGAACAATATTTTCCTATCTGAAAGTTTTCAAAACTATTCTATGATGTGCACATTACAAAGAGCATATATTCCATGAGCCAAGCCAACATACTGAGTGGGAAATTCTCCACTCTCCTATCCCAATTCCCATATCACTGCTCTTTTTTCCAGATGTACATTAAGTTTACCTCCAACAGGCATATAAATCAGAATAAATTAGACACACTAACAGAGGAATTTTCTATGAAGAGCTCTAAGATTTACCAGAATTGTCTTTACCCTAGTAGAAGAGGTTATCAGAAAATAGTCAGGTGCACAATGGTACATCTCAACATTCATGTTGCGACAATGTTGCATTAACTTCCAATTGCAATACCATATTTTATCAATGAGCATAGTTAGTTTTAAACACTTCATTAACCATCACGGATTAAGATTAATGATCATTCACATTCATTGATTAGCAACAGTGACTCGCAAACCAGCAAATGAAAGCAATTTTAGAACCCCAAGGATTTTTTCAAAAATGTTTTTTTAATCACTTGCATTATTTAAAATGGGTACACTCACTCATTAAATTGTGTGGATTTTGACTGAGTATTATCTATGGGTGCCCATTTAGGATAAAGTAACCATATAATGTGCGTCGCGGTAGTCCAGGGGGTAGAGCGTAGGACTGCTAACCAGAGGGGCCCGGGTTCAATTCCTGGGCAAGGCAATCTGGGCACTTGCAGCTCCACCCGAGTTATGTGATTTTTTGGGTACCAGATCTTTTTGGGGAACCATAACCGGCACAGGGAAAGGAACTGGCCCCCCTACCCTGATGTGCGAATTTCGCACACTGTCAGGCTTAGTACTGGGTGAACTCTACCTTCACCAACCAAACCAACCTTCGGGTTGATTACTGTGTTTATGGTTTATAACTATATAATGTGGGTGTGGAGAAAGATATAAAGGATAGAAATGAATGCAAATGAGGAAGTACTTGGGTATGGTTGGAGTGGATACGGGATTATTGGGAGAAATCCAAAGGAGACATGAAAGGTGGATGCAGAGCATTTCGATTGGTGATAATTTGAGGGAGTGGAAGAGTGTGATAGAGGGGATGATGTTGGGCAAGCAAGGAAAGGGCAGGAATAGGATAGGGATGTTGGATGGAATGGAGGAAGGAAGTGCGTACATGGAGATGAAGAGGGACTTCCTCTAGTGTCACATGTCAGGTAATATTTTGTCAGGAGAGTCAAGTAAACGTATTGTTGTGTAATTACCAATTATAATAACCAAAATAGTAACCCTGCTAGAAAATAATGCTTTCCTTTCCTGCATTTGTGGTCAAAAGTATATATAACTTACCAAAAAATTTTCAAATGATGAGAGAACGTGAAAGGGAAGCCTAGAATATATAAAATTACATTACAAAATCATTTACACTGATACAGAGAGCATTTTTATTGACAATGGGATTTCGATGACTGCGATATAGGGTGGTGTGAGCAGGTGAGGAAGGGTTCTTTCAATGAGGGATGTCAGGCCGGATTTCGTTAGGAGGTGCAAGGAAATGTATCATTGTACATAACATGATTACATAACCAGACTATTGTATAATGTGTGCATCCAAAACCTACCTTTATTGGCAAATACCAATGATCATTTTATTAGTGGTTGATTGCTTGAATGATTCTTTTACTTGGCCTCAGCCGAAACATTGAGGGAAAAAATATTGTCAAAAAGTTTATTATTTGTCATTACTTCAGATACCTTACCAGAAAAAGGGAATAATGGATATGGTTGAAAACTGGATCCATCCCTCTCTTATAACTCATCATTATCACAGCTTTCAAAAACAGGCACAAGTTTTGGAATTTTTAAAAACATTGGAAAAATGCTGAATTAGAAAAGGGGATTGAAAATCAAAGAGATGCTTCATTAATATAAATTATTATTTTCTTCAATATGTCATTTCCCAGGTCATGGATATACCTTTATGATTTTTGGTCGTTTTGCTTTCATACGACATTTATTGTGATGCGACCCATTTCCACCTTAATGTGAGGGGTGGTGACCTTAGTCTTTTAGCACTGATTTTGCATCACTAAAAGAGATGTTTAATATGGAAGCAATAGAATCAAGAGAATAAAAAAATAACTTACATTATCAGGAGTGAGTGGGATATCAAAGGATTCATTGGCCTTGATCCATCATTGATAACATCACAGCCATCCCTGTACTTATCTTTTGGCATTAGGTAAAATTTGCCATACCAATACCACCATTATACTAGAGACTGTAATTTCATGTCTCTTTGTCCTCTTCCATATTTGTATTGCTCTACATGTTATGCAACCACACTAGTTCATTTTATAAGGGCCAATTACACTGGTGTTTGAGTTTACTAATTTCCTGATTATTGGTTTCAAAGAGCTTTTTGGGAATCAGTTTTAAAATAGTTCCATCGAAGTATTTGCAAAAATAGAATGACTGATATTACCAATTTGAGATATAAGCATTGTATATCATTAAATCTTGGATATTAATTTTTTCATACCATCCATGGTAACCCTGCCTTGGACTACAACCTTGATGTGGTGGAAGGGCTTGTGCATTCCGATGACCCCTAGAGCTGTGCTGGCAGGAGTAATAATAATTGCTCCTGGCAGGGTCACCCATGCCAGATAGGTCGAAGGTTAGGAGCCAGACGAAAGGCAGTCCACGCAGCGTCTGTTCCTCATTGAGGCGGCTGCAAAGGCGTCTGACCCCAGTGGGGCGGCCATTGAGTGATGGTGTCATGTTAAAAACACTATTGAGGAAGGCAATGGGAAACCACCTCAATTACCATTTCCAAGACATAATGACGGACACTTCAGAGAATATGAGTCCTGGCAACTACGGAGCTCAGCCCAATCAGCCATGTGTCGTGCCTGGCAGTAGGGGAGGCAAGGCTTCCGTGGTCACCATCCCACGAAACCCTTGCAGGGGAAAACCGACAAGAGCAGGACAGAATACCAAGGAGAAGAAGACCAAACTAGTTAGAATAGGAACGTGGAATGTTAAGATAATGTTGAGGACAGGAAAATTAGAGAATATTAAGCGAGAGATGGAAAGGGGAAATATAAATATTTTAGGTCTATGTGAGGTGAGATGGAAGGATAGCGGGGATTACTGGAGTGATAGTTATAGAATAGCATACAGCGGCAGGGACAAGAGCCAACGAGGGATAGCCATGACATTAAATAAAGAGGTAGGAAGAATTGTATTCAACACAGAACAGGCAACAGATAGAATATCACTAGTAGAGATAAAACCAGAACCGACGAGCTTGGTTATTGTTCAGGTATACATACCACTGAGCAACCATACGGAGGAAGTGGTCGATAGGATGTACGATCAGTTAGAGGACTTTAGCTTTAGTTTGTCAGTCAGCCAAGGGGTTGCAAGCATTGCTGAGTGAATGGAAATTCAGTGCAAAAGGTATGGGATGAGAATTAATATTAATAAAATGAAGGTTTTGCGATTTTCTAGAAAGAAAAGGCAAAGCTAAATATAAAATAGGAGGGCAAAAACTAGAGCAGGTAGAACAGTTGACGTATCTCGGAAATGTTTTGGACCAACACGGTCAAAGTAGTAGGGACGTAAGGAGAAGAATTACGCTGGGCATAGAGGCTATCACAAGGAGGAGGTAGTTGATGAGAGGGACGTTAAGTAGGGATATTAGGAAAAGACTTAAAAACTTTAATATTGAGCGTAGCTATGTACGGCGCGGAAACGTGGTCATTGAAGCAGGAGGATAGATGTAGACTGGAGGCTTTTGAAATGTGGGTGTGGAGAAGAATGGAGTAGGTGAAATGGACACAGAAGAAAAGAAATGAGGAAGTACTTGGCGAAGAGAGGGGTTTGTTGGGAGAAATTCTATGGAGGCAGGAAAAGTGAATGAAGGGCGTATAGACTGGCAGTGGGATGTTGAAGACTGTAATTGAGGGTAGAATATTATGCAAAAGAGGAAAGGGAAGGAACAGGATAGGGATGTTGGACAGGATGAAGAGAGGAAGCAAGTACTCAGAGATGAAGAGGGACCTGATGTAGGCTAGGTTGCTGGATTGTATTTTGTTAGGAATCGCAAAATATTTATTTGGTAGTTGTGTCCATCCAAAAACCTACCTTAAACGGTAGATTACCTTATAATAGTAATCCATGGTAATCGACCTTTTTCATGCTTTTTTACTGCACTAGGCTTTCTTTGTCTTATTCCAATGGTGCACTTTGACTTTAAAAGATAAGTGATAAAACAAATTTGGGTGAAATCCTTTAATGCCAGCTTCTTAAACTTGCATAGATATTCTTATCACTCCCTCTGAATCATCCATTTCCTTTATCACTTCCCTGTTCTTGAGCGAGTAGGTATAGTTATTTTTGTTCTCATACAACCATCTTCTTATGCCTTTTCTTCAGGGACATTAAAATTTACACAAAAAATCCCAGAATATGTCTGATCATAAGTATGCAAAATAGTTTGATCACTAGCAGAATAAGAGCTAAACACAAAGTGAAGTAGCAGGTGGGCAATAATTCTGGGAATTCTACTCTTTTCACTCATTACAAGGAAATTCACTAGTTAAGCAAGATTCCACTGTAATCATATAAGATTTTTATAGCAAAAACTGTCATTCTGTGTGAGATGGTCATGAAGTTATCTCTCCTGGTTAGTGAAAACTGACATGTGAATGCATATAATTTAAAATTACACCTGACGACCTCTGTATTATTTGATACCTGGTACTTCTATCACTGTACATCATCTATGCTATTATTATTATGTGGAATAATCCTGTATATACAGCTGTCTGGCAAATCATCAAATGGGAAAAATAACAATTTATTATTAACTTCACATTGTTTTTTCTATTTGCAAAGGATACAACTAGGTACCTTAAATGATGAGTGGGTTGTCCTCTGGGTTTTATTAATGATGAATCACCTTAAATTTGGAAATAAAATTTTGATATTGAAGTAAATCATCCTGCAGAGGCAGCCACTTTTGCCATGCTTTTATTTCTACATATTAACATCATATAATGTAAATTAAAGGTTTCAATGAATAATTTGTTTTTACAAGACCCTGATTTGGTCTTCCCTGGGTGAATCTTAAATAAGAACTTCTTGTAGAGCCAAATAATAATACAGTACCAAGAACAAATCTCGATAAACATAACAGTTTCAGTTTTAACTTTGTGGAATTCCTTCATTTTGAGGGTAAAAAAGAAACTTTTCACTTCCACAATAAAGTTTTAATATTTCACGAGTGCCAATATGTTGACAATATCTTTCGTGTTTAGACTGGATCCGAAAGGCAATTAGGCAATTTTTTGAATCTGTTAAATTCTTTAGATGTACTGGACTGCAACGCCATCTGCATTGGACAGACAGGGAGGACATTAGATAGTAGTAGTTTTTAGGGGAGGCGACCGACAGATAAGGTCATTTGCGCCATAGGGGATGGACAGGAAAGGATTAAGGGTGGAGAGAAACCCGGCGTCGGCATTAGCCTACTCTTTACGAAAGGCGCCAAGGGGTCCGCAGCTTAATGTCCTATCCGACAGACGCCGTACTCACTCAAAGTGCCGTCCACAAAGAACCTCAAGTAGGGATCGAGATACCTCTGAAAAATATTCAATACCACCGGGATTTGAACCCTGCGCCCTCAGGGTGGGAAGCCAGTACGTAAGCCCCCGCACCATCTCGATCCCCAGGACATTAGATATCAGGATCAAAGAACACCATTCATGCTTCACAAAGAAAGACAACAAATCCCAATTTGCCAAACACCTCTTAGATAAAAATCACACCAGTAACTTCACAGCAGACATTCTTCACACTGAAATGAAAGGACACAGGGTGAATGCTTTGGAAGAGTAGGAACTTTGCCAATCCCTTCAGTCTGACAGGTTTGAGGTGGTCAATGAAACATACCTCTCCTGTTCCCCCCTCCTTAAATTCTTAAATGACTCCAATATTTTTCTGCACCAACCCCATCCCCACCAAGGCAGTGATGATCATCGACTGTCCCTTAATAAAGGTCGAACCATTGTAGACAAACACCCCCCCCTAATTAGATGTAAAACACAATGTGTTGGTTTTTTTCCACCGCTATTTCTAAGATCGGTGGAGTGTTAGATTGTGTTCTTCATTTAATTAATATAAACTTTCACAAAATTGAGCCAGTAACCTTCCAATACATACCCTCTCCCTCTCCTAGACCACTAATAGGTTGCTGCCCCTAAACTCAACTTACCCCATCTCCTCTCCGTTACTCCCCTCTTGGAGCCAGACTATATAAGTTAAAAAAATGTTGATGTATGTTACCTGATGATTGATGCTCAGCATCGAAACCATGGTCGTGAAATATTAAATCTTTTGTGTAGAAGTGTAGTTTCTTTTTTACTCTCAAAAGAGCAAATCTCCTATAATTCCAACCTTTGGATTGATTACTCTGATGATGATGAATTACACATTAAGAAAGACATTGTAATTTTTTTTATTCCTTAAAAATAATATACAACATCAAATTAAACAATAAAAAATCTTTCCAAATTAAAAACAATAGTGCAACTTCTGAAGGTATAAAAAAAAAATCAGGCATTGTGGCAACTTGTTAAGGCACTTTTCATATTATTCATAGCTTACACAGATTACAGTATTTGACAATAGTCTACAATTACATGTAAATAAAAACAAAACTATTATGTTCATCAAAAATTAAATTGACTAGGTAACGGCTTTTTTTTTTTGATGGTACAATTATGTTTTTGGGCTCAATCTTCATCAGAGATGAACATGTCCTCGGTTAGGTCCAGTAGAGCTGCTGCTTGATTCAGTTTGGCTATGGCCACAGCTTCTGATGCCATGCTTCCAATCATTTGCCCAATGGCACTAGCTCCCTCTGCAGGAGGCAAATCATTTAGTGGCTCCCTGGAACTTGGGAGCACCCATGATGGAATGCTGGAAGGCGTTTGCTCGCCATCATTTGTGGAAGATGACGATGATGGGAATTCGACCGTATTTTTTACCGACAAAACTTTCCATAGGTCTTCCTCCCTAGTACATGTAGCACTTCGTGTTTTTTCTCTCACCTTTTTCTCCCTTTCTTCCCATTCAAGCGCTTTAAATTTGATGACCGACTTCAGTTCCTCGAGTACTAACCGTGAGCTCTCGTCATTTTTCCTTAAGGCTGACCCCTCATCAACATCATTTGCCGACATTTCATTCGTGCCCTCCCCAATCACCTCAAACACTTCATCGATTGGGTCCCTGCAAAGTTGCACTTCGTCACGTACATCAAGGAAGCTACTGTGCTCCTCACTAGCAGGCAAAGTGACAGAGCATTTTTCATTCCTGCTGCTCCTCTGAATCAGCAGAATATATGCCTTTTCTAAGGACACATTAAATACTTCGGCATGGAACTTGATCTTATGGTGCAAGTACATCCAAGGTTCTGCCACAGTGAACGGGTCATTATGCTCTAAATATTGCTCCATAACTCTTACTGTCCTCATGGCTTCTTCTAGGTGCCCCCTGGCACTCTGGCAATATGAATAAAAAGTATTGTCGGCAATTTTTTCTCCATCTGGTCTAATATTGCACTGAACTGTTTGGCAATAAAGGGTCTTGTGAAAGACTAGGGAAACCTTTAATTCTTGGATACAATCAATGAGAATTTCAAGCAATTCATCTCTGAGGGAAATCCTCAGTGTGTCATCCTCAGATGACAACAGGTCCACCAGCAGTCGTTTAACCAGTTCCCCTTCCTTAAAAAAAAACTTTTTTATCGCAACCTGCAAATTAATAAAAAAGTAAAATTTTTAATATACAGGGTGCAGCAACATAACTTCCTTTTTACAATGCAAACTTGTACAACCAATGTTACTTTTAAGTAAAATTATGCTGTTTTCAAAATATATATAAATAAAAATACTTTAATTATTACATAGACAGTGGATTTATTTGGCTATTGCCTTGGCTTGCCACCTCCACACATAAATTTAATTCACAAACATTATTGCAACCATTCATGATAAATTAAAGTTCTTATAATCTGGAAATGTTTTTGCCTGTACAATATCTGTCTGCTCCACATTTATGGCATTTGATTTGGCACAAGGGTCGTCCCGGAAACTAGTATCCATTCGTGCTATATGGAACTCTTGCGACAATTTTGCCGTCATTTCAAAAAAGTTTTATTTATCAACATAATTACCTTAAAAAGTAATACATTTCACCCAGTGGTGCTCCAGTTCCATTATTCCATCTCAGTAGTGTTCTTCTGGAAGTGCTACAAAGTACGTACTCGTCTAGAGCCAAAATCACTTCTTGTTTGAGTAAAAAACATTGGCCAGTGAGGAAACTTTTGAGTTTGCAGAAGAGGTGGAAGTCCGAGGGAGCCACTTTCAGGGAAATGAGGGTGTGGTCCAGCACTTAATTGTACAAATCCCTCAATTTTTCCATCGTCAAGACACTTGTGTTTGGGTGCACCATCCTGATAGAAAATGGTTTCTTTCCGATGCCAGCCAGATTTGCTTACATGAATTTTTTTGTCATTTTGTTAGAAGAATACTCCCCAGTTTTCCCCAACCTTTTTCAAGATAGTCAGTCAACAAAATTCCTTGCGCAACCCTAGAAACCAACATCATGACCTTTGCGGCCAATGGCACCATATTTGCCTTCTTAAGAGCTGAAGAACCTGCCTATTCACTGCATGGAATGTTGTTTCGATTCTGATGCATAATGTTGAATCCATGTTTCATCCATTGTCAATTGTTGATACAGATAATCAATCTTGTTTTTCATCAAGCACGCCAAGCACTGTTTGGAAAGGGTCAATTGAATGCATTTTTGATTCAGAGTGATCACGAGCGATACTAAAAGCTATGTCATGTGGATTGACTCATGCAAAATGTAGCAATTTTTTTGAAATCACTACACTACTAACAATTTCACATACATTCTTACAATGACCTTCCAAAATCATATTGTGCACATTTTCAATGATTTCCGTAGTGGTTGCACTTTTTGGGCATCCTTCACGTGGACGATCATCTTATTAGCTTTCAAGGCCATGTTTTAACTTGGCTGCTCATTGCTTCATGGTGGAAATTAAAGGAGAAAAGTCCCCACACATTTACAATCCTTGCAAGAAATTCCTTCATCCTGCGACGGTCTTCACTAATGAGGGCATTGGTTTTGTCGACGTTTTCATCAGTTCTTGATGTTGAAGGGTAGCCTGAACGGGGCTGGTCTTCAATTGACATTTCACCATTTTTAAAATGTGTAAGCCACTCATAGACTCTGGTTTTGCTTAGGGAAGCTTCCCCAAAAAACAGTCTTGAGCATTACAGTAGTTTCCGCAGCCGATTTCCCCAACAGGAAACAAAATTTCACTGCAGCGCGTTGCTCTTAATAATCCGCCATCATGTTTTTTGCCGAAATGAAAAAACTTGTTTCACTGAAACAGCTCTCACGGACGGACCGATCTAGTCACAGCAACGGCCAATAAAATGTTTCATATGAGTATATTTTTTCCTGAGACCAAACGGCCCTTACTTTATGAGCATGCCTCGTACAATAGCCAATGGTTTAAAGCCTGTTCCATTAAGTGAAATAGATAACAAAAAGTGACAAAATAAATATAGAAAATATTAAATGAAAAAGAAAATACATACCCTTAAGGTTGCTAAAGATGGAACTTCAGCCTTTTCAGCGCCAGACTCATCAATATCAGGATACCTCAGGGAGGGGTGATCGAGATTGAAAGGCAATGGATGATGCTGTCTCTGTAGCTGCAACTCACGGCTAAGAGCCAAGGCTAGCCTTTAAATGAAAACCAAAAAATTATTGATAATCTTCATAGGAAAGACAAATTTTAACCAATATTATTGACTGCATCTCCAAATAATTGCTTTCATCATTCAGACATGAGAAAATAAAATTCCCATAATAAAAAACAACAACCTTTGCTTTCTCATTACACCACCCACTCTGATAACCAGAAAGGATCTTTAAATAACATACCAGTAAAAAAATTCAAGTTGAGCATAAGTTGATATGGTTCACATATTATGACAATCAATGCAAATACATTTTACATAAGAATACCAGAAATAAAAAGAATGTAAGCAGTTAAAAAGTGAAGAGCACCTCATACAAGGTGTGATAAAAAAAAAGACAAACTAATTTTATAACTTGTTTATTTTGACGGATACAGCTTAATTGAACTTGTCGCCCACAAAGTACATGCCTTGGCTGACGACACACCTTTGCCAACATTTCTTCCAGCACTTGAACCCTGCCTGTTAAGCCGCCTTAGGGATCCTCTTCAGGTCTGCTGTACAATTAGTTTTAATGCCCGCAATAGAGTCGAATCGGTGCCCTTTCAAGGTTGATTTTAACTTTGGAAACAAAAAAGTCTGATGGAGCCACGTCTGGAGGGTACGGTGGCTGTGGGATCACGGAAGTTCCAGTTCTGGCAAAAAACTCTGCCACAATCAGTGCCGTATGAGCCTAGTTATCGTGGTGAAAACACCACGCATTGTTTCTCCTTTTGTCCGGTCTCTATTGGCTCACTGTGACCCTCAGCCTCTTCATAACCTTTAAGTAGAAATCTTTGTTGATGGTTTTGTCCTTGAGGGATGTATTTGTAATGAATCAGCCCCAGCCAATCGAAGAAACACACCAGCATGACCTTCACATTGGACCGCAACATGCGAGCTTTCTTTGATCACGGAGAATGAGGACCTTTCCACTGAGAAGACTGGGCCTTTATCTCAACATCATAACCGTAAACCCATGTGTTGTCACCGGTTACGATGGTTTTAATTAACTCTGGGTTGGCATTGGCTCGATCCAGAAGTTTCTGAGAAATATCCACACATTTTTGTCTCTGTTCATCAGTCGGCACCCGCAGAATGAATTTTGATACGTGCGTCATGCCAATAATGTCTGTCAAAATTGTCTGACAGGAGCCTAACTAATGCTCACGTCCTCAGCTATCTCCCTAAAAGTTAAACGGCAATTTACCCACACCAAATCATTCGCCAATGTGACATGGTTGGAGTCTGTCGAAGTGAAAGGCCACCACATTCGCGAATCTTCATCTGTTGAGGTTCTGCCTGATTTCAAACGACTGTACCATTCAAAATACTAGCTTTGACTCATGGCTTCATTAACAAAGACTTGCTGAATCATTCCAAATGTCTCCTTTTTCCAAGTTTGAAACAAAATTTCATGCACACACGCTGTTCCTCTAGCTCCTTCATTGCTGCCATTGCATGCAGTGACGAACAGGTTAAGACACGTACCAATGCTGCTGCCTAATGACTCGACATAAACAAACACAAAACCTCTCACTTGGTTGTCACATGTGTTGCTAGATGGAGCACTGTCTCTCGTCTTGATCCATTGAACAGTTTGCGTAAAATAAAATCAATCCGGTCTTTTTTTGATCACACCTTGTATTTATGTAAAAATTTTAACATTATTTTATTTAAACTTTACCTCTAGTTATATCTCAATGAGTTGATTTCAACATCACCAAATAGAAGCTAATGTTTCACCATTTCTGGAGTTGACAATGACACCTATAGTGAGGAAGTATTTATGGAGATATAACAATTTAAGTGATACCTTAAAGAAACTTGAAGATGAGGACTTGAGTGATGGATTTTTAAATATGAACCATATTTTCCAACTATAATGTAGACCTAATATAAATGTCACTGATGTTTTCTAACAAAAATTTGATACTTTTTATCGTCATACAAAAAACACCTCATTTAAAAATTTCCTGCTCACACAACCTTATTCCTCCTACACACCTGTAGAGATGTCACATTATCGTAGCAACAAAAACTGACAAGTGAACTTCCCCGAAAAGATTTTCCTAAATTTCACTGTATCTACTTCTAAGTTTAATTTCCAAAGAAACTGCGGGAGATGCCGTAACAGTAACTTTTAACGGAGTCATCCGCTAATATGTATTTCAATGCAAAAATTTCAGAGTGTAAAAATCATTCACCTTGACCAGGATTCGAACCTGGATCTCTCAATGTCTGGTCGAGTGCTTTACCCAGTTAAGCTATCCAGGTGTCCTCTTAGAGTTTAAGAGGATGCCTTGATAGCTTAACTGGCTTAAGCACTTGCCCAGACATTGAGAGATCCGGGTTTGAATCCCGGTCAAGGTGAATGATTTTTACACACTGAAATTGTTGCATCTAAGTTTAAACATTCTCAGATCAACAATGTAGTCATTCATCAGAATTTATTCATTTTCACTAATCCAAACACTTGTGAAAAATAATAAGTATGGGACATAGAAGAGAAGTATACTAAAAAAGTAGAACGTCAAAGTAACATGCTAAAAAATGTGAAATTAGTTTTATTGAGTGTTTTAGACAAATTTCTGCCTTGGCTCCCAAAATATAATTGGTAAAAGACAATTAACCATTATAATACATGGGCAACTCCAAATCAAATTGGCAAGAATTGATCTCGCAAATTTTCATTCTTTTGCATTGTACATCATAATTAGCTTTAAAGAGAACTATGATTTATAAATGTAGCAAATATGTTAATTTTTGCAAAATTCACAGTATTTCTGTATTTAAACTGTGGATTTTTCAAGTATTGTTGAAATAGATATTGATCCTACTTTCTACTATGTCATATCACAAGCATTTTCCTCCATTTGGTGAGTATATTGCTCAGAAGAGTTTGCACTTTTTGAAACAGTCCTGGAACGATTAATCCTGAATGCTCATAAGCTCCTAAGTCAAATTTTTAGAAAGTTCTGAGAGATAAATGAGCACACTTGTAGTTGTGGTGAAAAAATCACTCCCAGCTCCTCTAAAGTTTGGGCGGTTTTCACCAGATTCCCTCTCTTAGGTGACTCATAACCCCCAGGTAGATTGACTGTCTGGCCTTCAGGCATATATTTGTGATGCACAACCCCCTTTGTATCGAAAAAAAGTCAACAACACCTTGATATTTAAGCAAACTTGTCGTGCTCTTTTCGAGCAGGGGATGATTCCATAATCCATTGTGAAGATTCCACTTTTGTTTCCAAGTCATATGCATAAACCCATGACCCATTAGCTGTTATGATCCTGGAAAAGAAGGTTTTATCCTCTTCAGCTTGATCAAACAATTCCTGACAAGACTTAAATCAATGTTGTTTCCGGTGTGCTGTCATCAGGCAAGGCAGGAATTTGGTAGCACTTGATGCATCCTCAATTTTTCAGTCAGGATTTCATAGCACAACCCAATCGAGATGACACACTCCTCTGCAATTACCCTGACAGTCAAACGTCAATTTGCAGGAATGAAATCGTTCACTTTCTCGATGTGGAGGTCATCAAACAATAATAATGGTTTTACGGAAAGCTCGTCTTCCACTGATTGCTTCCCCTTTTCTGAGCAGGGTAAACCACACATAATACAAGGTATGATTCATTGCATTCTCACTATAAGGCTCGGTAATCAACTCATCTGATTTTTTGCCGCACTGCATGAACACCCCTTCACTTAAACAGCTGTAGCTAATCAACAAAGTGGTTGAAGGGGGTTATACAGGAAGTTTCTGCAGACACAGCACCTTTGATTGGAGTAGTAGTATTTAGGGGAGGCGACCGACAGCTGAGGTGATTTGCGCCATTGGGGATGGACATGAAAGGATTAAGGGTGAAGAGAAACCCAGCGTCAGCATTAGCCTACTCTTAACGAAAGGCGCCAAGGGGTCCGCAGCTTAACGTCCCCTTCGACGGATGGCACACTCACTCGAAGTGCCCTCCAAAAATCACCTCAAGTAGGGATCAAGATACGTCTGAAAAATATTCAACACCGCCGGGATTTGAACCCGGGCCCTCTGGGTGAGAAGCCAGTACATTAGCCACCACACCATATTGATCCCCACCTTTGATTGGATTACGAAAAATAACCAACTGGAGGTGCCCTATTCATAAAGTTAGGGAATCTTTTGAACAGCCCTCCTAACCTATCCATATTGGTAGTCCATATTTTGAAACTCGTGCCATTCAAAATAAACTTTGAAATTTTCTAAAGTCCCTTAACCCCTCAGCGCGGTTCTAAGTACATGATATGTCGCAGTTGGTAAGCCATATCCGTGGATCAACGTATGCCAAACACCCCGATCCACTCCCTCGGTTTTGAATTTTTTTCTGCGGCGCCATTGAATTTTTTTAATATATATGGTTTTCCCAGGCCTCATAGATAATGAGTCTTGCTAATTGTTCTGTTTCATCCACATGAAAAGGCACTCTATAAGGAAGATAAATCTATGAAGTCCATCGTTATGAGATAAGCGAGTTCTTTGCATTGACACTTTGTCCTCAGGCTCTGTTCGTCTTTATTGCTTGATATGATTTCCCTATCTAATTTCTCTGGAACCATTTGTACATCATTCTTCCTGTCTGTTTCGTCATAACAGCAGGGCAACAGCATAACATGGCAAAAGGCCTCGGCATTGTCCATAGCCTCAGTTGTTAGATTCCTTTCTTCAGAAAGAGAAGTAAAAAAGCTTTGTACATAATGCCTGTAATGGATTCCATGACGGATAAGCTTTTTTTGAGTGAAGATAATATAGAGAATTTAGTTGAACACCTGGACGGAGAAAGAGAAGTGAGTATTGGATGTGACAGTGAAAGTTCAAGTAAAGAAGATTGGTTGAGAGGCACTTCGTTGAAAAGATACAGCTGACCGAGAAGAAGTCCAGGCCTCAAAGAAGATGTCCGGTGTGCTCTACACGAGGTAAAAAGAGGGATACAGTGTACTGGTGCCCTGACTGCAATGCAGGCCTATATTCAGGGGATGGTTTCAAATTATATCACACAAAACTAAACGTTTAGACTGGAGGTTTGAAACTTAAAGGCAAATGAAAAAGTGAAAACATAAGTAAAATTTAGACTAAATAGAATAAGCAATTTAACATTAAGTATTTTTTTAATTTTAGAATAAACATTTTAAAAGATATAAATTAATTTCAACAATGCTGCAACAGGGAGAGATTTAAAAAAAATTAAATACCGCGAGTGGGGCTCTCAATCGTTTAAATACATATTCTTGCTTCAGGGGTTAATTAAATGGATTAGATCATAACCATTATATTTTTTGACTATGACCTTTTCACAATACCTACCACTGAATATAATGCATACAATTCTGTACTACTGCACACATTCTATGCAAATGTATGTATTGTATTACATTGTATAGGTGAGACTTTGTACACATAAATTTAAAAAAATTGTACAATGCATTAACATTGTATACAATTTTTGCATAAGATATACACATAACTTTGAACTCTAATGAATTCTAAGGGTTGTGGGGTTGCAATATACCTTTGAAAAATAAACATCTTACATTGGCTCCCTGTTAACCCTGTTTATTTAGAACTGACCTAGGATATCAACAGAGCATGCCAAGATATGCATACGTATCTGTTTTTATTTTTCCACAAATGTAAAACTCCAATGAAACATTGCTACAAAGCAGAAACATAAGTTGTGAATTGAAAGTAGTACTTTTATTTCATTGTAATGCAATAAAAACTTGAACTAGACAGCATAGAAGTGGCGTCTCATGAATGCCAATAATCATATTTAGCCTTGATGGAAGGTAGGTTGTGTGTTACAAATTCTTGCCATGACCACATGGATTGTGATGCAATTGTGAACCTCAATTCCCCCTCAGCAGCACCTCTCAAAAATATTAATGTATTATTCAGCAGCAAATTATTTACTACTTTATCTTCTGAATGATTTTGATATTATATAACAAATAATGGATTTGCTCACCTTCACCATTCTAATAACAGTCAAATTGGAATGTAATACAGATCCAGAGGTAAAGGCCCTGCAGGCTGTTACGCTGTTGCTGGTCAGGAATGCATTAAAGCATAGTTCCCTTAAAATTGCTAATTCCTAAATTAAAACACAATTAAAATTACCTTGATGTGGTTTGGAATATCGCCACGCGCACACCAGGCAAACTTCTCTGAGCGAGGTTTGATAACTCAGTCAAATCTTCTCTTTCGAGCCGCCAAGCAGATGCACATGCCTGCATATTTCTGAAAGCAAAAATTACTCTTAATACCCTAAATAATAGTCCGCCAAATTCCATTATTTTTACTAAAAGATACTATATATCCTAGATGCCATGCTCGCTTTTTGATCATGGATTTTTTTCTGAAAATGGCCAACTTCATTCTGTACTGTTTTATTCTATAAAGAGGTCCTGCATTGGAGCACATTGATGGACACACACAAGGTGAGATGAAATCAAAATCAAGTGTAAATGGCAGATAATAAATATTTCTTTAATATTCATTTATTGAAATTATTCTCTCATTCCTTTTTCTTCTCATTTTTCTTTCCTATATGCTCCTCTGGCATTGCTCTCACATTATGTCAAAAACAACCAGTTACAAAAGCATTCCATGTACCCCAAAACGCTTGCATCCACCCTCAAATGATTGTATACACACATGGGCAAGTGCCCCCCCTCAGAAATGCCATTTCGTCAGCTAATTAAAAGCCTCCCACTGGCTATTATCATTTTTGGACCATTTGTATATGATACTTTGCTGGTTGCCCTGCTATGATACTGGCTGCCCTGGTTGCATTGTGGTAACATCCTTGGTCCTCTAACCCAAGGGTCGCGGGTTCAATTCCCACCTGGGTAGGATTTTCTTCCTATTTGGTGTTTGTTATTGTCTCCATTGCCATTATCTTTAATAGCCCGATGTTAAGGCCAAAAAGTGCTATTTTCAGACTAATGGTAGAATAAAATAACTTTCATACATAAGACACTTACAGTTATTAATAAAACTCTAGACCCCAAAATAAGCACACTCAGCAGTGGTGAGACTCTGACCCCCTCTTTTGAAATCAGAGCAGGAGGAGCCACCATCTAGTATCATTAAACTCCAACTGATGGAGTGACTCTGATGCCTCTAGTTTAAAAGAGTTATCCATATCTGCTGGCTAAATAATGTTTTGCCATAATTTGCAATAAAAGAATTACCCATTACCTTAAATTTGAGCCTTAGAAAAAATTCTTTTGTACTTTACTCCTATGCTCTGCACAATGGAATGTGATTTGTATCATCTTTATTGGAATTGGAATAAGTTCCTTCTAACTTTAATTGGAGTGCTATTACTTGAATTACTCCACCTAATTCACTGTACCTAGTAAAATGATAACAAATAACCGTCTATTAAAATTGAATGATGGATTTTAATGATTGGCTTTTTTCTGGTATTACTTCTACCAGAGAGGGAAGTTGGACCCAATTACTTGAACTGCAATTTATCTAAAGCACAAAAAAATACCACAAATGTTTACAGTTAATTATTGCAGAGGTGACTGAAAATTTTAAGAATGACAGCTTTATCAAACCAAATTATTCTTTGCAACATAAACAGCAGAACTCATGCATAGGATACCATTGTATTTCATACATTACACCATTATATTTCCTCACATAAATGCAATTAATAAAATATACTGGGTAGTGCATGCATGCAAAAACACTAAAGCATGAAATCTACAAGAATTACAATATTCCTAAAATTTAAGAAATGTTGGGCAGCCACCTCCTAATCAGATAGATGTGGTATAGCTCAAAAACAGGATGTGAAATAAGAGAAACATCATGAAGATTCTTCCAATGGAAAACTAGAGACTGCAGCTGAAGGAATTTCAACACATGACACATAAAAATATAATAGATAAAAGTTTTAGAGGATGAAAATGTTTTCGCCTCATAGGGCCTGCAGTTCTTAAGCTTTCCTTTTATGGCATAAGACAAGGAATGGACTTAGTAACTGACGAAAATAGCAAATTACTCAGGTCTATTAAGAGTTTTTCCTTGTGCCTATGCAGGCCTAGACAGTGAAATCATTGCCTCTCCCTTTATTCTAAAATATTCTGTTTCTCTCTTAAATCTCTTTTCCTCCAAGGTGGAATGGAATCGGCCTATGCCTCAATAAGGAGAATGAGCCTGAGTAATAAAAATGTTGTTACGGTACCTATATACATGGAATACTGACAAAAAGATCAGGTTAGGAATGACGTTTCATCAATTTTTCATGCAAGATATAAGAAATGGAGAGAGAGAAAATTAAATCCTTAATCCATATCATGATCCCAGCGAAAAACTCAATTCTCCCTTATTTTAATGAGAAAAATAAAATCGAGCTTCACAGAAAGTTACATCCATTTTCAAAGTTTTTTCAAATCTCCTGCTCTTTATATGGTTTTGCAGGGTCGTCAGTGTCACACATAGCAAATGGTCAAAACAAGAAAAATCGGTGTGTTGATTTTGGCAAAAATCTAATCATTTTATCAATCCTTAATAAGAATATTTAAACATAAAATGTCATGCCATTCAAATTAATAGTTTTTTAGTTGCTGCCCCCATAAAAAATTCAAGCATACACCTTCCAGAAAACAGCTCAGGAGACCTCAAAACATGTATTTAGATTGGAATCCCAAGTCAAATTTTTTCACAAATACAATGCTCAAAAACTGCATACAAATTGAAACTAAAAATTTTTCTTTTCTGAATAAGCATAAAAATCCTGTAAATGAGCAGTTTGCATTTCACATAATGAGTAGTTTTATGCATAGTAATTTTCAATTAATAATGATTTTAAAATTGAATGGTCAAATAACTGTCAACAAATTTAGACTGTCTTAAACACAAGGAATTACTTTATAAAAGATACAAGACATTTCATCCCCTGGCAAACATAAAATAGGGGTTCACTGTATTTGATTACCATTGATCAAATGAAGGAGCTTCAGTTCCTGTAGGACCACAAAAACACCCAATTCTGACTTTTCCATACATCACTCAATGAATATAAGGTTGATTATTTAATTTTCAACAGAGGTCACTATTTTTGCCAAAGAAGATTTAACAGATATAGGACACAATATTTATAAAATATTATAAAATGTCTTCTACTTACATATTATAACCTTTCGCTATAAGCGCTTGCTCATTAACTATGCGTGTCGCTCTCCTTAGATCTTGTTGAAAGAGCCTCCTGGCATCTAGATAACGTGCCAACTTGGTAAATTCTCCCAGAGCGGGAAAAACTGATATCCAACGCACTAGTAATGCGGCTGTAGGTATAACAGCAACCATACTAGCTTTGAAGCTGCTTTGTCCAATGACACCAACAGCTATTGCTGGTATCACAGCTAGTAATGACTCCCCTATAATTTTCTTCATCACTGACCTATATTAATTAAATATAAAAATATCAAATACAAAATTAAGTTTTAGTTTCCATCTGTGCATATTCCTATGAGATAACCAAAATTATAGGATTAGATGGAGGGTATATTTGCTTAGAATATACATAGATCTTTTACTTCTAAAAATTCCAATATGGGATGCAAATAAATTGATGCACACAAAATCGCTAACGAAAAATTCAAGCTCACTTATGTTGAGCCACAAACAGGCATATGAGGGTGATCTGAAAAGTTTTAGGCCTGATGATGAAAATCACTTTGCATTTTCCTTTAAATTTTATTTGTCAACATTATCAGCTTTACTATTAATACATTCCATCCAGCAATGTCCCAGTGTCTAATCTTATCTCTGCAGTGTTCTTCTGCAAGTGCTGCAAAGTACGTGTCTACAGCCGCAATCGCTTCTGGTTTGAGTAAAAAACATTGGCAGTGAGGACATTTCTGAGTTTTCAGAAAAGGTGCAAGTCCAAGAGAACCATCTTCGGGGAAATGGGTGTATGGTCCAGCACTTAATAGTACAAATCCCTCAATTTTCCCATCGTCAAGACACTTTTGTGGTTGGGTGCACCGTCCTGATGCAAAACAGTTCCTTTCCTCTGCAAGTCAGATTTTCTTTCATGAATTTTTGTGTCATTTCATTAGAAGGGTAGAAGAGCACTCCCCAGTCACTGTTCAACCTTTCTCAGGAGAGACAATCAACTAAATTCCTTCTGCAACCCTAAAACCCAGCACCATGACCTTTCCAGCCGATGGCACGTTCTTTGCCCCTTTTGGAGCTGAAGAACTAGCCTCTATTCACTGCATGGATTGTTTTGATCATGGTGTGTAATGTTCAACCCATGTTTTATCCATTGTCAATTATTGATGCAGAAAATCATTCTTGTTCTTCAAAAGGTGTGCCAAACACTCTTTGGAAAGTGTCATCCAAATTTGTTTTTGATTCACAGTAATCATCAGCAGAACCAAACTTTAGCAAAGCTATGTCACATGGCAACTTTTTTTTGGATAAGTTAAAAAGGCCATTTTCAAAGTTACCCATCAAAATCTCAGCCTAGATTGAGGAAAGAGAGAGTCCCATCATGAAATCATTATATAGTTTCTTGAACATAAATTCTTTCACCACAAGTTGGAATATGTGGGACAGATGTAGGATGATCCTTGTTTATACCATTGTTCATCAGAATGTTTTCAGTTAATATTAATCGTTGCACAGTGGGAATACTTGGAAACAGTTTTTTAATACTGAAGGAAACTGAAAATAGTGTTAAAACTGCTCATATTTAACTTTTGTTTATTATTTTCATACTTCAGTTTTCAATGCACAGATTGAATTGCATCTATGCTGTGCTTTCAATTTTGTATCCTCAATGGAATGCAATGGAAATAATATCCGTTGCATATAATGCAGAAAATATTCTCCTACACTCCTCTTCTTGCTATTTTCCCTAACATATTACCTTCTGGTATAGGTTTTACTGCTTCATCATGACGCATATGGTGAGCAATAACTTTGTTTTATGATATACTTCCAGATGTGATGATCTTTTCTGATTCTACCAAGAACCTCTTCATTACTAACCTTATCAATTCATTGCTTTTTCAACATTTTTACTACAACACCACATTTTGAATGAGTATCGTATTATCTTTTCTCCAGCCCCTATTGTCCTATACTCCACTGACTGCTTGCTTCTGTTTCCTTGTATTCCATCTCACTTACTTTTCCTTCATGCAACGATATTAATTCTTTTTGAATCATTTGAAACAGTTGAAGTCAGCAAGTATAAATCCAATAGGCAATTTGCTAACATTTTTCATCAGCACTATGCACTAACATTTCAACATGTCTCCTGGTATACCATTTACTTATGCCATGTGGTAGCTTTCAGAATCATGTAGGAATTAAAATAATGATAAAGCACATCAACACCATTGTTACAATTCCAGACAGCAATAGTTTCATGCAACGTGTTTAAATATCTATGTCACCAGGCCATCCAATATAAGGTCAAATTTGTGCATGCTGTTGTTTTCTTCCTTCATGCAATGCATTGGCAGCCATGGAAATAAAAGGTTATCAAGTATTTCAGTGGCAATCATCTTGACAGCTAATGTTGAATAGACACTTCTGAAGGAAGGGATTGTTTTGTTTATTATTACCTTCCATTAAAACCTTATTACTTAAAGCTATAGCGAAAACAGTTGGGAACATCATAAAAAATCCAAACGCTGGTTTTCAGATGATTGCAATTCCAATGGGTTTGAAGTGGGAATAGTTTCAACTGACAGCACACTTTTTACATTTACTCATTCTGTAATTATAACCTTATAATCGTGACGGCTTCTCCTTACAAAACATGTACAAGCTATATAAGATTTTGTTTCTTTTATGGTTCTTGTATGGTTAAGATTTAAATGATTGAACAAAATATATTTTCATAGGCAACAAAAATTATTTAAAAATAAACCAAGCAAAACATAGTTCCTAAAATTTGGCAAAAATAACTACATGCAATAAAAGAGAAGCACAGAATAATAATAAATAAGACCATGAGAAAACATGGCTTATCAATTCGTATAATTAGGTGATAAAAACTCTTCATCAATGCTCACCAGGATATATTAACATGCCTTAACTCCCCTTGCAATCCTCTTTCTTCCAAAATTTGGGAGATATCTTCTTCCTCGATGATACCAGCCTCAACGATTTTTTGGATACATGCAAGCTTGATTTTTTTCACCTAAAATTAAATTAGAAGAGCAGAGTTAATCAATTTCACATTTTTCAAACAAGAATATTTTAGGTATAACACTCAATTACACATGCCCTCACACATAATTGCATCAATAAACAATTTAGAAACCACTGCATTCCCATTCTGACCTACAGATAATTCAAATTATTTGCCAGTCAATAACTCTATTTTAAACGGAAAAACACAAATGAATCACAGAAGGTATATGGATGGGATTAAAAATATCCATTTTTTTAACACAACCATTTGAATGAAAAAAACACTCATTTGCCACCATATGCACACTCGATAAAATATCATCATACATTCATCCATTGGAGTAAGGGTGATAGATTAAACCAGGGATAAGGATTCAGAGTGATAGTTGCAACACAACCAGTTAATCCAGTAAATTAAGAAGTGGTGCTTTCCCAGCACATCAAGCGTAAATTTTCCTTTTGGGTCTTCCTCCAGGTCATAAATCTCCATTCTGGTTGGTGTTTTAATGCTCGACTTGCGTATCAAAATATTGACCAGGATGGACGTTTGACTAGAAGGAGAACTCATAAGGATTTCTACTGGCAATTCAATATTTGAAAATAATTAAAAGAGAAATAGTATACATATCAACTAATACGATTAACTAATCACATTATAGTAGCTTTAGGAAGAACTCTGATGACACACCTGAAAACAAAAAATAAGAATATAGCATCCATTAATTTCCAATGTTTACAACTGCTGAACAAACCATCTTGAAGTGTGGCAAATACTAAATTTCATTTCAGTTTGATTAAATGACCAAGTAGGCATTTGGCAATTTTAATTTATGAGCCACCAAGAAAATGAATTCCACCGTCAACATAACTGCTTGTACTGAAAACTTTCTGACCTCAACATGAGGATGGCAACACTCTTCAGCAAAAGTTTTTGGGGGTGCATTTGTGCATGTGTTAAAAGGTATTCACCAAATTTTCAGTCATGTTCGACACTCAGTTATTGTTTGACAATCATTTGGGTGAGTTGTTGTAAGGGTTCAAGTGAAAATGGAAAAATTTTAGTATCAAGCGGTCATTAAATATTTTTTTGAAAGGCAATACTCCAATGCATATAAGAGACAAGTTGGACATTGTGTATGGGAGGCAATGGCATCCAAAATGTTCACCAAATGGCACTGGAAGACCGTCACATTAAGATTAGAGAGATAGCAGAGACTATGGGTGTATCGAAAGTTTTTAATATAATGACTGAAGAATTGGACATATGTAAGCTATCTACAATTTGGGTGCCACATTTGCTCACTTTGGACTAAATATGCATTCAAATGAACATTCTCAAGACCCTGTTTGAGTGGTTTAAGTGAAGTGAGTACAGATGAAACTTGGATCAACCACAACACTCCAGAGAGGAGAGAAGGGTCAAAGCAGTGTCCTGCATAGGGTGAACCTGCTTAAAGAAAGGCAAAGACAGTTCCATCGGCCAAGAAGGTGATGGTAACTGTTTCTTGGGATAGTCACAGAATGGTGTCAATCGATTATCTTCAAAATGGCAAAACAATAATAATAAAATATTACGCATCATTACTTGAAAAGCAGAAGACAGAAATTGCAAAAAATGATCGCATTTGAAGAAGAATAAGAAAGTGCCTTGCCATCAGCACAATACACCTGTTCACACTTTGGTGGTCCCCTTGGCTAAAATTCATGAATTGCACTTCAAGTTGGTTGACCACTAACCATTAGTATTCACCCAACCTGGCCCCCAGTGACTTTTACTGTTTCCTAACCTTAGAGATTCTTTTGATAGATATTTGAATTGGATTAGGAGGTTATCATTGGTGTGTGGATGCACAAGGTTGCTACTTTGACGACTTTTGAGTGAATGTATGAATTCTGGCAATAATTTTCTTTTAAACGACTCAGTCCTACTACTTTTGGAACATACCTTGTATGTTGAAGAATAAGAATATCTCATTAATTTGTTTGGTCAGAATTGTTCGGACAACCAAAGTACAAGTACATTAACAGTAGCATTATAGTTGCATATGCCATCCTTATAGTCATACTGGTGAATGTGTCTCTCTACATTTCTTTCCTAACATTAACAAGCATTATATAGAACACTTTTTCATGATAAAATGGGTAAGGTAATTCAGAGCATAATTAAATTCTCTGCTAAAGCGCAAAATAGTATCAGAAGAAATGAATAATAACCATATTCTATGAAACTAAACTACATTACTTAAAGGCATGACCATGCATTAGCAAAAGCATATGCCAAATCACAGAGCAAAATAGGTTTATTTAACTCATGGTAAGTATGGAATGGGTCAAGTATGTGGGAGAGGTATCACCTTTCACCAGTAAGGAATAACTTTCATGAATACTGACTGGTCCTCCCAACACAGGAGAAAGCAAAGTAAACTTATAGCATATCCTTAAAGACCATCTGTGTATGGTGAGGAACCACATCCTGCCCAGGGTGACTCTATTTGGAACGTGTATGGCAGACCTAGACAGGGACTTAAATGAAAATCCCTAGCATTTTAAGACAGCATATACCAGTAGCTGCATGGCCAAAGACAGTAACAGATGGCAATTGCTAGGCACATCTGTACCCATCTTATTTATAGATGGGTACAGATGTATAGGTTCTATTATTATTTTAGGTATTCTTAGGCATGGCCAGTACATTTTGATATTTCTTAATGCAATCCTTGTATTCCTTCAGTAAGACTGGTTCATGATAATATTTGGCTTATGCAGCCATTTCTTTGAGACCTCTTGATTGATGTCTAATTTCATCAGTCATTCAGTTGTTTTTTGAGGATTTTTCCACCCTCTGTAATATCTGCATTTTGATATTTTAGTACCCTGCAAGCCACTGCTAGGGTGTGCGGCAGGGGGGGAATACACACTAGAATTTTAACCTGAATATGTTCCTACCAAGGTCAGACAATATTATTCTATTCCCTTATTGATCATGGAAAACATGACATCTTAAATCTCTGTTCCACACTTAATCCCTCTAATTTTATTGACATGATCTCTCCTACAGACAATGTAAAATTAATAGAGAAATATAGTGTGAAAATCCTTTAAAAATTCTTTAAAGGTATTTATGATGGATGTGGCATTTTGTTGTGCAAAATTATAACAATTTATTATTGATATCAAATCACTTCTTGCACTTGAGGCAGACAAAATGTTGCAATTAGTCACCTGGAATTATGACACGGATTATGGGGAGAATTAAACATTCTGTCAAGTAAACAGTTCAATTTTGCCAGGAGAGCTTCAAATTTTTCACAAGGAGACCTATACCTTGATGCTATTAAAATGACAGCCTGATTATGATTCATGCACAACATACTTCTTTCAGATACTCTATTATGATATATTGTGCAGCTATACTGTTGGTACAATCATTGATTTTACAAAATACAAGGTTTGTACTAAAAAACTGAGACTGGTCTTTCAATGCACGAACTGCTACACAGATCACAATCAGTGAGGTGTCACTTTCTGGCCGCATTGTGAGAAGTGAAACACCAACTTGCTGGTGGCCCTATCTCAACTTGTCCATGCACAACAGCAATTCTTGTCTGAGCTGGCACATGCTTGATGTACAAATTCTTGTGTCGGTCAGAATGAAAGTGTTAGAGACGCGCAGCATGTGCATTGAATTTTGTTTTAACTTTGGGAAAAGTGTCACAAACTTATGCAATGATTCAAGAGGCATTTGGCAATGGATCTAAGAGCCAGGCACAGTGTTTTCATTGGTGCAATAGCTACCAGTCTGGAAAAACCTCTACCAATTAAGAACCAAGTAGTGGATAACCATCGATGCAAACAAAAATTGCCCATGTTATCAGTGTGAATAGTTTAGAGCATTCAAACCGTAGGTTAACCATCAGGGAGATTTGCCAATACAGCTGACATTGGCATTAGACTATGTTTCACGATTTTCACAGAAATTTTGGGCGTGCAGAGAGTCATGTCCAAATGTGCCACAAGTGCTAATGGATGAACAGAGGCAAAAACGTCTTGACATCAGCCAGGAACTGCTTGATGACAACCATAATTCCTTTAAACAATCTTGACAGGAGACAAAACCTGGCTTATGGTTATGATATAGAAACCAAATTCCAGTCATCACAGAGGAAAGGACCATCTTCTCCAGGGTCCAAAAAAGCTAAGATGTTACCATCAAATGCGAAGGTGATGTTGATAATTTTCAAGAAAGGGGATGAAACAATTGCCAACAATTATAGACCAGTAAGCATAACCTCAGTTGTTTACAAAATAATGGAAAAAAGAATCGCCGACTACATTCGGGAATGGTGGACAAGAGATAGATGGCTATTCAAACACCAACATGGGTTTAGAACAGTCTCTCCTTTTTTTTAACAGACCATATAGATTATTATTGACAGTAAGGAAATTCTCCTGATCTGGTGAACTAATTCTTAACATCAAAGGAGATCTGTTTAGGGATGAAATTAGGTGGATTAAATATGCAAATTTTGTCAATCAACTCAATTGTGTTTTTTGCTATATTTTTGAACAAATTTTGTGCTAGCTAGAATGACTGTTAGGAGCCAGACAAATGGCAGTCCACATATCTTTTCCTCAGTGAGGCAGCTGCAAAGGCATCTGAACCCAGAGGGGTGGCCTTAGAGTGATGGTGTCACGCTAAAACACCATTGAGGAAGGCAACAGGAAACCACCTCAATTATGATTCCCAAGATTGTATGATGGCCAATATAGAGAAAAAAATTCCTGGCAACTATGGGACTCAGCCCAATTGGCCGTGTACCTTGCCTGGCAGCGGGAGAGGCAAGGCTTCCTCGGTGGTCATCTAATGAAAGCCTTGCAAAGCAAACCGACAGCAGCAACACAGAAGATGAAGAAGAAGAAGACTGCATTAATTATAATAGCAACTTGGAATGTTAGGACAATGCTGAGGACTGGAGAATTAAGAAATATAAAGCAAGAGATGGAAAGAGGAAATATAGATAAATATAGTGGTCTATAGTGGTGTAATATAGGGAGTGTTATGACGTGCACTACGTTAAATGTATGTCAGTTTCATTCTGCATAGATAGAATACAGAGCAAACAGGTAGTTATTAAATGCTGTTCAAGAAATATTTGAAAATAGCGTGAAAATTTTAATGCAAATGAGGACTTGACTGGTTTCACACAAAGCAAGGTGCAAAAAAATTAGATATAATGTCACCAAAAACTTCAATGTTTCTATCAATAAGTGTATCATAGATGGAAGTATGTACGTGGCATGAGTAATGACAGGTTGTGTAAATATACTTCGAAAATATATTACTTCTAGTATTAAGCCCAAACAATATCAAGAGGGTTCAGTAGTTTCAGAGAAATAGGATTAAAAGCAATGCGTGCACAAGAAAACCTGCTATTTTGTAATGTCAGTGCAAGTGGCAATTGCATTACACAAACAAATCATGAATAATAAGGTGGGCATAACTTTATCAAGGCAGTGTTAGCTAAATATTATATATAATTGCATTGGTCGCATAGTTACAGATCAGTTGCATATATACGAGCACAATTAGGGCATACACACTTATGCTCAAACATGTTTACTGTACAACAGTGAAAAAAGGGATCCCATTATTAACCATGCTGGCCCATTAAAATACAGTGGTCCATTCAAATATGCATTCCACCGTAATAGAAAAGCAAAGAGTTATGCTTAAAAGAGACAGCATCATTTACACTGCAGCTATTTAGCAAATACAGTATTGAACAAAATTTTACACGGAGTTATGCAAAGTAGAAAAAACATGTTTACACTCTACAGAAGCTAATTTAAGTTTAGGTCTTTGGACCGTATCACATGAAACATGATTGGCAAACCTGAATGAATAATTAGAACTAAAAACGAGCACTATTACAATATTCAAAAACATTTTTTCTAAGTGACATACTCACCACACCGGGTGACCTCCATGTTTTGAACAGAGACGATAGCAAATTTCGAAAGCGCGAAACTTTGGATGTAAGCGGCTGAGGAACCTAAAGAGAATAAAAAAGCATGAGCTTCGAACTCACGAGGAAAAACTTGTACATAAAAGTAGCATTGACTTGAAATATTTATTACCTCAGGTTCCTCCTCTTCCACATATCCGTCCTCTATCTCTTCTTCTAAACCAAGGTCCTTGAGGTAGGCGGCAAGCGGCGTTCCCTACGAAAAAATAAAATGTCAAAACTGCAACCAAAATAATTAATTTCATCAATCAAGTTTATCATTTACCTCAATAATTACGCTATCTTCTTCCATTGTCACATTTATACCGTAAACATTTTTAAAAATAGTTCGAACCTTAATATTAAATTATTGTTAAATTAGCAACCACAAGAACACTATTTATGCGGTTTTTCATGCGCTTTCCCAGTGTGCTTGTGGATTTGAATAATTCTGCTGTCGTTTGTCGTAATCCGAGCTTCATTTGTTTTCAAAACTCGTATACTAGTTCTCAAAGCCTCCGCTACGTGAGAAAAATTGCGGTTTTTTCTGATACGTAAAAATCTGTGTATGGTACTGTATTTGCGTGTATGCATCCCAGTGTGTGTGTGTGTCAAGTTAGTTCAGGGGTAGAGTGTTGGCCTACTGACTACTATCCAGGGGTAGAGAGTTGGAGGGCTCCGGTTCAATTCCCAGGAAAGCGTCTGGGCACCATCAACTGAAACCGTTGCCACCAGGAAAATCGCCTAATTGCAACGTAATTGTAAAATAAAAAAAACCCAAACTGTGATTTTTCGGGAACCAGATCTTACTGGGAAACCATACCCGGCACAGGGAAAGTAACTGGGACCCCTATCCTGATGTGTGAATTTCACATGCCGCCTACATATTTATTTATATATAAAGGGGGAACTGACGAGGACACAAGAGTAAAGGCTAGCACTCATAGCCAGGAGAAGGGAAAGCCACATTGGCCAAATACTTTCCATCCATTTCCTTATATCTATTTCCATGTGAACTAATATGTGTTCCAGGTTCCAGGTTATACATAAAATATTATTGGTCTGATTATTGATTCATATAGCATATCTTTCAGCTCTTCAACCAAAAAATTAATTTTAATATTCAGGTGAATCTAATTCTGGTACCAGCAAGTGACAGGCAAGCAGGAATAAAGTAGGGCAACACTACAACTCTATCTTTTCACTGCACACTTACATCTGTTATCTTAAGAAACCACGGTCTTAACCGTATCCTTCTGCCTTAATTACAATTATATGCTCACAGGAATTCGGGTAAGCAAGTTATCCACCAACAATAAGCCGATAACATCACACTGAGGACCTTAGTACAAATATTATAGATAGCTTTTATAACAACAACAACAAGCCACTAATACCTTGCAGTGGTAGTACCTAAGGTGGCACCTTTATCTTGCATACAGCAGAGCCCACTTTGTAGGGGTCACTAACTCTAATAGGGATCACCTTGTTAGCTCGTTTCCCTCCTCTCTTCAACTATGAGGTAAGAATATCCATTTCAGTGTCACATGCTTGGTCTATTTTTATGATAGAGTAGGTATCCCAAGCCTTCATTAAGATGCAATGGAATATGCCAGACACATAGTTCCCTCATATGGATATATCATTCATCCAATAAAGTCATTACAATGAAGTATACAAAAGTTACTGTCACTCGTCCCACTTGACACCCCCAGATTTACATAGAACCTCTCCTCTACAGGTAATGCTGACAATGAAGGGTGGTGTTAACTCTGGCTGCCAGACTGCAACATCTATCAGTCTACCACCTTCCTGAGTAGGATTGGTGAACTATTAAAGAGGTGGCCTTTGGCCAAGCTCCCATTCCAAGCCAGGTTCATCATCTTTCTCCTAACTACCTACTACATGTTGCCACCACTTTCTCCCCATCACATAGGACAAACCACACGCACCTTGGTACACCATTTCTAAAGTTTGACTTCCCTCTCTCACCATCCCAAAAAGGCAAGGAAAATACCCACCCATATCTCCAATTACAATTACGCATGAGATGAGATAAACCCTGTATATCTACAATTATACCCAGGTTGTGACATGCTCTGTGTAATGTCCACTGCATTAAGTAACCATATGTCAAATGTGACTCTGACTACCCAGTGACTCATTTATACTGTTTACAAATTATGTGTGTATGTATGTGTGTGTATATATATATATATATATATATATATATATATACACACATTCAAACACGAAATCCCGCCAAACGGCGAATAAATACTCATATATACAGAAACAGATATAAGGAAATGGGATAGGAACACACAATATATATATATATATATTTATATGTATATATATTTACATATATATATATTTATATGTATATATATTTACATATATATATATACACACACACATATACATACATTATTAATATATGTAACTATTAGGACAATGCCCTCACATCTTTTTGGTCATATTGATAGAAATGAGCTCTTACGGCTAGTAATATTGAATGAATGTAAAACTCCAATAGCTGTAAACAGTTTACCTTTCTAAACAAAGTACAAATGAAATTAGTTGGCTAGCGCCACAAGTCAAGAAGGGGTAAAAGGTAAAAAAGGAGAGGATAAGAAAGGTGAATACGAATGCGAGTATTTCGGCCACAAAGTAGCCCTCTTCAGGGAACTGAAGGGTAATCGTCACGGCAGCACAAGTCGAAGTGAGAAAGGTTAAGGGCAATCCGAAGAATATATAGTGTTACATGTGTGGGGGAGGGAGTGTGGTGAAAAAAACCAGAGCCAATAGACAAGGCTGATGGTAGAGGAGTTTGAAACGATAGGTTATGTAGTGAGGGGGAGGGAGAATTACACGGTCAAGGAAATGACCGTTGCAAAAAGGGGGAAAAGTGAAGGGGAAGCTTAGCACAACCGTTAAGCGAACGTAGATGGGGAGGGAGAAGTGAAAGGCAACCTACAGAAAAATAACCGTTGAGGATGTAGGAAAAACGCTACAGAGGATGAAGGAATACCTCAAGAACGGAGAATTGACACTTAGGGAAGGAAAGGAAAAAGGATAAGATGCACAAACGTTGAAGAGACTGTAGGTTTACAAAGGACTAAGGGCTATTTTAAATTTAACAGGGAGTAAAGCAAGGAATATGAAATAGGTCCTGTGTCACTGTTTAGGAGATTGTCTCTGTTTTTGAAAATTAAAATGCTCTCATAAGCGTCAAGTAAATTATTCGTAGTTTGTTTTAGGAGATTTAAATTGTCTGTTGTCATGTGCTGTCCTGTTTCAATTAAATGCTGTGCCATACTGGATTTGTCTGGTTTCTTGTGTTTGTAGTGGGCGTAGTGTTTGGCCTATGTAAGAAGCTTGGCAAGTCCCACAGTTGATTTGGTAAATGCCAGACTTCTCTGTTGTAGGTGTTTTGTCTTTGGTGTTTCCTAGGAGCTGTTTTAGTTTGCTGTTGTTGGTGTAAGAAATTTTCGTGTCAACAGTCTTGAAAATTTTTTCGATACCTCTGGTTAACTGAGGATAGAAGGGTAATTTAATAAATTTCTTTGTTGCATCTTTTTTGTGTGTGGTGGACATGGAGATTAATTTTTTTAATTTGTGTTTCTTTAATATGTTGTCAATCAGTGATTCTTGGAGACCATTACATTTAGCAATATTTTTAATGTATTCTAAGTCTTTATTGTAAGCCATGGTTTCCAAAGGGACATTTAACATTCTGTGTATGAGAGAATGGTAGACAGCGTATTTGTGGCTGGGATGGTTAAAAGAATGTTTATGGATGTAGTTGTTTGTGTGTGTGGGTTTCCGGTATATGTCAAAAAGTAATTTATCGTTCGATCTATTGAGGGAAAGGTCTAGGAAAGGGAGGATGTTATTCTTTTCGGTTTCAACAGTGAAATTGATGAAAGGGAAAAGACTATTCAGATTGTTCACAATGTCATTAAGTTCACACTTAGTCGTATCAAATACAGAGAAGATGTCGTCAACATATCGTAAATAAACCGCGGGGAAGTAACTGAATTTTTCTTTAAAAGTACACTCAAAGTGAGACATAAAAACATTCGCCACAAAGGGAGAAAGTGAGTTGCCCAAGGCAGTTCCAAACTCTTGTCTGTAAAATTTACCTTGGAACGTAAAATAATTTTGGTTCATCACCAAATTGATGAGTCTGACATATTCGTCAAAATACGAATGAAATATGTTGCATGGTTCAGCATCTTAAATATCTGGCTATTTCTGGTAAAGCTAATTGTGAACTTAAGACTGAATATGTAAAAAGGAAAAAGCATTACCTCAAATGCCACAGTCAGCTGAACCTTGTTATAATGATCATAGGACCATTATCTCTGATAATAAATCGTGAGAAATCTGAAAAATTATTAATACCTCCAGAAACAAACCCAGGAAGCAGTCAGTCTCAAATTCAGATTCATGATTCATCAGGAATTATTATATCAGACTTTTCCAAACTTGCCCGTAAATTTGCTGAGCACTTTCAACCTTCCATAGCTAAGCAGAGCAACTCTCCTAATTTAGAAGCCAATGCTGCTACCCAGCCAAAGTCCCTGTTTCTCTATCCCCTCACAAAATCTGAACTAAAAAATAAAGTGAAGACTATAGGTACAAAACGAAGCTCTGGTTTTGATGGAATTCCCAGTAACATTTTAAAGCAATCTATCGTCTTCATTATGCCACCTCTTCATTTATTAATAGAATACAACACGTGGTTGTTTCTAAAAATTGTACATCTTTTGTAACCCCAAGTAAGGTCCTTAATCAAAGTGTTCCCACAACAACATTATTCTAGTATCGCCTACTTTTGACGAATTAGTTCAGTGTAAACAGGTTTGTCACACCTTACTCTCATAGTGTCATAATAATTTCCTAGATTTGAATATAGAAAAGTCTCACATTATATTTTTCAAATAAAAATAAAGCTAGCAAAGTCCTTTCATATGATGTCAATGGGAAGGTGATCCCACAGGTACAAAATATCAAATTTTTGGGTTTCCACATCAATTCTCATATCTCTTGGAAAGAACACATAAGTACTTCAACCAGTAAGTTAACCTCGGCCTGCTTTTTAATAAGGTCCATTTGATCCACAGTTTCAGCGGCTGTTCTCTGTGTACTATACTATGGTGAATTTTATTCTCACAAAGCCTGCAGAATCCTTTCCTGGGGTTCTTCATTTAAGGCCTTAGCTATTTTCAGGGCCCAAAAAGGAGCCATTCGGCTAATGAATTTTGCAAAACACAATGCCCCTTGCCATCCCCTCTTTAAAAAATTGGATGTATTGCCAGTGCCATGTATTCATATTTTTCATGTTGTGGGATATATAGTAGTAAAAGAAATCTATCCGAGTATGTGAAAATTTGTGATACCAACAAATATTTTACAAGGAGTAATGAGCAGATGCACATATTATATGTAGGTACAAAAAATGCAGGTGCCCTAATTTTATGAGCCTTCAACTTTATAATACTCTCCCAGCTGAGATTAAGGCCCATAATAGTGTGGTTGCATTTAAAGTCAATCTACCTAGGTTCTTCAAATTAAAAATGTTTTATTCAATTGCTGAATTTCATGATAATGCCTTGAATTCACGATTGTATTTTATAACTTTCCACTGACGTGTCTTATATCAAGTGTAACAGTTGTAACCTCTTGATTGCCTGACAAATAAAATGCATTATTATTATATGTATCACCGTTAACACAGATATAAACCGAAAGAGCATTTCGAAAGATGAAGAAAGACCTCATGTAGTACTAAGAAAAAGGCATTTGACATTAACATATAAGAAGTAGAGGAGTCAGTTTATCCCTAGTACTCATATCGTTTTATAATGTAGATTTAAGTGTTCCCAGGGTCATCCTGAGAAACCAGAGAATTTGAGGATGTATTTGCCTGTTTTAAAGAATTTGGAATGGCATTTCAAAGAGTGAATTAAAACACCAAAGAATATATTGTGGAAAATAGGAGTACATAGGAGGGACTGGAAATTAATCCATAAGCACTATATTTCTATATATATATAATATATATATACATAAACACTTTCATCAAAAGAGGCTGATAGATGTACATTGGCTGTTTCACATGTGAGGATGCAAAGAAGTGAAGGCCAAGTGTAGCGCCCAGAAAGGCAATTAAATGAGAAAGAGTACGGAGTAAGAGGAAATGTCATTCGTGACTGAAAACATAGGATGGAAAAATAGATTCAGGGCATCTTGATAGGCAATAGAACTTTCGCACTGCTTTGATAAAGGGGAGAATGTTAGGCAAGCTAAAAAGCAGCAAGAATACGAATATTAAGTTTGATATAATGAAGTGGATAAAAACATGCATATAGTAAAAGAAGGGCCAACTATGGAGACAGGTGGATAATATACTCGTTGTAAAAAGAGCCAGACGACTATGATAACAGTAATGTTCACTCTTTTACCATTGAAAATCCACGTGGACCAAGGAAATGAATAAGGCACACATAACATATTTGTTTTTCTAGAACCTATAAATAAGTAAAAACTAAATTTTCAAAACACAGCACCTCCAAATATTCTTGAAAAAGATTTTGTCAATGAATCATTCACATAGAAAATATGAAAGTATCATGTATTCCACCATTGGCAAAGAGGAACTTTATTGCCAGTTATCACAACCCATAAAATAAGGGGATAAATGACCCTGTCACAAAAAATTTTTATCACATGGGTCAATAGAATGGAGATAGTTGCACAGCATACATAAAAAGAGGTTTATGGAGCTTTTTTGAGATCTTTTTTACCAAAATTTTCTCTAGCTTTCCACCAAGGATTTATTCAATTGCTACCGATGTTCCAATAAAGATATTTCTCCTGGGGAATTTCACTTAACCTCACTAACACTCTACCACCACCCATGAGCGAATAATTCAAATTCACATAATGAGAACATGAAAGGTTGGTACAATTCAAACCATTGGTTGTGGTTTAAACATTCAACATTAGTTCAAACATCCAAAATGACAAGAATTTGTATGTACTGCAATAGCTATCTTTTGGGCCCTTTACTACAGCATATATAAGGTCATGTTAACTAGCTTATTAAATGAGAACTCGAACCCTCCTTCAGCTACATTTACTTGCTTTCTTCTCTTTACCATTGGAAGGTTTCAGCATTGCCCCTTTCATCAAATATTTCTAAAAAAGCATTACTACATTTTATTACTATACAGTATACACCAACACAATTATCTATCTGATTATTGGTTCACAGAGTATAACCTTTAATTTATTAAACATTAAAATTAATTATGATATAGAGCTGAAGCTTACTCTGGCATAAACACCTTGAATGCAAGCAGGATAAAAGTTGGTCATAAAACTAATCAAACTTTCTCCTGCATACTCATATAAATTACATCTTTCATAAAGATAGAGGGAGAATGAAGCTCTATATTTAAGGAAAGAGCTCAACTAGTCCTAATCCAATGGCATATCAAATTTACAATCTAAAGGTATCATTGGAGATATAAAAGGTTGATCTCATGTGTAATTTAAATTGGAGAGATGGGTGGGTGTTTTCCTTGTCTTTTGCAAGCATTACTGAGCACATCCCAAAATCACTCACAATGTATGTGATGAGAATGCAACGGTAACAAAAAAATTATGTATATGCTGTTTTAGAGAAAGATGAAAGCAAAGTGAAATACAATTCTGGGGTGCGGCGATTTGATCCAGACAACTACGCGTTTTCTCGGATGAGATGTCCTCACCAGGTTAGCGAAACCTTTCCCTGACTTCTCCGAAGCATTATACTTAGCCACAAAATCGTAAACATTTGATCTGGGGTACCGGAAGAGTCGAACTATTTCGAAATGTAACGCCCGGCGCGAACACTTTCCATTATTGCGGTCCTTAAAATTTACTCCGAACCTCTACCTATTTTCTTGGCCATTTTAAGGTTATTACTGTTTGCTAGACGCCCATAACTTTCAAGAACACCAATCGCGACCTCTAGTGGAACTACGATTTGGCGGGAAATTGAAGTTGAAATTAGCCCGGATTCAAGCGCTGCACCCTGCAGACATAAAGTATTTTTAATGGATAGGAAGCAATGCATTGAGTCAATGTGATAACTTTGTCACAAAGTAATAATTTCAAGGTGTAAATCTCATTCGCCTTGCTTAGTATATTTATATTCCTAAAAATGCGAATGATTCAAGGTCGTGGCTATGATAAATAGTGTATGTAATTGGTATCAGCAATCCCCACTTTCGCCAGTTAAAACACTTTTCATTTTAATTTCGGATTCGACGAACCCTGCATCATTTCTGTGAACTACCTATCGCGCATGAAATCGTTACTAATATGAAGCCAGCAATCTTAACAAACGCAAAATAGTTCGAATACTTTGGAGTAACGATAGCAGTTAATGTGTCCTGGAATTGACAAATTCGAATATTTTCGCAGTAGAAAATAAATACCCATACTAGAAGTATATTTGATGTTTGAAATGTGAGGGCCACGAAGCTCTGTGTTACCAAAGCTGGTGACCTAACATTCCCCCCCCCCCCGCCCACCGAGCGCGCCATTGCCGCTGGTTTGCTGTGCAGAGGGAAGGTGTAGGATATGAGGAACCTTGCCTAAAACGGGGTGAATGGGTCTTTTCTGTACGACATAGCTGGTTTACCTAGTATTTAATTCCATCCATGCCACCTCGGAAGTATGTATCGCATTTATGAACTTTAATTAAATTGGCGGGAGACGTGCGCAGCGAAGCCGGGCTGTTTCCGTGAATAAAGAACATCTTTTTCTCAAAATCACTACCGGAAACGTACACTATGTCACGAGAGATGGAATTGGTCGGGCAAAGACAAATTGCTCTAAGGACAATAAGCATTCGTTCCTAGCAACTTCGGCAAACTTTTAACTTTCGATCGACTTTTAACTTTCGGAAAAAACATCCAAAATGACAAGAATTTGTATGTACTGCAATAGCTATCTTTTGGGCCCTTTACTACAGCATATATAAGGTCATGTTAACTAGCCTTTTTAATGAGAACGTGAATCCTCTTTCAGCAACATTTACATGCTTTCTTCTCTTTACCATAGGAAGGTTTCAGCATTGCCCCTTTCATTAAATATTTCTAAAAAAGTATTACTAAATGTTATTACTATACAGTATACACCAACATCATCTATCTGATTATTAGTTCACGGAATATAACCTTGAATTTATTAAACGTTAAAATTAATAATGATATAGAGCTGAAGCTAACTCTGGCATAAACACCTAGAATGCAAGCAGGATAAAAATTGGCCATAAAACTAATCAAACTTTCTCCTGCATGCTCAAGTAAATTACATCTATCACACAGATAGAGGGAGAATGCAGCTCGATATTTAAGGAAAGAGCTCCACTAGTCCTAATCCAATGGCGTATCAAATTTACAAATTATAGGTATCATTGGAGATATAGAAGGTTGATCTCATGTATAATTTTAATTGAAGATATGGGTGGGTGTTTTCCTTATCTTTTGCAAGCAATACTGAGCACATCCCAAAATCACTCACAATGTATGTGATGAGCATGCAACGGTAACAAACCTTTGTATATGCTATTTTAGAGAAAGATGAAAGCAAAGTCAAATAAAATTATAGGGTGCGGTGCTTAAATCCGGACAAGTACGCGTTTTCTCTGCTGATATTTCCTCGCCGGGTTAGCGAAACCTTTCCCGGACTTCTCCGACGCATTATACTTAGCCACGAAATCGTAAACATTTGATCTGGGGTACTTACCGGAAGAAGCGAACTATTTCGAAATATAACATCCGGCGCGAACTTTATCCATTATTGCGGTCCTTAGAATGTACTCCGAACCTCTACATAACTTCTTGGCCATTTTAAGGTTATTACTGTTTGCTAGACGCCTATAGCTTTCAAGAACACCAATCGCGACCTCTAGTGGAACTACGATTTGGCGGGAAATTGAAGTTGAAATTAGCCCGGATTCAAGCGCTGCACCCTGCAGACATAAAGTATTTTTAATGGATAGGAAGCAATGCATTGAGTCAATGTGATAACTATGTCACAAAGTAATAATTTCAAGGTGTAAATCTCATTCGCCTTGCTTAGCATATTTATATTACTAAAAATGCGAATGATTCAAGGTCGTGGCTATGATAAATAGTGTGTGTAATTGGTATCAGCAATCCCCACTATCGCTAGTTAAAACACTTTTCATTTTAATTTCGGATTCGACGAACCCTGCATCATTTCTATGAATTACCTATCGCGCATTAAATCGTTAGCAGCGAAGCCAAGCTGTTTCCCGTGAATAAAGAACATCTTTTTCTCAAAATCACCACCGAGAACGTACACTATGTCACGAGAGATGTATTTGGTCTGGAAAAGACAAATTGCTCCTAGGACAATAAGCATCCGTTCTTCGCAACTTCGGCGAACTTTTAACTTTAGGAAAAGGACGGAGTAGTTATCTTTGCTAATCCATCACATCTCATTTTCCTATTCCCTGATTCATATTTTAACACCAATGATATCCACATAATAAATCCTAATGTTATTAAATTCTTATTCTTTTCCCTCAAAACGGGTCGGACGCGTGATTCACAAAGCTCATGTATATACATGTATCTTCATTTCTGACTTGCAAAACCTTAAATTGGCTATCGTAAATAGAACTGAAAAAGGAACAATTTAAATATACACTTACCATTGTTTTAACCAGTTGCACAACTTCAGTCTCATAGAATAATATCTAATCTACAACAGTAACCACGTCGAAACGGCACTTCGATCTGTCCGTTTCAAGATGGCCAATTGCTACGTGGCAGATTTTTTATATAGTTCCCCAAATGCTATGAAAGATGGCGAGACTCTCCAAATTATGCTAGACCACCGCTGGAATATTCGTAAAAATGACAAACTCAATTACTCGGATATTGTAAAGCACACCAAGGTGCAATTAAATCTCAAGAAGAATTACCTTCGTCAAGGTCTTACTGGAAATACTTTGGCTCAGTCCCGCCATCTATCGTACGGAATATTAACTAAATAATCCATTGAATCCAGCCACACTATTCTGCAGCTTCCAGATAAACTACAATCCAGCCAATCCTTTTTTTAAACACCTTTGATGGTTGGGATCATGCTTTTAACTTCTATTCTGAAGCAGAAATAGATCCATTTTTTATTTCACATGCCACCTTCCTCACATCAGATAATTCAAAATATTTCTTTCATCCTGCTTTGGATTACTCCCACTAAATATGTAGCCTATCCATTGCATCAAGGTTGTATTCAAAAGGCTGTTGGCTAGAGTAAACTGTTTTTCCTAATCTAATTTTGCCCTCTTTTAGAACGTTTACCATGGCCCTCTTCATTCTGGAGAAATTCTCAAATAAGGATTTTTTATATTTATTCTAATGCCATATTTATCGCACTGAATTACCTATTCACGGTACAATGCTTGTAATGCCTTCACTGTCATACAAACCAAATATTAATAATCGGCATATCTACCTGATTTTATGAATGCCTCACCAACTTTCATTCCTAATCCTAGGTTTACCAATTCTGCAATTACTTGATTTTCTGCCTGCTTAGATAATGGAGTTCCAATTATGGTCCTGAACAGTGGTGTATAAGTGTTATTTACAATCTCCTTTATGACCAACAAGGTTGGAGCTTCACTTTTAGGACTCAAATTATTCAAAGGCATTCTCTAATAGAGATGAAACCATAATCATGAGGCCCATAAACATAGAAGTTTTAGAGAGTTTCCAACTGCTTCTATCTTGTCTGAAATGGTATGTTATTTTCACTGACACTGTAGAGCAAACCTTTTTTTTCAAGTTTTTTAGGTAATTTCCTTGATATTTTTGAACAATGCTTTCCTATTAAACTCTATGCCCACTGAAAATAAAAATTATCTCAGGTATCCTGGGGAAATATTAACTCTTACAAATAATAACCTTATTCACTACAACTCTTCGCTCTAGGGGAAGCCTGCATGACAAAGAGGCTTACTTGAAATATAATTGAAATTATCATAATTCGGATAGGTGTGCAAAAAATATAGCTGATAAGGATTTTATATTCAATGCAAAAAATAAACAAAAGGCAGCATGGAAAGTAATCGATCAAGAATTTGGTCATGACAATGGAAAAGAAAATTTACTTTTTATCCAAGATGCTGTAAATATTTTTTTACTTGAAATCTATTGAACACAATTCGTCCTCTTGAAACATTGATACTGCCAATGTTGGTAATATGCTGAGAAAATCTTCACCGAATAATTTATATTTTACATGGAATTTTGTTACTTCATATTAGGTATATTATATTGACTGTCGAAAAATTTTTAAAATCCAGCAGTTATGATATTTATGGCCTGCATATTTCCCTACTCAAGGATTATGTTCATTGCGGAACCATTAGCTACATTAGTCAACTTATGTTTTGAGACAGGAAATTTTCCAACAGCTCTAAAATATTCCAAAAGAGCACCTGTCTGTAAGAAAGGTGATAAAGAGGATTTAATTAACTAATGCCCCATTTCCATAGTCCCCTTTTTTGGTAAAATTTTTGAACCTATTATGAAAGATCAAATATGTATTTTTTTGAGTCAAATTATTTCTATTCCAAATTACAGTATGGCTTTTGATGTGAGAAATTTACAATTTTGGCAGTGGCCCCCATTTTTGGTAAAATTTTTGAATCTATGATGAAATATCAAATATGTATTTTTTTGAGTCAAATGATTTCTATTCCAAATTATAGTATGGCTTTTGAAGTGAGAAATTTACAATTTTGGCAGCAGCGGGTAAAGTTAATAATGACATAATTGCATTTGAGGATAAGGAATCAGTCTCTGTGATGCTATGTAATCTTAGTCAGGCTTTCAACCATGTTAATCATTCAACATTACTAACAAAGCTAGAATATTATGGTGCTCAGGGAGTTGCACTGAAACTAATGAAGCTGTATTAGGATGTTCCCCACTCAATTGCTGAATTTAATGATAATACCTTGTATCCACGAATGTATTTTAAAAACTTTTAGCTGACTTGTCTTATATCAAGTATAACAGTTCTAACTACTTAATTGCTGGACAAATAAAATGTATTATTATTATTATTATGTGTCACCATTAACACAGATATAAACCAAAAGAGCATTTCGAAAGATGAAGAAAGACCTCACGTAGTACTAAGAAAAAGGCAATTGACATTAAAATATAAGAAGTAGAGGAGTCAGTTTATCCCTAGTGCTCATATCGTTTTATAATGTAGATTTAAGTGTTCCTAGGTTCATCCTGAGAAATCAGAATTTTTGAGGATGTATTTGCCTGTTTTAGAGAATTTGGAATGGCATTTAAAAGAGTGAATTAAAACGAGATAGAATATATTTAGGATAATAGGAGTACATTGGAGGGATTAGAAATTAATCCATAACCAGTATATTTTTCAGACCGCTCAGGTAGGAGTGGGGAAGGACAGCCCAGATGCCTTGGGAAGACAAGTAAGGCAAAGTTGTTCATAATCACATCTGCTGGTAAACATATATGTGAATGAAATGATTAAACAGGCAGAAAAAGAACTCAAGAGAAAATTGAAAGAATGTTAAAAAATTATAGAATTAGTCCAGTTTCTTAATGATCAAGCTTTATTTTTTAAATTAGCCATAGCATTCCAAGTATCGCTAACCTATTGGACATTAACTGCTATAAGGTTTATGTAATAAGTATCAAAAAAATTCTTTTCTAATGTATAGACACATTTATATGTATGTCTATATGGAGACTCTATATGTCACATCATAATTGCCCCACAAAGGCTTAGTGGTGGGGAATCTGACCTAAAAACACCCCCATGCACCAATTCCTAATATGCATTAGCTCAAAAACGATCTTGTTTTTAGGGATTGCTGCTGAAAAGCTTCGTCCGAGCAAAAAATGCATGGAGAATCACTGACAGGGGCAATTAATAGAATCGTAAAAAAACACTTGTAACTTTCATTTTGAGTGTACTTATAAACAAAAGAGAAAGGCTTTCATCAAAACAGGCTGATAGATGTACATTGACTGTTTCACATGTGAGGATGCAAAGAGGTGAAGGCCAATTGTAGTGCCCAGAAAGAGCTGTGCACAGAGTAGGAGGAAATGTCATTCCTGAGAGAAAACATAGGACGGAAAATTAGATGCAGGGCATGCTGACAGGCAATAGAACTTTGGCACTTGCTTTGATAGAGGGGAGAATGTTAGGTAAGCTAAAAAGCAGCAAGAACAGGAAAATTAAGTTTGATATAATGAAGTGGATAGAAACATGCATATAGTTAAAGAAGGGCCAACTGTGGAGACAGGTGGATGGGATACTCGTTGTAAAAAGAGCCAGGAGACCATCAAAACAATAATGTTCACTCTTTGTGCCATTGAAAATCCTAACTAACACTCACTCACTTCACCTAACAAACACACTACCACCACCCATGAGGGTGTAATTCAAATCCACATAATGAGAACAAGAAAATTGGTAGACTTCAAACCATTACTTGTGGTTTTTACATTGAACATTAGTTCAAAAATCCAAAATGACCAGGACTGGTATACACTGCTATAGCTATTTTCTGAGCCCTTTACTACAGCATATATAAGGTCATGTTAACTAGCTTATTTAATGATTATGGGAACCCTCCTTCAGCTACATGTACATGCTTTCTTCTCTTCCAATTATGGTCCTGAACAGTGGTGTATAAGTGTTATTTACAATCGCCTTTATGACCAACGAGTTATGAACTTCACTTTTAGGACTCAAATAATTCAAAGGCATTCTCCAATAGAGGTAAAACTATAACCATGAGACCAAAATTTTTTTTCAACTTTTTTAGGTAATATCCTTTATGTTTTTGAACAATGCTTTCCTATTAAAATATTAAACTCTATGCCCAATGAAAATAAAAGTTATCTCAAGTATCCTGGGAAATTATTAGCTCTTACAAATAATGACCATATTTACTACAACTCTTACAAAACCAGAGGAAGCCTGCATGACAAAGAGGCTTACTTGAAATATAATTGAAATTATCATAATTCAGATAGGTGTGCAAAAAATAAAGCTAATAAAGAGTTTATATTCAATGCAAAAAATAAACAAAAGGCAGCATGGAAAGTAATTGATCAAGAATTTGTTCATGTCAATGGAAAACAAAATTTACTTTTTATCTAAGATGCTGTAAACATTTTTTTACTTGAAATCTATTTAAGACGATTTGTTCTCTCGAAACATTGACACTGCCAATGTTGGTAATATGCTGACAAATCTTCACCGAATAATTTATATTTTAAATGGAATTTTGATTCTCCATATTATATTATATTGACTGTTTAAAATTTTTTAAATCCAGCAGTAATGATATTTATGGCCTGTATAATTCCCTACTCAGGGATTATGTTCATTGCGGAACCATTAGCTATATTAGTCCACTTATGTTTTGACACAGGAAATTTTCCAACAGCTCTAAAATATTCCAAAAGAGTACCTATCTATAAGAAAGGTGATAAAGATGATTTAACTAACTAATGCCCCATTTCCATAGTCCCCATTTTTGGTAAAATTTTTGAATATACTATGAAAGATCAAATTTGTATTTTTTTGAGTCAAATGATTTCTATTCAAAATTACAGTATGGCTTTTGATGTGAGAAATTTACAATTTTGCCAGTAGCATCCATAGTTTATTATGTCCTTAATGCATTTGAAGATAAGGAATCAGTCTCTGTAATGCTATGTGATCTTAGTCAGGCTTTCAACCGTGTGAAATGGAAAATGAAATGTGAAATGTATTTGGATGTTCCCTACGAATTGGTTGAACTTGATAGCTGTCCATCATCAGCTCTTAAAGTAAAATGTGGTGTACCACAGGGCCTTGTCCTTGGCCCAGTACTTTTCATCATCATGATTAATGATTTTCCCTGTTATATGAAACCTACATCTGTTTTATTTGCAGATGCAAAGGTAGGTACTATCTAGCACTACTCAAATACAGGCTAAGGAATGGTTTGATGTTAATCATTAGCATTTAAATACTAACAAAACTCAGCATATTGTGAGCAGTCTTAAATCAAAAATAACTGATGTTGAAACTGGTAAAATACTAGGAATTTATATTGATACAAAACTTAAATCAGAGACTCACATCAGTCAGACATGTAATAAACCGTGTAAACCATTTTATATTTTAAAAAACCTCAACTTTCTCATTTCAAATGAGTATCATTTAACGCTTTACCATGCCTCCTTTCAATGTAATTCAAATTGTGGTATTGAGTAATGGGGTCATTCCCCAAATGTTTAACAAATTTTGCTTCTACAAAAGAAATATTTGCTATTCGCTCTCTTTCTAATAGAAAACCACATGATTTGCAGAAACCTTTTTTTATAGGTATGTTATCATGACTGTATTTAGTTTATGTATCTTTAAGGCTCTGATTCATGTGAAAGTTAATCTACAAACTTACCAATTAAGATCTAACATCCATAACTACTCCACAAGAGGTAAAACAAATCTAAATATTACTTATTGTAGATTATCATCAACTTACAACACATTTCATAGCATGAACATATGACTGCATAACTATCTGCATCAGACTTTATCCAGAGTTTCAAGGATAGGGTTTATATCTGGTTTCTGTCTCACCCACTTTATTCTTTGGATGAATTCTTTTGTGACAATCTTCATCACATTTAAGAACTTAAGTTTATATGTTAAATAATATTTATACTGATGGCATAATATGGTTGTACCATTTTTCAAATGAATATAGTATTATTATTATTCCCTCTTCATTATTTCTTCAGCACATACTTCGAACAGTACAGGTGATAATGGATAGCCTTGCCTAACTTCTCTCCCTGGCACTGCCCATTCCAACTCTTTGTCATCCACTTGCACTTGAGCAATCTAAGAAATGTACAGATTTTGGATTTGTCTCTTTTCTTTATATTTTGCTCCTATACTATGCAATGCATGCATTAATTAAACTTAGATACTCTATTAAACAGTCCATCTTAATCCACAGTATGGATAAATGCATCTTGATCGTATTATATGTTTTTCTCCATTAGTGATCTCATAACTGCTATGCCATCATGCTTGTATCTAATCTTCCTGAACCCAACCTGATCATTCCATATGTAATTATTTGCCCTGATCCCCATCCTCTTGATGATGATATTGAGAATCATCTTATTTGTGCCCAAAATAAACATATAGTTTATTATTAATCATATTTGGCTATCTTCCACTTTGTGGGATATTAACTATAACTGATCTGACAAAGCCTTCTGGCTAAATTTCTTTCTCTTAAATACTATGAAAATTTCCATAAAAATTCTTTTTCCCACATTTTCCTAAAACTTTAGTGTGCTTACACATTTTTCGTGTTGAAATCAAGAGCTCATTTTATGTAACCCCTGCAGAACTCAATTGCTTTCTGCCCACAGACTAACTGCATACCTAAACCATAGTCTCCCACCTCATTACCATCTATTTCCTTCCCTACTGTCACATTCCAATACCCATCACTATCAAATGTTTCCCTGCTGGAATATCGACAATAATGTCCTCGACAAGATCATATACCTTCTTGACTTCTTCCTCTATACTATTACTTGGTGGCATGTATAACAGAACAATGGTCAAGTTTATAGGTTTTACTTTTACCTTTACTAGTGACACTATCCATTGCTTGCTTGTGCTGACTATGCTTCTTTCTAACTTTTCATTCAATATTATGGCAATCTGTAGTATATAGTGATTATCGTAGTGTGTTTGTTTATGTGCATAACGATTGTCAACTGTTTAAATAAAGAAAGTCAAGGCACCGCCATTTTGGCGGAAGTCTCTCTCCTGCCTTCAAGTACGTCGTAAGCCGATTTCCCCATCGACGACAATAATACGGCCTTCCTTTTTTCCCCATGAGTCTCCTCCCCCATTAAATCGTTCACAATAAAATATTGGTCCAGCCGCTCTTCATACGCATCCCAACTTTCCTCCTCGGGAATAAATTTCTCCATTAAATCCGGCACCCTCGTCGCCAATTGTGGTGTCTTGGAATGAAACGACGTGCTTGAAGGCAGGAGAGAGACTGCCGCCAAAATGGCGGTGCCTTGACTTTCTTTATTTAAACAGTTGACAATCGTTATGCACATAAACAAACACACAACGATAATCACTATATACTACACAATCACTCATTGGCTTTCATCCTTTCCGCCCTATATTAATCCATAACTCTTCCTCCAGTAATCTCCACTAACCTTCCAACTCACTTCGCATAGACCTAAAATATCTATATTTCATTTTACTATCTCTCGCTTTATATTCTCTAATTTTATTAGCTCAACATTGTCCTAACGTACCATGTCCCTATTTAATTAATTACATCTTCTTCTTTTGAGTCATCTGTGCTGCTGCCGTCAGTTTTTCTTTGCAGGACTTACATTAGAAGACCAAAAAGAAAACCTTCAATTATCACTACTGGGCAAGATACATGGCTGATTGGGCTGAGTCCAATAGTTGCCAGGACTCAATTTCCTTTTACTGGCCATCTTAATAATCTTGGGAATAATAATTGAGGTTCTTCAAAAAAAATGGCACTTTGACAACTCATCTTGTAGAGCCCGCTCAAAAACACAAAAAATATTCCGTGAATAAGTGCAAGCTCTGTCAATTAGGTATAAAAAGGGATATAAGATGTGATAAGTGTTTTTCATGGATTCACACTAAGTGTGCCCAAGTGGCAAGGTATGAAATCTCAGAAGACAGTGACTGGATGTGTACCTCCTGCTCAGAAGAAGAAAAGTTTGCCAAACATAAGCAGGAGATTGAATCTAAGGACAAAGTTATATGCATTTTAATGAAGGATTTGGTCGCGCTCCAGGAGAAAAATAAAAATTGGGAACTGGAAACTAAGAAATTGGAAATGGAACTTGTGTTCTACAAAGAAAATGGTTCTACGGTTGTTGATAAGAAGCTGGTTAAATCAACAACAACTGTCCCTTTCAAATCCAAATTTGTATGGGAAAATACGAAGGGAAATAACATTAAAAGTGGTGAAAATGTGAAAAAAAGTGCCTCTGTTACCCCTTTAATCCACGCTTGAACATGCTCTACTTCCCTAAGTGTTTTTCAACCCAGAAAAGTTATTCCAAAAGAATGAGAAAATGTGAAAAGAAATGCTTCTGTGACCCCTTTGATCCACGCTGAAACAAGCTGTGCTTCCCCAAGTGTTTTTCCACCTGGAAAAGTTATTCTAATAGGTGAATCCTTTATGAAAAATGTCCATATTAAAGGAGTGAAAAAGAAAGTGTTCTGTGGAATCAAAGCAGAGTAAATGAGTTGAAAGGTGGAAGAAATCGCTCAAAATGTGAAAATCAGCCAGACAGATATGGTTTTTCTTCATGTAGGAATAAACAATCTTTGTAGCTCAAGATCACCTGATGAAGTAATGGGAGAAATGTACGAGCTTATCAAGTGTATGAAGAAACATTTCCCAAAATCAGTTATGTAACCAGTATTTTACACTGACGACATATCGACCTTAATTATATTCAAAAAGTAAATGATAATCTCAGATGGGCTTGTAGTACTCTTAAGATTGTATTCTGTGACATAAACAAACATAAAAATGATCGCTGCTTAGCTCAAAATGGCCTGCATTTCAATTGCAAAGGGACATATCTGTTAGGTAAGCAAATTGAAAATGTAGCATATATTTGTGCATACAAGGGAAACGGAAAACAGAGGTAGCCCAAGTCAATATAACCAGTACCCCAATCAAAAAACAAAAAAGATAGCTGGTTGCACAAAAAGATGCCCTGTGAAGCTTCTACATCAAAATATTCAATACATAGCAAATAAAATGCTTGAAAATGAGATCCTATTAAAGGAAGAGAGGCCAGATTTTCTTAGCATAACGGAGCATGGCCTAAAAGATAATAAAATGAAAAGTCTAAAACTAAGGGATTATTTTCTTGTCGATCATTTCTGTAGGGAAAAAAACAAAGGTGGTGGTGTTACATTTTTTGCCTAACTTGTTCTGAATCAGTATTTAGAGCTTATAAAAACTTTAAAAATAAAATTGCAAAGAAAAGGGATTTGAAATAACCCTAAGCAATTGGCCCAAGACAAATGAAACTTATTTTTTTATTGGTCTGTACAGATCTCCAAGTTCACCAGTCGATTAATTCCTCAAAAAAATGGATAAAATACTTCAGAAAGTTGTCAAGAAAAATAGAAAATTATCATTGCTGGGGACCTGATATGATGTCTCATAAGATAACAGCTCTACTCAGAAGCCAAAAGAAATACTTCTCTGCTATAGTGCTCAGCTAACTATTTATACCCCAACCAGAGAGTCATCTCACTCAAAACTGTTATTGACAACACAGCTACAAATCTCACTGAGAATAACTTCAAATCTCTAGTTAAAGAAACTACAATCTCAGACCACCATGCTCAAATTGTTGAATTTAATGCACACACTTTAAAAGATATAAGTGAGAGAATCGAAGATTAAGTATCCATGCTCACATGAAAATATGAATTTATTTAAATGGGAATTGAAGAGTGTTGACTGGGCAGCAGCACTAAATGCAAATTTTGTTACAAATAAATCCAAAGAATCTCAATCAATTACTAAGTACTACTGGGATATTTTCTTTATGTTGAAAGAGCTAGCCATAAAAAATATAAATCTGCAAATAAAGGATATAAATGGATAACAAATAAGGTTCTGAGAGCTAAAAAAAGGCTTAACTACTTAACTAAGTCTAGTAAAGTGGATGTCAGTCTGATGTCTTTAAGAAATAAACTGAATTCCAAGTATAGGATGCTGCGTAGGAAAGCAAAAAATCACCATGTCAAACAAATTATTTTGAATTTTCCCAATCAAGCAAAAGCGTTGTGGTCTATAGTTAATAATCAGAATTCCAGTAAAAGTCAGAGCCCAGAAAAAATAAATGCTTCTAAATAACAATTGACGGAAAAGAAATCAGCAATCCACAAAATATGGCAAACGAATTCAATATTTTCTTCATAGATACCACTGGAAAACAACAATCTTGTACATAAAAGTAGCATTGACTTCAATTATTTATTGTCTCGGGTTCCTCCACTTCCACACATCTGTCCTCTAACTCTTCTTCTAAACCCAGATCCTTCCAGAAGTTGGCAAGCGGTGTTCCCTACAAAAAAATAAAATGTCAAAACTGTAACCAAAATAAATAATTTTATCAATGAAGTTTATCATTTACCTCAATAATTATGCTGTCTTCTTCCATTGTCACATTAATACAGTAAACATTTTTAAAAATTGTTCGAATATTAATATTAAATTATTGTTAAATTAGCTACCAATTTCAAATCCAACAACGACAAGAACACTGTTTATGAAGTTGCTCATGCGTTTCCCCAGTGTACCTGTGGATTTGAATAGCAATTGAAGCAGGAGGATAGGTAGACATGGAAGGCTTCTGAAATAATGGCGTGGAGAAGGATAGGTTGGCAAAGTGGACAGGGAGAAAAGCATCAGAGGGGGTGTTGTGCATAGTGGGCGAGGAGAGGGGATTGCTGAGAGAGATCCTTACAGAAAAGAGAAAATGGATACAAAACTGATTAATTGGCTAATGAATGCCACAGATTGTGATTGAGGGGAGAATGTAAAGCAAGCAAGAAAGGGGAAGGAATAAGATATGATATGATAGACGAAATGAAGGGTGTATGAAAGTGCTTGAAGTTGAAGACGGGCTTAGTTTAGGGAAGAGGTTGGGTTGCGTGTTGTTGGGAGACAAGGAGAATAATTTGGTAGCCTGTATCCACCCAAAAATCTAACCTTACCAAAATATTTTCTATCTAAATGTGACAATAATTGTGCATATCACTGGTATTGCTTTAAGGATCAACAAATTCATATCAAAAAGATAAAATATTGGTTATTTTAATAAACCATACATAAATACAAATATTATCTAATAATAACAAAGACTAGGCTACAGCACCTACTGAATTCTTAAAAGGATTTTTGATATGTTTTTTGCATGATAATGGAAATAAAGGAGAACAATATCCCTGGCACCACAAATATCCGTCATATGTGTAAATGAAATGTAGGAAATTTTATTGCAAAAGTCTGTAGTGTTAGATGGTTTATTTACAGGCTAAAATTATAATAGAAATCTTCTTAGGTTTTCTACCAGGTATACTTTCCTTTTTCCAACCACATTCCACTGAATAAATGATTTCAGAGTAATGTTACCGTACGGCACTGATACCCTTCTACCATCCATAGTGGATTTAATGTAATTCTTAATTAGAATAAGGGCTGGCATTATATGAAATCATCAGCAGCAATTTTACAGCCTAATCAGTGGTTTTATGACGTAGCCATAGCTACATTTGTTTTCATTATTATGACTTTCATTCGAGGTTTTCACCATGGCTTATTTAAGGGATTGTTAAGTTGCTTTTTTCATTGGAATGCAATCCTTCCCTCATTTGTATTTAGCGGCATTGTCCAATTCTACCATGGTATTTTTTTCCTTTGCCAGTATTTTTTTAACTATTTCTAAAATATTACTTTACAATTTTTTATTACTATCCAGGTTACGCATAAAATATCATTGGTCTGATTATTGATTCAAAGAGCATCACTTTCAGCTTTTCAACCACAAAAATTAATTTTAACATTGAGCTGAATCTATTTCTGGTACCAGCTAGTGACAGGCAAGAAGAATTAAAATAGCCTAAGGCTACAACTCAATTTTTCCCTGCCACATTTATATCTGACATCTTAAGAAACCACAGTCTCAACCGTATCCTTCTGCCTTAATTACAATTATATGCTCTCAGGAACTCGGGTAAGCAAGTTATCTACAAACAATAAGCCGATAACATCACACTGAGGACCTTAATACAAATATTATAGAGAGCTCTTATAACAAAAACAACAACAAGCCACTAATACTTTGCAGTGGTAGTACATAAGGTGGCACCTATATCTTGCATACAGCAAAGCCCACTTTGTAGAGGTCACTAACTTTGCATTGTCATTCTTAAATGCTTGTTCAAACACAAAGAAGTATTGCACTTTTCCCCTGGATATATTTTATGTGAGAATATATTTTGGTAATCACAAAGTAGGTTGGAACATTGCTTCTTCTTCTCCTCGCCTCAACTCCTGAATTTGATCTTTCATATAAATTTGAGCAATATTAATGTCTTCTTTTTGGGAATTAAGAGAGGTAGCCGAAAAACTAATTTTTGGATTTTTCATTTCCTCTGCACACCACAACCTTCTATATTACTTGTTTTTTTTCAAATCAAATATCATTCCACAAATTCATGTAATTGGAGATAATACAGACTACAGGAAACAAAATTTACAAATGCAAAATGCTTATTTATACTGGGTCTGGCAGTCCCAACCACTGAAATAAATGTTTTCTCTAAAGCAAATTCTCAACTAAAAGAGCCGATACTCATACAAGAAATAGGACTGATATGGCTACAGATGCCACAATAGTCCAATCCGTATTAGTCCACAGGCCCAGCATTTAGGAGCAATTCCACTAAAAGCAGTCAATATACAAAAAGGCATTACACCTTAAAAAATAATCTTGGTACACATAATATAACCAGGTCAATGAATGCTTACACTTACTGGAGATCATCCTTAAATTTAAGTGCCATTACAGGATCATTCCTATTAAAATTGTTGCATCCAGAGGTATTTTGTAGCAGTTTTCCTTTGCCATCTTACATGTGGCTGCAAAGAGTCCTTTTTCCTGGACTCAGGGTTTAATGATTTAGATCTAAGTGTCAGTCACCCTGCCTAAGTGCCAAGTAGCAATGGTCACTCCCCTCTTACTGACAATTTCTACCTTAGTGCTACTTTCTATGAATTTGACTATGACCCCTCATGGCCCACTCCCTTATGAAGTTTCTTTCCTATGCAGTTGCACTCATCCTATTCTCCATTATTTCAATCCCAAGGGCAGCCCCCACTCTTTTACTGACCCCCATTGTGTCCTCATTTCACTTAGACTCTCACTTATTTGAGCAGCATTTTCTTACAAAATATTCTTGCTATCATCAATTCTTTGAATCCATAATCTTTATTGTATCATTTACAACCTCTCTCATATGCTATCCTTCATATTTTCTATGCACATGAAAATTTCTCGAGAAATCCCTGCCAATCCAGATTTCAATGATTCAGTAGCAGCCATGTTTTTGCATTTCTCCCCCAAACAAGGAGAGCAACATCAAACTTCTTTTTCTGAAATGGTAAACTATATACCGACTTTGCTCATTTAATTCAATTTGTGTGGCACTGAACTGCAAATAATCTAAAATATGGCATATACAAGATTTGTTCAAAAATTATCAAGACTTTTGTATTTTTTCAAAAATTATTTGTTTATTCATGAATATCTATTCTGTCTCCTTCAAAGTAATCCCCATTAGATGTTATCCACTTATGCCAACGTTTTTTCAAAATATTCTTGAAGCACTTAAAAAAATCATTTTTTGTGATCTTGTTCAGCTCCTCCTCCGATGCAGTTTTCCTCTCGTCAATCGTAGCGTAGCGTCGTCCTTTCATGGGCCGCTTCAGTTTCTGGAACAAGAAAAAGTCACCGGGGGCCAGATCTGGGGAATACGGTGGCTGCGGCATCATTAGTGTGTTGTTTTTGGCCAAATATTCCGCCAAAGTAACGATGTGTGAGCAGGGGCGTTGTCATGGTGCAAAAACCAATATTTGTTCTTCCACTAATTGCCCATAACTTGCAGGAAATATATTCCTTAGCTGCCGCTCTACCCTGTGGCAAGAACTGATGATACACCACAACCCTGCAATCGAAGAAAACTGTATGCAAAACTTTCACATTCGATCAAACTTGACGCGCTTTTTTTGGTCTTGGCTCGTGCTGCAGCTTCCATTGGGATGACTGAGCTTTAGTTCACACGCAATAACCATAAACCCTTTATTTTTCACCAGTTATGACCCTCTGGAGCAAATATGGGCCGTAGCGGACAGAGTACAACACTTCATTAGCAATGTTAATGCGTGGCTGATTATGGTCGAAATTGAGCGATTTTGTACGAATTTCGCGGCGGCCTGCGTCATGCCCAAATCATTGGTAAAAATCGAATGGCACGAGCCAACCGATGTATTTAGGTCCTCCGCAACTTCTCTGACGGTGATTCGACGATTTGCCAATACTATTTTCTTCACTTCATCAATGTTTTACTCTGTTGCTGACGTTCTCGGGCGTTCGGCACGGTCTCCGTCGTTCACATCTTCTCGGCCCTCTGAGAACATTTTTTACCACTGATAAACGTTGCTTCGGTCCAAGGTAGCTTCTCCATGTGCCACAGTCAATATTTGGAATTCGTCCGCGCCCTTAATTTCGTTTTTCACGCAAAATTTTGATACAGATTCTTTGATCCGTTTTTTGGAACCCGCAAAAATCGAAGAGAAGCCAAAACAAGTCGAAGCAAAACAGCTGTGAACAACTAATTGAACATTCAAATTGGCCCAACTTTTCGGCATAAGTGAGAGACAAGTACCAACATAACGCCAAAAGAAACGAAAATCAAATACACATAACCCGCGAAAATTCAAAATTCGTGATACTTTTTTAACAGACCTCTTACATGCTTAGCTGACACATTCCTCAATCTGCCATTTGTAGATTTTGTGCAAAAAACATGAATGGTGTTAATGAACTGGATGCAATGAACACTTGTATGCTGGTCAAATTAGGCATATTTGGTAATTTCCCGTAGATGCAGGAGCACCAGAATAACATGTCTACTTTATCTGAAGGTTAAACTATGAGTGAAGTGTAATGCATTCAGTTATTTCCCTTTATAACAATGGTTAAGTACCTAAGTACACCTTCTATGTAATTTCTCTAGATTTACAGTCACTCCAATTATCAAACTTTCCTTCACTGCAAATAAGATTATAAGTGTAGTATTGGGATGTGAAGTTCACATTATTAATCTGTGTCCACATATCTGATGAGGCATGCATATATAAATTATGAGCATGTATGCATTTAGAACTCAACTGCCTGAATTATTGCATGTTTCTTCTGTCATTATCATTACCGGCTAAATATTATAGAAGGGCCATGATGCCTTTTTTCTGTATTAATTAACAACCACAGAGCTGACACACCCACAAGCACTCAGGAAAACACTCACTCACACTTTCAAAAAGGACCTAACTAATGGGAGAATATTACCCTCATTGAGCAGCATCAAGAGATAGCAACAAACAGGGAAAGACAAGAGTTTGCATATTTCGGCCAAAAAGTGGCCTTCCTCAGCAAACTGAAAAAAATAGGTACTTACAACAAAAAGTTGTAAGCAGCCTATAACTTTTTGAGTCGTAAGTTTTCATTGGTAACCAACTTTCAACTTTTTGAAAGTTCCTGTTTTTCTGAGTGCTTTTGAGTGTGTTAGCTCTGTGGTTGTCCCTGGTGTGGAATTTATTCCCATAAACAGCCACAGATAGTTTTATGTGTGTTCATAAACCTAGGTATCCTTAATTGAGTCCCTTTAACCCTGTGTAGGATTCCATCTGGGTTGATTGTGTGTGTGTGTATTTGGTCACTGGCAAGGGAGTAACTATCCTGTGGCGGTTCATTTGATGATGTAGCGTTTCATTTGTTTGTGCGATTCAGGGGTGTGCCGCGAGGTGTCACCCTAGGCACAACCCAGGAGGAAGCATTTTGACCCATGCAGGACCAGTCACTTCTCAACCCCAGCCGAGCGTTCATCCCTCTTGTGCACGTTGCGCCCATGGCATATATCTTACCGTGTTGACCTTGGTCTTTTATCCACAGCACTCAGAATAAATCTGCTGTTCATTCAAATGCTTTATATGTGCTTTATTAATATTTCCTAGCACCGCCTGTGCTAAAATAATTTCCAGCACTCCCAAATCTCCCACAAACTACAACAGAAAGTTATTATGGTTGAGAGGTTATGGCTGGTAACTATCCTGGAATTTTTTTTCCCAAAAACCTTCATAACAAATCTAGTTTTCTTTGTACGGGGAGTGGTGCTAACTTATTATGGCTGTAAGAGTTTTCCTTTATTTGTACTTTACAAGGCTGTAGACCTCAAGTTTCCTAGATTTTAAAAGATTATTGGTGATTATGTAGCTATGAAGAAAGGATTGTTGTTGAGAGTGATCAAAATTAATTTTTGAGTTGCAATTAAAAAAAATATTGGTGATAAAATCAAGCTTGTTTTTCCCATTGCAAATATAATCTAATAGAATTCTTACTATTGAGAAGTAATGAAAACACTAATGTTAACTGCTTACTAGCATCCATTGGTGACCACAGCGGGACACAAGTATTACTCAAGTGTTTCCACAAAAATTCATATTCATAGCTAGATATGTTCAGTTTAAATGAGTGATGGAAGAGCATCAGATATCTACTAAAGGAGCCAATGTTGATCTCAAGCTACTACTCCCTGGTCAGCTTCAACAAAAGGATGAAGATCCAAGTGAATTTTATACAGACACAGAAGTTTAAGAGAAAATAGGAGGATGAGTGTCATGTTTGCCCACATCATGCGTTTGGTTTGGCTACTATGAATAAACGCATTACCAGAGAAAACAGCTAAACTCAATTCTTAATGGAAAAATAAGTGAGGAAAATTTTTGTTCTAAGGAAGAAATAACTATTCAGATAACATAGTTTAATGTTCAAATAGAGAGAATTAAATTGTTTGAAGAATATAGAGATTCTGATTGAGGCCTGGGAGGAGAGAGGAGACATGCAGCTGGAAATCCAAATCAGTCTAATGCTCTCTGATCTAGTTGTTGTCACTAAAGAGGAATCATATGCAATCTATCTCTCATGTCTAAGTTTGAAGGAAAACTTGGGTGCCTCATATTTCATATGCTCCTGAGAACATATGAAATGTGAGGCACCCATGCGTTTTATATATGTATATATATATTAAAAAATATATATATATATGCCTATACATACATGTATATATAAAGATAAATACATATATGTATATATATTACACACACACACAAACACACACACACACACACACACACACATATATATATATATATATATATATATATATATATATATATATATTTACAATACACAGTAACACACAATATAGAAACACAAAAAAAGAACACATACATAGATGTAGAAGTAATGATTAGTAAACATTACTTCTATATCTTCAGTGGAAGACGGATTGTTTCCGTCGAAATATCAAGAAAATACGTGTGAGTGTTCTTTTTTTGTTTCTATATTGTGTGTTACTGGGTATTGTACTATTCGGCACTTCCGTGTTATGTCTACGAAAGCATATATATATGTATTTATATATATATACACATATATACACACACACACACACAACCACATATATATATATATATATATATATATATATATATATATATATATATATATATATATATATATATACATACATAGATATACATATATATATACAAATGATATAAATATGTACACACACATATATATGTATATAATATATATATTATTTATATATATATATATATATATATATATATATATATATATATATATATATATATATATATATGTATATATATATATATATATATATATATATATATATATATATATATATATATATATATATATATATATATATATACATACATAGATATACATATATATATATACAAATGATATAAATATGTACACACACATATATATGTATATAATATATATATTATATATATATATATATATATATATATATATATATATATATATATATAGATATAAATATGTACACACATATATATATTATATATGTATATATATATATATATACTACCTTGATCAAAAAGTTCCCGGAATAACCACCGTGTGGCGCTCCCATCGTTCCGATTTGAGTTCTGTTTTTTTTGTTAAATTGGTACATCTGTTGTTGATATTCCCTTTAAATCTTAGTATCATAACTTGACATTTGCAAAAGTTACGTAGCCAAGAGTACATCTATCTCTGTGTGTGTTGGCGATTTTTTACAATTGCAGAAATGGATTTAAATTTGCAACAACGAACTTGTATTAAATTTTGCGTAAAAAACGGATTTAGTGGCGCACGGACGTTGGAAATGTTGGAAAAGTGTTTCGGCAACGATTCTCTAAAAAAAACGGTCGTTTACCAGTGGCACGAGCGGTTCAGAAGTGGTCGTGAGTCAATCGAAGATGATGAACGCAGTGGCAGACCATCGACATCGAAAGTCGGTGAAAAAATTGATAAAGTAAAAGAAATGTTGGTCAATAACCGCAAATTAACCATCAGAGAAATAGCGGAGGACTTGAACATTGCCTATGGATCCGCCCAAGACATTGTGGTTAATGATTTGGGTTTCCGTCGTGTAGCAGCAAAGTACCTCAATTTCATGCAAAAAAGAGACCGTGTTGACGTCGCAAAAGACATGATTTGCGAGGCTGAATCCGATCCCACATTCATCAAAAGGATCATTACTGGAGACGAGACGTGGGTTTATGAGTACGACACGCAATCCATACATCAGGCAAGTGAATGGCGTTCACCAAATGAGCCGAGACCAAAAAAACCACGTCGTTTTCAGTCAAAAAAGAAGGCAATGCTGACGGTTTTCATGGATTACAACGGTGTAGTGCATCATGAATTTTTGCCAGAAGGCCAGACAGTAAACAAAGAGTATTATTTGGGCGTTATGAGACGTTTGCGTGAAGCAATTCGCCGAAAGAGACCAGAAATGTGGGCAGAAAACTCGTGGATTTTGCACCATGATAACGCACCGTCGCACAGTGCTATCATTATTCGTAATTTTTTGACGAAAAATGCAACAAATACCATCCAACAGCCACCGAATTCACCTGATTTGGCTCCCTGTGACTTCTTTCTGTTCAATCGAGTTAAAAAACCATTACGGGGAACGCGTTTTAGCAGCCGAGAGGAAGTAATGGAAAAATCGCAGGAAGCACTGATGGACATACCGAAAACCGAATATAAAAAATGTTTCGAGGATTGGATCAAGCGCTGGCATAAGTGTGTTGCAGTCGATGGGGATTACTTTGAAGGGGACAATATTGATTTAGATGAATAAACTTGTATTTTTAATTTTCTGAATAAATTCCGGGAAATTTTTGATCAAGGTAGTATATACATACATATATATATATATATATATATATATATATATATATATATATATATATATATATATATATATATATACACATACATATATATATGTAGATGATTTCGTCGAAGTAACATGGAAGTGTTGAATAAAAAACTTGGGTCGCTAAAAACAATATAAGAACGCATAAAAAGAACACTCGCACATTATTTCTTGATAATTTTGATGGAAAACAAACCCAACAACCCAGGCCACCCTATAGTCTCCTCTCGTAGCTCTCCAACTGAAAATAATTCCATTTTTAAGGACTACTGCCTCCAACCTATAGTTCACTCCCTACCCTCCTATATAAAAGATACCTACCACTTCCTCAGATTGCTCCACTCAACTTTCCTCCCTCCTGACACCCAAATTACTATGGCTAAAATCGATGTCACCTCCTCATACACATCCATTCCTCACCAAGAAGGCCTTTCTTCCCTATGCCACTTACTCTCCAAATGCCCTACCCCTCACATCCCCAGCACCAAATTTCTCATTGATCTCTCTTATTTCATTCTCACCCGTAACTCCTTTTCTTTCAACAATAACTATTACCTCCAAATAAAGGGCTGTGCCATGGGAAGTAGATTCAGCCTTTCATATGCAAACCTCTATCTTGGTGTCCTGGAAGAGAATTTCCTTTCCAATTGTCCTCTGCAACCCCTCCCGTGGCTCCGATACATTGATGACATCTTTCTACTCTGGCCATATAGTATAGATTCCCTCAATTCCTTCATCTCCCAACTCAATAATTCCTCATCTCTGTCCTTCACCTGGACCATTTCATCCTCTCTGATCACCTTCCTTGATTTCAATATTTCCCTCAGCAATAGCAAATTCCTGACCTGTCCACACTAAACCTACTAATAAGCAACAATATGCAGCAGCACAACAGCAGTTGCCACCACTCTCATACCAAGCGCTCCCTCCCTTACTCCCTATATATCTGTAGTCACCATATTTGCAACCATCCCAAATCCCTTAACAAATACCTCAACAACCTTCTCTACTCCCTCCTCCAATTTAGATACCCAGATTCTCTTCTCCATAAAAAAATACTCAAACATTCCTACACCCCAAAGCCTGCCTCTACCAAAGACTCCCACCCTCTCTCAATCTGTACTACCTACTTCCTTGGCATTCAGTCCCTCAAATTCATTCTCAAAGACCTGTACCCCATCCTCAAAAATAACAACACTTCCTCTAACCTTCTTCCCAAATGCCCTTCAAACACCTTCAAATGGCCCGCCAGCCTAGCAGATATCCTCAAATCCACCAACCCGCTATTAAAATCCCCTCACACCCCCAGAGCCATACCCACTCCATGTCATCGAGGAAGATGTACAACCTGCCCTATTTTCATCACTCCACACCACTCCATCCCAACTTTTAACTCTCTCCTGCCCTTCTCCCACTCCTCCTGCACATGCAAGAATGTTGTTTATCTTCTGATCGGTAAACTCTGCCTGGCCTTTTACATAGGCCAATGTTCAACACCACTGAACCTTAGGATTAACAATCACTGTGCCTCGTGCAATCCCTCCTCCCCGTCGGCGGGTCTCTTCATCCCTAAACATACTTCCCATCATAAAACCCCCTTCCACCAGTACTACAATGTTTCCGTTTTATCATCCCTTCCCCCATCCAATATCCCTATAGCATTAAAAACTCTTGAAATGGCATTCATTTGGCTTTCTATGGCCTATCAGCATACAGGTCTCAATGCCATTCACTAATGAGAATGGTCTGAATTGTCACTTTGTGGAAGCGATTCATATCTGAAAGGTGAATACTTTTTGCTTCTGCATGAGCTTTGGTGTGCGTGGCCTTTGTTTTGACTTGCAGGGCCTTGATTAGGACTTTGTAAGTGGAAATTTAGGTCTTGGATGTAGCAATAGGTGTTGTGAGCAAATTGTTTTCTTTTCCAATTATGTGTCAATTCCACCTCCTCCCTCTCACTCCTTCCCTATCTCCACTCCCCTCTAGCCTCTCCTCTCTCCCAACCATTCTTCTCACTTCTCCTCCGCCTCCCGTTTGCCCCTTTGCCCCTTCCCCTGGCCCCCTTCTCTTTCTCATGCATCCCTCTCCTTTCATATTCCAACGTCCCTACTTTGTTTCTTCCAATGAAGATGAGCTAAATTCCGTCAAAATTATCAAGAAATAACATGTGAGTGTTCTTTTCATTTGTTCTTATATTGTTTCTTGCTGTCCAAGTTTTATATATATATATATATATATATATATATATATATATATATATATATATATATATATATATATATATATATATATATATATATATATATATGTAGATAGATAGATTGATAGAAGAAGGAGCCTACCAAAAAGGATATTAAGTCACATCCTTGATATAATCACATACCTTGAAAGAAGCAAGACAAATGTTAAGTGTTATTTATGGGAGATAATCAATGCAGTCTAAACAAAATCTAAAACCAAAATGTATATTTCACTCCTCTGCATTAATATTTGTGTTTACATTTGGTTGTTATTGATTTTTTCCTCAAATATCATTGGTGATTGTTTAGATATGGGGTAGTTGTTAATGAGAGAGCACTAAAACTGATTTGTGTTAAAAATAAAAAAAAACATTCTTCTGAATGAAGCAAGATTTTTCTTATTATACATGCAATGTAATAAAATCTTACCATTAGGAAGGGATATAAAACTAGTGGCAAGTTATTCCCATCCCCTCGGGTCATTACTGTTTCACACAAGAATCAAAATCCCAAACAAAGAATTATGCTAAATTCCTTCTCGTACAACTCAAACCTACATCCTTTAAGAACGGAATTCAATTTTTCATTTGATCACCTCCTCTCCCTCTCAACTCAGGTCTTCCAGATCTAGGGCTGTTGTACCAGCTGGCTAGAACTCAAGGCATGAATTCTTTATCCACTTTTTCAGTCTTTACCAGGTAATCAATATCATAAGTCTATTCTTGCAAATTTCATAGTTCAGCTTCTTGTACAAATGAAAAATCAGTGACACCGAGTTGGGTTTGACCATACATTTTGCAAATATCTTGTGATCACTTACATAATATGAATAAATGGAGATTACTATTAGCATGAATGGATTGGCATGTCCATTTTCCCTATGTATACTTGATCAAGCAATCAACAATGCTGCAACTACAGTATCATGACCTCATGCTTGTGCAATTATTTGTTTCTTACACTCTTATTCCTACATATAATGTAGTTACTTCATTATTATTCACAGTTTTGCTGGCAAAGTTATATGCTATACTTGATGATGGGTACAATGCCACTGGTGGGAAGATGAACCAAATGGGAAGAGGGACCGGAATGCCAAACTAATATGCAGTTCTAATATTCCGAAATTATATTCCCGGCTAAAAGAGTTAAAAATGACTTATACAAATTTTAAGGGGCCCTGGTTTATAAGATATTCACTAAATAATTTAAATTGAATTAGATGGTAGCCTAGCCTGTAGAGGATTGGGTGTCTAACTAAAGGAACCCATAGGTCAAATCTGGGAATGCCCTAGGACAACTGCCAAATCCAATCTGTATTATTTTGTGCTGAACCAAATATCATGAGTGTATTTCCAATGTTTAGGGTCAATGAGTGGTCACCAAGCAAGGTCATCTCTCATCTAAGAAATCAACCTCAAAGTTATTTACTGTTCTTGGTTAAGAGTGAAGTTTTTGAAGTGAGTGCATGTTTGGATGGTAGCATTTGGAACTTATTTAATACTCTCTGGATATTCTGATTCTACCACAAAGATGATAATATGAGCATTCAAACTTGGTTTAGTAATCATACAATTCTGTATTAATGGCTGCAAGTTAGTAAGGAGAGAAGGGGTATGAACATGGACCAACAGCAATCAGCTTCAGCATAGGGAGGAAATCACACTTTCAGATGGCTATATGAATTCTATGGAGAAAGCTGGGTTCAGATTTTGGGAGAAAATACCCTCACAACAAAGCTGTCACTATCCATCTTATTCCATTAGTTCATTCTTCCCATTTGAGGTACATGCATGATATGGATGAGTGCACCATTGTATAAGTATAGTATGGTTATCCATTTACAGGAAGCATGCATATTTAACAATGTGTATTGTGGCTACTTTATTTTTACTGAATGTTTAATCATTTTCAATAAATTTCAGGTCAAATGTTGTTCCAGATTTGGCAACTAAAGAACAAAATGATTTAAATCGCTCTGGAGCTTTTCACCAAAATCTCTATCAACATTTGGATAAAGTGAGCAACCCATTGATAGCCAAAAAGTTGGAAACAACAGAACTCTAACATTTGAAGATTCCTTTCATTTATTCAACTCTGCCTTTAAATGCATGTCATTGCATCTTTCATTTGAACAAAGACATGCATGATAGGCATGTGAAGAATGGAACATTCCACACTTTTTATAAGATAACATTTTGGGGAAGTGCAATGTATGGGTGGTTAAAATTTTAAGATCATATCTGATCTTCCATTTACATGGTGCATCAACATTAACTTAAAGTAATGCAATTAATTGAAGTTCCATGATTATGTGTAGAACATAAGTTAAGTTATTTAAAGGGACATGCATATATGAACACCCCCATTAGTCATGGAATATTTGTGTGCCTGCATCAAGTTATTCCTTCTTTCGAGTATACATATATGCATGTACCTATGTAGGCACATTTTGTACAGGGATATAAAAATGTAACTAGTAAAATAACATTTTGTACATTTTCATTAATATTGAATAAAAACATTGAAAATTGTGTTCTTCCTTTGATGTACCAAGTAGGCCCACTAATTAATTGAAATGAATTAATTTAAATATCAAAGAAATGATTTTTCATTATTGTGATAGTTCATCGAACAATATTTTCCTATCTGAAAGTTTTCAAAACTATTCTATGATGTGTACATTACAAAGAGCATATATTCCATGAGCCAAGCCAACATACTGAGTGGGAAATTCTCCACTCTCCTATCCCAATTCCCATATCACTGCTCTTTTTTCCAGATGTACATTAAGTTTATCTCCAACAGGCATATAAATCAGAATAAATTAGACACACTAACAGAGGAATTTTCTATGAAGAGCTCTAAGATTTACCAGAATTGTCTTTACCCTAGTAGAAGAGGTTATCAGAAAATAGTCAGGTGCACAATGGTACATCTCAACATTCATGTTGCGACAATGTTGCATTAACTTCCAATTGCAATACCATATTTTATCAATGGGCATAGTTAGTTTTAAGCACTTCATTAACCATCACGTATTAAGATTAATGATCATTCACATTCATTGATTAGCAACAGTGACTCGCAAACCAGCAAATGAAAGCAATTTTAGAACCACCAAGGATTTTTTCAAAAAAGTTTTTTTAATCACTTGCATTATTTAAAATGGGTACACTCACTCATTAAATTGTGTGGATTTTGACCGAGTATTATCTATGGGTGCCCATTTAGGATAAAGTAACCATATAATGTGTGTCGCGGTAGTCCAGGGGGTAGAGCATAGGACTGCTGACCAGAGGGGCCCGGGTTCAATTCCTGGGCAAGGCAATCTGGGCACTTGCAGCTCCACCCGAGTTATGTGATTTTTTGGGTACCAGATCTTTTTGGGAACCATAACCGGCACAGGGAAAGGAACTGGCCCCCCTACCCTGATGTGCGAATTTCGCACACTGTCAGGCTTAGTACTGGGTGAACTCTACCTTCACCAACCAAACCAACCTTCGGGTTGATTACTGTGTTTATGGTTTATAACTATATAATGTGGGTGTGGAGAAAGATATAAAGGATAGAAATGAATGCAAATGAGGAAGTGCTTGGGTATGGTTGGAGTGGATACGGGATTATTGGGAGAAATCCAAAGGAGACATGAAAGGTGGATGCAGAGCATTTCGATTGGTGATAATTTGAGGGAGTGGAAGAGTGATAGAGGGGATGATGTTGGGCAAGCAAGGAAAGGGCAGGAATAGGATAGGGATGTTGGATGGAATGGAGGAAGGAAGTGCGTACATGGAGATGAAGAGGGACTTCCTCTAGTGTCACATATCAGGTAATGTTTTGTCAGGAGAGTCAAGTAAACGTATTGTTGTGTAATTACCAATTATAATAACCAAAATGTTAACCCTGCTAGAAAATAATGTTTTCCTTTCCTGTATTTGTGGTCAAAAGTATATATAACTTACCAAAAAATTTTCAAATGATGAGAGAATGTGAAAGGGAAGCCTAGAATATATAAAATTACATTACAAAATCAATTACACTGATACAGAGAGCATTATGATTGACAATGGGATTTTGATGTCTGCGATATAGGGTGCTTTTGGGCAGGTGAGGAAGGGTTCTTTCAGTGAGGGATGTCAGGCCGGATTTTGTTAGGAGGTGCAAGGAAATGTATCATTGTACGTAACATGATTACATAAACAGACTAATGTGTGCATCCAAAACCTACCTTTATTGGCAAATACCAATGATCATTTTATTAATGGTTGATTGCTTGAATGATTGTTTTACTCAGCCTCAGCCGAAACATTGAGGGAAAAAATATTGTCAAAAAGTTTATTATTTGTCATTACTTCAGATACCTTACCAGAAAAAGGGAATAATGGATATGGTTGAAAACTGGATCCATCCCTCTCTTATAACTCATCATTATCACAGCTTTTAAAAACAGGCACAAGTTTTGGAATTTTTAAAAACATTGGAAAAATGCTGAATTAGAAACGGGGATTGAAAATCAAAAAGATGCTTCATTAATATAAATTATTATTTTCTTCAATATGTCATTTCCCAGGTCATGGATATACCTTTATGATTTTTGGTGGTTTTGCTTTCATACGACATTTATTGTGATGCGACCCATTTCCACCTTAAAGTGAGGGGTGGTGACCTTAGTCTTTTAGCACTGATTTTGCATCACTAAAAGAGATGTTTAATATGGAAGCAATAGAATCAAGAGAATAAAAAAATAACTTACATTATCAGGAGTGAGTGGGATATCAAAGGATTCATTTGCCTTGATCCATCATTGATAACATCACAGCCATCCCTGTACTTATCTTTTGGCATTAGGTAAAATTTGCCATACCAATACCACCATTATACTAGAGACTGTAATTTCATGTCTCTTTGTCCTCTTCCATATTTGTATTGCTCTACATGTTATGCAACCACACTAGTTCATTTTATAAGGGCCAATTACACTGGTGTTTGAGTTTACTAATTTCCTGATTATTGGTTTCAAAGAGCTTTTTGGGAATCAGTTTTAAAATAGTTCCATCGAAGTATTTGCAAAAATAGAATGACTGATATTACCAATTTGAGATATAAGCATTGTATATCATTAAATCTTGGATATTAATTTTTTCATACCATCCATTGTAACCCTGCCTTGGACTACAACCTTGATGTGGTGGAAGGGCTTGTGCATTCCGATGACCCCTAGAGCTGTGCTGGCAGGAGTAATAATAATTGCTCCTGGCAGGGTCACCCATGCCAGATAGGTCGAAGGTTAGGAGCCAGACGAAAGGCAGTCCACGCAGCGTCTGTTCCTCAGTTAGGCGGCTGCAAAGGCGTCTGACCCCAGCCAGGCCATTGAGTGATGGTGTCATGTTAAAAACACTATTGAGGAAGGCAACGGGAAACCACCTCAATTACCATTTCCAAGACATAATGACGGACGCTTCAGAGAATATGAGTCCTGGCAACTACGGGGCTCAGCCCAATCAGCCATGTGTTGTGCCTGGCAATGGGGGAGGCAAGGCTTCCGTGGTCATCATCCCACGAAACCCTTACAGGGGAAAACCGACATGAGCAGGACAGAATACCCAGGAGAAGAATACCAAAGTAGTTAGAATAGGAACGTGGAATGTTAGGACAATGTTGAGGACAGGAAAATTAAAGAATATTAAGCGATAGATGGAAAGGGGAAATATAAATATTTTAGGTCTATATGAGGTGAGATGGAAGGATAGCGGGGATTACTGGAGTGATAGTTATAGAATAGCATACAGCAGCGGGGACAAGAGCCAAGGAGGGATAGCCATGACATTAAATAAAGAGGTAGGAAGAATTGTAGTCAACACAGAACAGGCAACAGATAGAATATTACTAGTAGAGATAAAAGCAGAACCGATGAGCTTGGTTATTTTTCAGGTATACATGCCACTGAGCAACCACACGGAGGAAGTGGTCGATAGGATGTACGATCAGTTAGAGGACTTTAGCTTTAGTTTGTCAGTCAGCCAAGGGGTTGCAAGCATTGCTGAGTGAATGGAAATTCAGTGCAAAAGGTATGGGATGAGAATTAATATTAATAAAATGAAGGTTTTGCGATTTTCTAGAAAGAAAAGGCAAAGCTAAATATAAAATAGGAGGGCAAAAACTAGAGCAGGTAGAACAGTTGACGTATCTCGGAAATGTTTTGGACCAACACGGTCAAAGTAGTAGGGACGTAAGGAGAAGAATTACGCTGGGCATAGAGGCTATCACAAGGAGGAGGTAGTTGATGAGAGGGACGTTAAGTAGGGATATTAGGAAAAGACTTAAAAACTTTAATATTGAGCGTAGCTATGTACGGCGCGGAAACGTGGTCATTGAAGCAGGAGGATAGATGTAGACTGGAGGCTTTTGAAATGTGGGTGTGGAGAAGAATGGAGTAGGTGAAATGGACACAGAAGAAAAGAAATGAGGAAGTACTTGGCAAAGAGAGGGGTTTGTTGGGAGAAATTCTATGGAGGCAGGAAAAGTGAATGAAGGGCGTATAGACTGGCAGTGGGATGTTGAAGACTGTAATTGAGGGTAGAATATTATGCAAAAGAGGAAAGGGAAGGAACAGGATAGGGATATTGGACAGGATGAAGAGAGGAAGCAAGTACTCAGAGATGAAGAGGGACCTGATGTAGGCTAGGTTGCTGGATTGTATTTTGTTAGGAATCGCAAAATATTTATTTGGTAGTTGTGTCCATCCAAAAACCTACCTTAAACGGTAGATTACCTTATAATAGTAATCCATGGTAATCGACCTTTTTCATGCTTTTTTACTGCACTACGCTTTCTTTGTCTTATTCCAATGGTGCACTTTGACTTTAAAAGATAAGTGATAAAACAAATTTGGGTGAAATCCTTTAATGCCAGCTTCTTAAACTTGCATAGATATTCTTATCACTCCCTCTGAATCATCCATTTCCTTTATCACTTCCCTGTTCTTGAGCGAGTAGGTATAGTTATTTTTGTTCTCATACAACCATCTTCTTATGCCTTTTTCTTCAGGGACTTTAAAATTTACACAAAAAATCCCATAATATGTCTGATCATTAGTATGCAAAAAAGTTTGATCACTAGCAGAATAAGAGCTAAACACAAAGTAAAGTAGCAGGTGGGCAATAATTCTGGGAATTCTACTCTTTTCACTCATTACAAGGAAATTCACTAGTTAAGCAAGATTCCACTGTAATCATATAAGATTTTTAAAGCAAAAACTGTCATTCTGTGTGAGATGGTCATGAAGTTATCTCTCCTGGTTAGTGAAAACTGACATGTGAATGCATACAATTTAAAATTATACCTGACGACCTCTGTATTATTTGATACCTGGTACTTCTATCACTGTACATCATCTATGCTATTATTATTATGTGGAATAATCCTGTATATACAGCTGTCTGGCAAATCATCAAATGGGAAAAATAACAATTTATTATTAACTTCACATTGTTTTTTCTATTTGCAAAGGATAAAACTAGGTACCTTAAATGATGAGTGGGTTGTCCTCTGGGTTTTATTAATGATGAATCACCTTAAATTTGGAAATAAAATTTTGATATTGAAGTAAATCATCCTGCAGAGGCAGCTACTTTTGCCATGCTTTTATTTCTACATATTAACATCATATAACGTAAATTGAAGGTTTCAATGAATAATTTGTTTTTACAAGACCCTGATTTGGTCTTCCCTGGGTGAATCTTAAATTAGAACTTCTTGTAGAGCCAAATAATCATACAGTACCAAGAACAAATCTCGATAAACATAACAGTTTCAGTTTTAAATTTGTGGAATTCCTTCATTATGAGGGTAAAAAAGAAACTTTTCACTTCCACAATAAAGTTTTAATATTTCACGAGTGCCAATATGTTGACAATATCTTCTGTGTTTAGACTGGATCCGAAAGGCAATTAGGTAATTTTTTGAATCTGTTAAATACTTTAGATGTACTGGACTGCATGGATTGGACTGCAACGCCATCTGCATTGGACAGACAGGGAGGACATTAGATAGTAGTAGTTTTTAGGGGAGGCGACTGACAGATAAGGTCATTTGCGCCATAGGGGATGGACAGGAAAGGATTTAGGGTGGAGAGAAACCCAGCGTCGGCATTAGCCTACTCTTTACGAAAGGCGCCAAGGGGTCCTCAGCTTAACGTCCCATCCGATGGATGCCGTACTCCTTCAATGTGCCCTCCACAAAGCACCTCAAGTAGGGATCGAGATACCTCTGAAAAATATTCAACACTGCTGGGATTTGAACCCTGAGCCTTCAGGGTGGGAAGCCAGTATGTTAGCCCCCGCACCATCTCGATCCCCAGGACATTAGATATTAGGATCAAAGAACACCATTCATGCTTCACAAAGAAAGACCACAAATCCAAATTCGCAAAACACCTCTTAGATAAAAATCACACCAGTAACTTCACAGCAGATATTCTTCACACTGAAATGAAAGGACACAGGGTGAATGCTTTGGAAGAGTAGGAACTTAGCCCATCCCTTCAGTCTGACAGGTTTGAGGTGGTCAATGAAACATACCTCTCCTGTTCCCCCCTCCTTAAATTCTTAAATGACTCCAATATCTTTCTGCACCAACCCCACCCCCACCAAGGCAGTGATGATCATTGACTGTCCCTTAATAAAGGTCAAACCATTGTAGACAAACACCTCCCCCTAATTAGATGTAGAACACAATGTGTTGGTTTTTTTCCACCGCTATTTCTAAGATCGGTGGAGTGTTAGATTGTGTTCTTCATTTAATGATCATTTAATTAATATAAACTTTCACAAAATTGAGCCAGTAACCTTCCAATACATACCCTCTCCCTCTCCTAGACCACTAATAGGTTGCTGCCCCTAAACTCAACTTACCCCATCTCCTCTCCGTTACTCCCCTCTTGGAGCCAGACTATGTAAGTTGAAAAAATGTTGATGTATGTTACCTGATGATTGATGCACAGCATCGAAACCATGGTCATGAAATATTAAATCTTTTGTGTAGAAGTGTAGCTTCTTTGTACTCTCATAAGAGAAAATCTCCTATAATTCCAACCTTTGGATTGATTACTCTGATGATGATGAATTACACATTAAGAAAGACATTGTAATTTTTTTTATTCCTTAAAAATAATATACAACATCAAATTAAACAATAAAAAATCTTTCCAAATTACAAACATTAGTGCAACTTCTGAAGGTATTAAAAAAAAAATCAGGCATTGCGGCCACTTGAAGTTAAGGCACTTTTCATATTATTAATAGCTTACACAGATTACAGTATTGGACAATAGTCTACAATTATATGTAAATAAAAACAAAACTTATATGTTCATCATTAATTAAATTGACTAGGTAATGGCTTTTTTTATTGATGGTACAATTATGTTTTTGGGCTCAATCTTCATCAGAGGTGGACATGTCCTTGGTTAGGTCCAGTAGAGCTGCTATTTGATTCAGTTTGGCTATGGCCACAGCTTCTGATGCCATGCTTCCAATCATTTGCCCAATGGCACTAGCTCCTTCTGCAGGAGGCAAATCATTTAGTGGCTCCCTGGAACTGGGAGCACCCATGATGGCAGGCTGGAAGGCGTTTGCTCGCCATCATTTGTGGAAGATGACGATGATGGGACTTTGACCGTATTTTTTACCGACAAGACTTTCCATAGGTCTTCCTCCCTAGTACATGGAGCACTCCGTGTTTTGTCCCTGCAAACTTGAACTTCGTCACGTACATCAAGGAAGCTACTGTGCTCCTCACTAGCAGGCAAAGTGACAGAGCATTTTTCATTCCTGCTGCTCCTCTGAATCAGCAGAATATATGCCTTTTCTACGGACGTATTAAATAATTCGGCATTGAATTTGATTTTATGGTGCAAATACTACCTTGATCAAAAATTTCCCGGAATTTATTCAGAAAATTAAAAATACAAGTTTATTCATCTAAATCTATATTGTCCCCTTCAAAGTAATCCCCATCGACTGCAACACACTTATGCCAGCGCTTGATCCAATCCTCGAAACATTTTTTATATTCGGTTTTCGGTATGTCCATCAGTGCTTCCTGCGATTTTTCCATTACTTCCTCTCGGCTGCTAAAACGCGTTCCCCGTAATGGTTTTTTAACTCGATTGAACAGAAAGAAGTCACAGGGAGCCAAATCAGGTGAATTCGGTGGCTGTTGGATGGTATTTGTTGCATTTTTCGTCAAAAAATTACGAATAATGATAGCACTGTGCGACGGTGCGTTATCATGGTGCAAAATCCACGAGTTTTCTGCCCACATTTCTGGTCTCTTTCGGCGAATTGCTTCACGCAAACGTCTCATAACGCCCAAATAATACTCTTTGTTTACTGTCTGGCCTTCTGGCAAAAATTCATGATGCACTACACCGTTGTAATCCATGAAAACCGTCAGCATTGCCTTCTTTTTTGACTGAAAACGACGTGGTTTTTTTGGTCTCGGCTCATTTGGTGAACGCCATTCACTTGCCTGATGTATGGATTGCGTGTCGTACTCATAAACCCACGTCTCGTCTCCAGTAATGATCCTTTTGATGAATGTGGGATCGGATTCAGCCTCGCAAATCATGTCTTTTGCGACGTCAACACGGTCTCTTTTTTGCATGAAATTGAGGTCTTTTGGCACCAACTTTGCTGCTACACGACGGAAACCCAAATCATTAACCACAATGTCTTGGGCGGATCCACAGGCAATGTTCAAGTCCTCCGCTATTTCTCTGATGGTTAATTTGCGGTTATTGACCAACATTTCTTTTACTTTATCAATTTTTTCACCGACTTTCGATGTCGATGGTCTGCCACTGCGTTCATCATCTTCGATTGACTCACGACCACTTCTGAACCGCTCGTGCCACTGGTAAACGACCGTTTTTTTTAGAGAATCGTTGCCGAAACACTTTTCCAACATTTCCAACGTCCGTGCGCCACTAAATCCGTTTTTTACGCAAAATATAATACAAGTTCGTTGTTGCAAATTTAAATCCATTTCTGCAATTGTAAAAAATCCCCAACACACACAGAGATAGATGTACTCTTGGCTACGTAACTTTTGCAAATGTCAAGTTATGACACTAAGATTTAAAGGGAATATCAACAACAGATGTACCAATTTAACAAAAAAAAACAGAACTCAAATCGGAACGATGGGAGCGCCACACGGTGGTTATTCCGGGAACTTTTTGATCAAGGTAGTATATCCAAGGTTCTGCCACAGTGAACGGGTCATTATGCTCAATATATTTCTCCATTACTCTTACTGCCCTCATGGCTTCTTCTAGGTGCTCCCTGGCACTCTGGCAATAGGAATAAAAGTTATTGTCTCCAATCTTTTCTCCATCTGGTCTAATATTGCACTGAACTGTTTTTCAGTAAAGGGTCTTATGAAAGACTAGGGAAACCTTTAATTCTTGGATACAATCAATGAGAATTTCAAGCAATTCATCTCTGAGGGAAATCCTCAGTGTGTCATCCTCAGATGACAACAGGTCCACCAGCAGTCGTTTAAACCAGTTCTCCTTCCTTAAAATAAAAATTTTTCATGGCAACCTGCAAATTAATAAAAAAGTAAAATTTTTAATATACAGGGTGCAGCAACATAACTTCCTTTTTACAATGCAAACTTGTACAACCAATGTTACTTTTAAGTAAAATTATGCTGTTTTCAAAATATATATAAATAAAAATACTTTAATTATTACATAGACAGTGGATTTATTTGGCTATTGCCTTGGCTTGCCACCTCCACACATAAATTTAATTCACAAACATTATTGCAACCATTCATGATAAATTAAAGTTCTTATAATCTGGAAATGTTTTTCTCTGCACAATATCTCTCTGCTCCACATTTATGACATTTGATATACAAGGGTCATCCCGGAAACTAGTATCCATTCGTGCTATATGGAACTCTTGCGACAATTTTGCCGCCGCTCAATCTCACCTTCAGTTGTTTGTCTGCCCACTGTCCGTGAAACTTTATAATGCAGTCATTGCTTTCATTGCATCAGTGAGCCTTTAATAATGCTTAAAAAATTGAAAACACTGCCATTATTGAAGTAAGGGATGCTGTCAGATTTCTCAATGAAAGAAATGTGTAACCAGGATATATTCATAGTCAATTAAAGAAGGTTTATGACAACAATGCTATTGACAAGTCGTCTGTTTGGAGCCAGTGTCAAAACTTCAACTTGGGGAGACAGAATGTCCATGATGATGATCAATCAGTGGGAAGGGAGGGCATTCTCCACCATGACAATGCCAGGCCTCATGTGACTGGAAACATATATATAACTACTCATCCAAAAATTCAAATGAGAAATTTCCAACCATCTACTATACAGCTCAGACTAGGTTGTTACAGATTTTCACCTCTTCACAAAACTAAAGGACTTTACAGCAGGAACGAAATTTCAAAGTGACAAAGAACTGGAGGGAGTGGTGACTTATCTCAATGGACTAGTAGCTGGAATAATTAAACCCCTCACACATAATGAGTCGTATATATTTACACAGAGACTATGTAGAGAAGTCATCCTCCCTTTGCACTTGGATGCAATTCTGCCAATACCCGTAGTCTACTTGGCATTCAATTTTTAAACACCCAATTTTTAAAGATGGTGGCACCAGAATGAAAGACTACATTTCTCTCCACATTAACCTATTTATTCGGATATTTTAACAATGAAAATAGTATTATTCATTGCATTCATTCGGTTATTCTAAATTCTACAATTTTTCATGGTTTGATATTTTCAGAAATATTCAACCAAGTGAAGACCTGGATTACATTCACACGTCTTGCATATATAAATTGTCTCTCATTTTCCACCTTTGACTTTTCTATTTGCGCAACCAACACAATCTTCGTTTTTTGTTAAGGTGAGGAATTTCAATGCAACAATTTCAGAGTGTAAAGTTTATTCGCCTTGATCCCGGTCAAGGCGAATGATTTGTACACTGAAATGCATATTAGTGGATGACTCCATCAAAAGTTACTGTTGCGGCATCTCCAGCAGTTTCTTTGGAAGGTGAGGAATGATTGATTACGTGGAGCTTTCCATCTAAGTACTGCTTTGGCTTTTTGAATGATAATATGCTCCTAGGAGTCTGTGCTCCACCTTTGAATTCTCCCACAACACCTTGTACAATTTCCCGAATAAATTTTACATGCAAAGTCGGTTTTTAATTTTTTTTCTAGGCATTCTTGGTAAGAAATTTTCAAACCTTACCCCAAGCCCCCAGAAAAATAAATGATGCCACCAATTGTGTATTTTCTCATGAAGCAGTGTTCTTGAAAAGTGATCTGCCAAGTCAATTTCCCCATAAACTTTTTAGGGATCTAAGTCCCATCTGCAGTTATGAATCAATGCAAAAAAACTGACTTGCTTCTCTTAGACCGGTCAAACAGGGCCTTGGAAATTTTTATTAGAATGAGTTTTTGGTCCAAAGAGCGCAAATGTGTCACCCAAAGAGTGAATAGCTTACGCATGTCCAATTCTTCAATTATTGAATGACAAACACATTCTTACGATATGCCCATAGCCTCTGCTATCTCTCTAACCTCAATTTGGCTATCGTCCCGTACTATAGGGTAAATGTTTTTGATATTATCAGGGGTTGTTGCAGTTTTTGGACATCCTGAACAGTCATCATCAGCCAAGCTGGTATGACCACATAAATTCAGCTGCCCAAAATTTCATGGTATTAAATGATGCTGCAGTGTCCCTGTACACAGCGTCCAACTCATCTTTAATGTGCATAGGTTTATTGCCTTTCAAAAACAAATATTTATTGACAGCTTGACACTCAAACTTTTTCTATTTTCACAAGAACCCTTACAACAACTCACTAAAACAATAGTCAAACAACAACTGAGTCTCTTAAATTACTGAAATTTTGGCGAGTGCATTTCAATGCACGCACAAACACATTCCTTAAATTATATAAAAGAGTGCTGCCATCTTCATTTTACGGTTGGCAGTGTTTTAGACCACCCACTGACTTTCCAGCCAACCCTCATATTTATGCTGCAATACGAAGTTGATCTGAAAAGTTCTTGGCCTGATGATGACAATGAAAATTTATTTTCAAAAAAGTTTTATTTATCAACATAATTACCTTAAAAAGTAATACATTTCACCCAGTGGTGCTCCAGTTCCATTATTCCATCTCAGTAGTGTTCTTCTGGAAGTGCTACAAAGTACGTACTCGTCTAGAGCCAAAATCACTTCTTGTTTGAGTAAAAAACATTGGCCAGTGAGGAAACTTTTGAGTTTGCAGAAGAGGTGGAAGTCCGAGGGAGCCACTTTCAGGGAAATGAGGGTGTGGTCCAGCACTTAATTGTACAAATCCCTCAATTTTTCCATCGTCAAGACACTTGTGTTTGGGTGCACCATCCTGATAGAAAATGGTTTCTTTCCGATGCCAGCCAGATTTGCTTACATGAATTTTTTTGTCATTTTGTTAGAAGAATACTCCCCAGTTTTCCCCAACCTTTTTCAAGATAGTCAGTCAACAAAATTCCTTGCGCAACCCTAGAAACCAACATCATGACCTTTGCGGCCAATGGCACCATATTTGCCTTCTTAAGAGCTGAAGAACCTGCCTATTCACTGCATGGAATGTTGTTTCGATTCTGATGCATAATGTTGAATCCATGTTTCATCCATTGTCAATTGTTGATACAGATAATCAATCTTGTTTTTCATCAAGCACGCCAAGCACTGTTTGGAAAGGGTCAATTGAATGCATTTTTGATTCAGAGTGATCACGAGCGATACTAAAAGCTATGTCATGTGGATTGACTCATGCAAAATGTAGCAATTTTTTTGAAGTCACTACTTTACAAACAATTTCACACACATTCTTACAATGACCTTCCAAAATCATATTTTGCACATTTTCAATGATTTCCGTAGTGGTTGCACTTTTTGGACATCCTTCACGTGGACGATCATCTTATTAGCTTTCAAGGTCATGTTTTAACTTGGCTGCTCATTGCTTCATGGTGGAAATTAAAGGAGAAAAGTCCCCACAAATTTACAATCCTTGCAAGAAATTCCTTCATCCTGCGACGGTCTTCACTAATGAGGGCATTGGTTTTGTCGACGTTTTCATCAGTTCTTGATGTTGAAGGGTGGCCTGAACGGGGCTGGTCTTCAATTGACATTTCACCATTTTTAAAATGTGTAAGCCACTCATAGACTATGGTTTTGCTTAGGGCAGCTTCCCCAAAAAACAGTCTTGAGCATTACAGTAGTTTCCGCAGCCGATTTCCCCAACAGGAAACAAAATTTCACTGCAGCGCGTTGCTCTTAATAATCCGCCATCATGTTTTTTGCCGAAATGAAAAAACTTGTTTCACTGAAACAGCTCTCACGGACGGACCGATCTAGTCACAGCAACGGCCAATAAAATGTTTCATATGAGTATATTTTTTCCTGAGACCAAACGGCCCTTACTTTATGAGCATGCCTCGTACAATAGCCAATGGTTTAAAGCCTGTTCCTTAAGTGATATAGATAACAAAAAGTGACAAAATAAATATAGAAAATATTAAATGAAAAAGAAAATATATACCCTTAAGGTTGCTAAAGATGGAACTTCAGCCTTTTCAGCGCCAGACTCATCAATATCAGGATACCTCAGGGAGGGGTGATCGAGATTGAAAGGCAATGGATGATGCTGTCTCTGTAGCTGCAACTCACGGCTAAGAGCCAAGGCTAGCCTTTAAATGAAAACCAAAAAATTATTGATAATCTTCATAGGAAAGACAAATTTTAACCAATATTATTGACTGCATCTCCAAATAATTGCTTTCATCATTCAGACATGAGAAAATAAAATTCCCATAATAAAAAACAACAACCTTTGCTTTCTCATTACACCACCCACTCTGATAACCAGAAAGGATCTTTAAATAACATACCAGTAAAAAAATTCAAGTTGAGCATAAGTTGATATGGTTCACATATTATGACAATCAATGCAAATACATTTTACATAAGAATACCAGAAATAAAAAGAATGTAAGCAGTTAAAAAGTGAAGAGCACCTCATACAAGGTGTGATAAAAAAAAAGACAAACTAATTTTATAACTTGTTTATTTTGACGGATACAGCTTAATTGAACTTGTCGCCCACAAAGTACATGCCTTGGCTGACGACACACCTTTGCCAACATTTCTTCCAGCACTTGAACCCTGCCTGTTAAGCCGCCTTAGGGATCCTCTTCAGGTCTGCTGTACAATTAGTTTTAATGCCCGCAATAGAGTCGAATCGGTGCCCTTTCAAGGTTGATTTTAACTTTGGAAACAAAAAAGTCTGATGGAGCCACGTCTGGAGGGTACGGTGGCTGTGGGATCACGGAAGTTCCAGTTCTGGCAAAAAACTCTGCCACAATCAGTGCCGTATGAGCCTAGTTATCGTGGTGAAAACACCACGCATTGTTTCTCCTTTTGTCCGGTCTCTATTGGCTCACTGTGACCCTCAGCCTCTTCATAACCTTTAAGTAGAAATCTTTGTTGATGGTTTTGTCCTTGAGGGATGTATTTGTAATGAATCAGCCCCAGCCAATCGAAGAAACACACCAGCATGACCTTCACATTGGACCGCAACATGCGAGCTTTCTTTGATCACGGAGAATGAGGACCTTTCCACTGAGAAGACTGGGCCTTTATCTCAACATCATAACCGTAAACCCAGGTGTTGTCACCGGTTATGATGGTTTTAAGAAACTCTGGGTTGGCATTGGCTCGATCCAGAAGTTTCAGAGAAATATCCACACATTTTTGTCTCTGTTCATCAGTCAGCACCCGCAGAATGAATTTTGATACAACGTACGTCATGCCAATAATGTCTGTCAAAATTGTCTGACAGGAGCCTAACTAATGCTCATGTCCTCAGCTATCTCCCTAACAGTTAAACGGCAATTTACCCGTACCAAATCGTTCGCCAATGTGACATGGTTGGAGTCTGTCGAAGTGGAAGGCCACCACATTCGCGAATCTTCATCTGTTGAGGTTCTGCCTGATTTCAAACGACTGTACCATTCAAAATACTAGCTTCGACTCATAGCTTCATTAACAAAGACTTGCTGAATCATTCCAAATGTCTCCTTTTTCCAAGTTTGAAACAAAATTTCATGCACACACGCTGTTCCTCTAGCTCCTTCATTGCTGCCATTGCATGCAGTGGCGAACAGGTTAAGACACGTACCAATGCTGCTGCATAACGACTGGACATAAGCAAACATAAAACATCTCACTTTGGTTGTCACATGTGTATCTAGATGGAGCACTGTCTCTCGTCTCGATCCATTGAACGGTTTGCGCAGAATAAAATCAATCCGGTCTATTTTTGATCACACCTTGTATTTATGTAAAAATTTTAACATTATTTTATTTAAACTTTACCTCTAGTTATATCTCAATGAGTTGATTTCAACATCACCAAATACAAGCTAATGTTTCACCATTTCTGGAGTTGACAATGACACCTATAGTGAGGAAGTATTTATGGAGATATAACAATTTAAGTGATACCTTAACGAAACTTGAAGATGAGGACTTGAGTGATGAATTTTTAAATATGAACCATATTTTCCAACTATAATTTGGACCTAATATAAATGTCACTGATGTTTTCTAACAAAAATTTGATACTTTTTATCATCATACAAAAAACACCTCATTTAAAAATTTCCTGCTCATACAACCTTATTCCTCCTACACACCTGTAGAGATGTCACATTATCGTAGCAACAAAAACTGACAAGTGAACATCCCCGAAAAGATTTTCCTAAATTTCACTGTATTTACTTATAAGTTTAATTTCCAAAGAAACTGTGGGAGATGCCGTAACAGTAACTTTTAACGGAGTCATCCGCTAATATGTATTTCAATGCAAAAATTTCAGAGTGTAAAAATCATTCACCTTGACCAGGATTCGAACCTGGATCTCTCAATGTCTGGTCGAGTGCTTTACCCAGTTAAGCTATCCAGGTGTCCTCTTAGAGTTTAAGAGGATGCCTTGATAGCTTAACTGGCTTAAGCACTTGACCAGACATTGAGAGATCCGGGTTCGAATCCCGGTCAAGGTGAATGATTTTTACACACTGAAATTGTTGCATATAAGTTTAAACATTCTCAGATTAACAATGTAGTCATTCATCAGAATTTATTCATTTTCACTAATCCAAACACTTGTGAAAAATAATAAGTATGGGACATAGAAGAGAAGTATACTAAAAAAGTAGAACGTCAAAGTAACATGCTAAAAAATGTGAAATTAGTTTTATTGAGTGTTTTCGACAAATTTCTGCCTTGGCTCCTAAAATATAATTGGTAAAAGACAATTAACCATTATAATACATAGGCAACTCCAAATCAAATTGGCAAGAATTGATCTTGCAAATTTTCATTCTTTTACATTGTACATCATAATTAACTTTAAAGAGAACTATGATTTATAAATGTAGCAAATATCTTAATTTTTGCGAAATTCACAGTATTTCTGTATTTAAACTGTTGATGTTTCAAGTATTGTTGAAATAGAAACTGATCTGTGGCGCCGGTAGAATGTCCACTGTCGCCGGTTCTCCGGCTGGCCACCAGAGGTGTACTTCCTATGGGCGCCGAGCGAAAACGCTTGACTCATGACCAGAGACACGAGGACGATAGTTAGCGCACGGAGCCCAGAGAGACAACCACGCTGTGCCTCCGCGAGCCAAGACAGCCAACTACGCTCTGCTACCACGACCACGTGGCTGCGTTTGCAACGCGCCCTGTTTCTGTATTTACAAGGAAATAAACTGAATTTCCAGCAGTCTGCCGAACTGTATTTTAGTGGACCTTTTAGACGAGCCACAATTGGTGACCCCGACGTGATCGGCAGAACGCTAATGAAAAGATCACACCGTATCGCCGTATTTGGTCCGTGCCGTTAAATTTATTTTTGTACGTCTCGCGAGTGTTGTGTCAGTGCCTTGTTTTTGTATTTAATTCTTCCGAAATATCGTGTGCATCATGACCGACCACGTGTCTGACTCGGTTGCCGTTTCTGCCGAAGTGGACCGCATTTCGGTACGTGTTCCGCCATTCTGGCCCGAAAAGCCCGCCCTTTGGTTTGCGCAAGTCGAGGGCCAGTTTAGCCTAGCCGGTATAACCCAAGACTCCACCAAATTTTGGTATGTGGTCAGCAACTTGGACAATAGGTACGCCCAAGAGGTGGAGGATTTGATAATTAGTCCACCGAACGAGAATAAGTACAGCTGATTGAAAGAGGAGCTTATTCGTCGATTGTCGGCTACCACAGAACAAAAAATTAAACTGTTGGTAGAACGCGAGGAAATGGGCGATAGAAAACCATCGCAGTTCCTTCGGTACCTACGAAGTTTGGCGGGAACCACAGTGTCGGATGACTTCCTTCGATCATTATGGCTTACGCGACTCCCATCAAACATGCACGCGATTTTGACGGCACATGAAGGGATCAACTTAGATGCGATGGCGGCCCTCGCCGACCGCCTGAACGAGGTGGTACCACGTGCATCGGAAGTGATACAGCGTCTTCCGGAAGTCAATCCGCCATTGCCGCCAACGGGCTCTTGTTCCGGTTCGTGCTCCGCCATGTTGGCAACCCTGCTGCACCGCATGGATGACCTGACGCGCCAGGTGGCATCACTCTCGGTTTCCCAGTCTCAGGATCAACGGGATTGGTCCTCCAGAAGACATCGGTCGCGGTCCCGAAGTCGAAACCGCAGCAAATCCAGCAGGGGTTATTCGCCTCGCCAGCGTCCCGATTCCATATGTTGGTATCATTGGAGGTTTGGCGCCGATGCGCGTAAGTGCATTTCCCCTTGCAATTTCGATCAGGAAGACGCGGCTGACGACCTTAGCCCTATATCCAGCCGCCTCTTCGTGTCCGACGAAACCACCAAACTCCTGTTTTTAGTTGATACCGGATCAGATTTGTGTGTTTTTCCACGATCCCGGATAAAAGGGCCCCGGCAGAAAACAAACTACGAACTTTATGCGGCCAATGGATCTGTTATTAGCACATATGAGTCCATTGAATTGAAACTGAATTTTGGTCTCAGGCGCGATTATGTGTGGGCATTCGTGATTGCCGAGGTTACGAAGCCAATTGTCGGCGCTGACTTCCTGCGGCATTACGGGCTATTAGTCGACATGAAGAATAAGCGGCTCATCGATGCCGGCACTACGCTTTCCGCACCCGGCAAAGTTGTTCCCGGCCCATCCCACCATGTGAAAGCGGTTGCGGGAAATTCAAGATACCACAGCATCCTTGCGTTGTTTCCGCAAATCACGCGCCCCCCTGGAATCTCCACTGAGCCGCAGCACGACACGGTGCACTACATCCGTACCACTCCCGGACCACCCGTCGCTTGTAAGCCCAGACGGTTGGCACCCGATAAGCTGATAATTGCGAAGAAGGAATTCCAGCTAATGCTGCAAACCGGGAAAGCGAGGAGATCAGAGAGTAGCTGGTCTTCACCCCTGCATTTAGTTCCCAAGAAAGATCCAGAATGGAGACCGTGCGGTGACTATCGAGCCCTGAATGCGGGAACCATCCCAGACAGGTATCCCGTGCCTCATATTGAGGATTTCTCACAGACACTGTCGGGTAAGAACATTTTTTCGATCGACCTTGTGCGGGCATACAATAACATTCCTGTTAATACCAGTGATATCGCCAAAACCGCAATTACCACGCCATTCAAGTTATTTGAATTTCCTTTTATGGGTTTTGGGCTTCGCAATGCAGCACAAACATTTCAACGATTTATGGATAACATTTTGCGCGATTTTCCCTTTTGTTCTGTGTACATAGACGACATTTTAGTTGCCTCGGAATCAGAGGAACAACATGAACAACACCTCCGGTTACTGTTTGAGTGTTTAAAAAAGCACGGGGTGGTCATTAATACAAGGAAGTGTGTGTTTGGAGCAAAGGAGGTGAAGTTCTTGGGGTATGTTGTGTCATCGGAAGGAACACGGCCGCAGCCCGAGAAAGTGCTAGCCATACGGGATTTTCCGTTGCCTAACAGTGTAAAAACTCTTCGCCAATTTCTTGGCATGATCAATTTCTATAGACGGTTTATACCGAAGGCCGCCTTGCTCCAGGCCCCTTTAAACGAGTTATTGAAAGGAAATGTTAAGGGAAAAGACCCTATCGAGTGGACTCCTGAGTTGCGTCAGTGTTTCGACGCTTGTAAAGACGCCTTATGTGGTGCTACGCTCCTGTCCCACCCTGAACTCTCCCTACCCCTAGCAGTGTTCACCGACGCCTCCGACTTTTCTGTGGGTTCCGTTCTCCAACAATGGGCCGGGGAAGCTTGCCAACCCCTGAGTTTCTTTTCGAAGAAGCTCGACAAGGCCCAAAAGAAATATAGCCCATACGATCGCGAACTTCTAGCCATTTATAAGGCTATATTACATTTTAAACATATGTTAGAAGGCCGCCATTTTGTTATTTATACGGACCATAAACCCCTAACATACGCCTTCAGGCAAAAGATGGCAAAGTGCTCTCCGAGACAATTTCGGTATTTGGACTTAATCGGCCAATTCACCACAGACATACGGCATGTTGCTGGGGAGGACAATGTGGTGGCCGATGCTCTGTCAAGGGTAGAAGAAGTTTCGCCCGCGATTGATTTCGCCGCCCTAGCAGAGTCGCAAAAGACCGATGAGGAGTTGTTATCGCACCTACGATTCGGGAGCTCTCTTGATTTAAAAAAGATCCGCCTTTCGGAAACCGCAAAGGATCTCCTGTGTGATGTTTCCACTGAGAGCGTGCGCCCCTACGTGACACCCCCATTTCGACGCTGTGCATTTAATTCACTACATAGTTTGGCACACCCTGGTGTCAAGGCAACTATGAAACTGGTTACCTCACGTTTCGTTTGGCCCTCAATACGAAAGGATTGCCGTGAATGGGCAAAGCAGTGTCTACAGTGCCAAAGGTCTAAAGTAACCAGACATGTTTCCTCCCCCTTAAAAGAATATAGTGCTCCGTCAAGGAGGTTCGACCACGTTCATTTAGATATAGTTGGCCCCCTCCCACATTGCAGAGGTAATAGGTACTGTTTAACCTGCATTGACCGCTTTTCTCGCTGGCCCGAAGCCTTTCCTTTGGAAGATATCACGGCGGAGAGTGTGGCGCGAGCTTTCTTTTCAGGGTGGATTGCCCGCTTTGGAACACCTGAACGGGTAACAACGGACCAGGGGAGGCAGTTCCAAAGTGCCCTTTCCCGGTGTTTAACTAGGCTGACCGGTACTACGCATCTTTCCACATCCGCATATCATCCTGCCGCGAATGGGATGGTCGAGCGACTTCACCGGCAAATGAAGTCCACCATACACTGTCAGGAAACGCAGCAATGGGTGGACGTGCTCCCAACCATTTTATTGGGACTGCGTGCATCATGGAGAGAGGATTTGGGAACCACGGCCGCTCATCTGGTATATGGTGAACCGATACGCCTTCCGGGTGAATTTTTAGCTCCCACTCCCCCACCAACTGTAGAGGATGCAACTTCCTTTGCCGAACAACTGGCCAAGCAGATGCGGAGTTTAACCCCACAACCAGCCGTACATCATGGCGGCAAGAAAACTTTCATTTTTAGGGATTTGGCATCAACTACGCATGTTTTTGTACGACATGATGCTGTCCGGGGCCCGCTGCATCCTCCATATGATGGACCATACCGTGTCCTTCAACGGAATGCAAAAACTTTCACGGTGAAGATCGGGGACCGTGAGGCTAGCATCTCCATAGACCGATTAAAGCCAGCCTATGTCGTAGCAGAGGACGTCTCACGGGAAGCACGCGCAGCTCGGACCTTAACTGCTACACCAGTTGTACCACTCCGAGTACAAGAACCTTCTGGGCCCCAAGAGCGGCGCGTTCATTTTGCAGGGCCACCCCAAGCAGAGCCAGTGCCTCGACCACCAAGATGCCCACCTTCAGAGCACGCCAGACATGAACTATGTAGGCACACCAGCCGGGCAGGAAGAAGGATCAACTTTCCCTCCCATCTAAGGGATTTCCAGTTTTAATATCCTTGCCCTGATTTTTTATTTTTTTTTCTTCTCATTTTAGATACCAGGGCTAAATTTTTTTTTTTGCCAAGGGGGTTATGTGCCGCCGGTAGAATGTCCACTGTCGCCGGTTCTCCGGCTGGCCACCAGAGGTGTACGCCCTATGGGCGCCGAGCGAAAACGCTTGACTCACGACCAGAGACACGAGGACGATAGTTAGCGCACGGAGCCCAGAGAGACAACCACGCTGTGCCTCCGCGAGCCAAGACAGCCAACTACGCTCTGCTACCACGACCACGTGGCTGCGTTTGCAACGCGCCCTGTTTCTGTATTTACAAGGAAATAAACTGAATTTCCAGCAGTCTGCCGAACTGTATTTTAGTGGACCTTTTAGACGAGCCACAGATCCTACTCTCTACTATGTCATATCACAAGCATTTTCCTCCGTTTGGTGAGTATATTGCTCAGAAGAGTTTGCACTTTTTGAAACAGTCCTGGAACGATTAATCCTGAATGCTCATAAGCTCCTAAGTCAAATTTTTAGAAAGTTCTGAGAGATAAATGAGCACACTTGTAGTTGTGGTGAAAAAATCACTCCCAGCTCCTCCAAAGTTTGGGCGGTTTTCACCAGATTCCCTCTCTTAGGTGACTCATAACCCCCAGGTAGATTGACTGTCTGGCCTTCAGGCATATATTTGTGATGCACAACCCCCTTTGTATCGAAAAAAAGTCAACAACACCTTGATATTTAAGCAAACTTGTCGTGCTCTTTTCGAGCAGGGGATGATTCCATAATCCATTGTGAAGATTCCACTTTTGTTTCCAAGTCATATGCATAAACCCATGACCCATTAGCTGTTATGATCCTGGAAAAGAAGGTTTTATCCTCTTCAGCTTGATCAAACAATTCCTGACAAGACTTAAATCAATGTTGTTTCCGGTGTGCTGTCATCAGGCAAGGCAGGAATTTGGTAGCACTTGATGCATCCTCAATTTTTCAGTCAGGATTTCATAGCACAACCCAATCGAGATGACACACTCCTCTGCAATTTCCCTGACAGTCAAATGTCAATTTGCAGGAATGAAATCGTTCGCTTTCTCGATGTGGGGGTCATCAAACAATAATAATGGTTTTACGGAAAGCTCGTCTTCCACTGATTGCTTCCCCTTTTCTGAGCAGGGTAAACCACACATAATACAAGGTATGATTCATTGCATTCTCACTATAAGGCTCGGTAATCAACTCATCTGATTTTTTGCCGCACTCCATGAACACCCCTTCACTTAAACAGCTGTAGCTAATCAACAAAGTGGTTGAAGGGGGTTATACAGGAAGTTTCTGCAGACACAGCACCTTTGATTGGAGTAGTAATATTTAGGGGAGGCGACCGACAGCTGAGGTGATTTGCGCCATAGGGGATGGACATGAAAGGATTAAGGGTGAAGAGAAACCCAGCGTCAGCATTAGCCTACTCTTAACGAAAGGCGCCAAGGGGTCCGCAGCTTAACGTCCCGTTCGACGGATGGCATACTCACTCAAAGTGCCCTCCAAAAATCACCTCAAGTAGGGATCAAGATACCTCTGAAAAACATTCATCACCGCCGGGATTTGAACCCGGACCCTCTGGGTGAGAAGCCAGTACAATAGCCACCACACCATATCGATCCCCACCTTTGATTGGATTACGAAAAATAACCAACTGGAGGTGCCCTATTCATAAAGTTAGGGAATCTTTTGAACAGCCCTCCTAACCTATCCATATTGGTAGTCCATATTTTGAAACTCGTGCCATTCAAAATAAACTTTGAAATTTTCTAAAGTCCCTTAACCCCTCAGCGCGGTTCTAAGTACATGATATGTTGCAGTCGGTAAGCCATATCCGTGGATCAACGTATGCCAAACACCCCAATCCACTCCCTCGGTTTAGAATTTTTTTCTGTGGCGCCATTGAATTTTTTTAATATATATGGTTTTCCCAGGCCTCATAGATAATGAGTCTTGCTAATTGTTCTGTTTCATCCACATGAAAAGGCACTCTATAAGGAAGATAAATCTATGAAGTCCATCGTTATGAGATAAGCGAGTTCTTTGCATTGACACTTTGTCCTCAGGCTCTGTTCGTCTTTATTGCTTGATATGATTTCCCTATCTAATTTCTCTGGAACCATTTGTACATCATTCTTCCTGTCTGTTTCGTCATAACAGCAGGGCAACAGCATAACATGGCAAAAGGCCTTGCCATTGTCCATAGCCTCAGTTGTTAGATTCCTTTCTTCAGAAAGAGAAGTAAAAAAGCTTTGTACATCATGCCTGTAATGGATTCCATAAAGGATAAGCTTTTTTTGAGTGAAGATAATATAGAGAATTTAGTTGAACACCTGGACGGAGAAAGAGAAGTGATTATTGGATGTGATAGTGAAAGTTCAAGTGAGAAAGATTGGTTGAGAGGCACTTAGTTGAAAAGATACAGCTGACCGAGAAGAAGTCCAGGCCTCAAAGAAGATGTCCGGTGTGCTCTACACGAGGTAAAAAGAGGGATACAGTGTACTGGTGCCCTGACTGCAATGCAGGCCTATATTCAGGGGATGGTTTCAAATTATATCACACAAAACTAAATGTTTAGACTGGAGGTTTGAAACTTAAAGGCGAATGAAAAAGTGAAAACATAAGTAAAATTTAGACTAAATAGAATAAGCAATTTAACATTAAGTATTTTTTTAATTTTAGAATAAACATTTTAAAAGATATAAATTATTTTCAACAATGCTGCAACAGGGAGAGATTTAAAAAAAATTAAATACTGCGAGTAGGGCTCACTTCTTTCCATGACCATATGGATTGTGATGCAATTGTGAACCTCAATTCCCCCTCAGCAGCACCTCTCAAATATATTAATGTATTATTCAGCAGTAAATTATTTACTACTTTATCTTCTGAATGATTTTGATATTATATAACAAATAATGGATTTGCTTACTTCACCATTCTAATAACAGTCAAATTGGGATGTAATACAGATCCAGAGGTAAAGGCTGTGCAGACTGTTACGCCATTGCTGGTCAGGAATGCATTAAAGCAAAGTTCCCTTAAAATTGCTAATTCCTAAAGTAAAACACAATTAAAATTACCTTGACGTGGTTTGGAATATCGCCATGGGCACACCAGGCAAACTTCTCTGAGCGAAGTTTGATAACTCAGTCAAATCTTCTCTTTCGAGCCGCCAAGCAGATGCACATGCCTGCATACTGCTGAAAGCAAAAAGTACTCTTAATACCCTAAATAATAGTCCGCAACATTCCATTATTTTTACTAAAAGATACTATATATACTAGATGCCATGCTTGCTTATTGATCATGGATTTTTTTCTGAAAATAGCCAACTTCATTCTGTACTGTTTTATTCTATAAAGAGGTCCCTGCATTGATGGACACACACAAGGCGAGATGAAATCAAAATCAAGTGTAAATGGCAGGTAATAAATATTTCTTTAATATTCATTTATTGAAATTATTCTCTCATTCCTTTTTCTTTTTTCTTCTCATTTTTCTTTCCTATATGCTCCTCTGGCATTGCTCTCACATTATGTCAAAAACAACCAGTTACAAAATCATTCCATGTACCCTAAAATGCTTGCATCCACCCTCAAATGATTGTATACACACATGGGCAAGTGCTCTCCCTCAGAAATGCCATTTCGTCAGCTAATTAAAAGCCTACCACTGGCTATTATCATTTTTGGACCATTTGTATATGATACTTTGCTGGCCCTGGTTGCATTGTGGTAACATCCTCGGTCCTCTAACCCAAGGGTCGTGGGTTCAATTCCCATCTGGGTGGGATTTTCCTCTAATTTGGTGTTTGTTATTGTCTCCATTGCCATTATCGTTAATAGCCCAATGTTAAGGCAAAAAAGTGCTATTTTCAGACTAATGGTAGAATTAAATAACTTTCATACATAAGACACTTACAGTTATTAATAAAACTCTAGACCCCAAAATAAGCACACTCAGCAGTGGTGAGACTCTGACCCCCTCTTTTGAAATCAGAGCAGGAGGAGCCACCATCTAGTATCATTAAACTCCAACTGATGGAGTGACTCTGATGCCTCTAGTTTAAAAGAGTTATCCATATCTGCTGGCTAAATAATGTTTTGCCATAATTTGCAATAAAAGAATTACCCATTACCTTAAATTTGAGCCTTAGAAAAAATTCTTTTGTACTTTACTCCTATGCTCTGCACAATGGAATGTGATTTGTATCATCTTTATTGGAATTGGAATAAGTTCCTTCTAACTTTAATTGGAGTGCTATTACTTGAATTACTCCACCTAATTCACTGTACCTAGTAAAATGATAACAAATAACCGTCTATTAAAATTGAATGATGGATTTTAATGATTGGCTTTTTTCTGGTATTACTTCTACCAGAGAGGGAAGTTGGACCCAATTACTTGAACTGCAATTTATCTAAAGCACAAAAAAATACCACAAATGTTTACAGTTAATTATTGCAGAGGTGACTGAAAATTTTAAGAATGACAGCTTTATCAAACCAAATTATTCTTTGCAACATAAACAGCAGAACTAATGCATAGGATACCATTATATTTCATACATTACACCATTATATTTCCTCACACAAATGCAATTAATAAAATATACTGGGTAGTGCATGCATGCAAAAACACTAAAGCATGAAATCTACAAGAATTACAATATTCCTAAAATTTAAGAAATGTTGGGCAGCCACCTCCTAATCAGATAGATGTGGTATAGCTCAAAAACAGGATGTGAAATGGCTATATGGGTGATAGATAGATGGCAGGCATATGAGGGTGATCTGCAAAGTTTTAGGCCTGATGATGAAAATGACTTTGCATTTTCCTTTAAATTTTATTTGTCAACATTATCAGCTTTACTATTAATACATTCCATCCAGCAATGTCCCAGTGTCTAATCTTATCTCTGCAAGTGCTGCATAGTACGTGTCTACAGCCGCAATCGCTTCTGGTTTGAGTAAAAAACATTGGCAGTGAGGACATTTCTGAGTTTTCAGAAAAGGTGCAAGTCCAAGAGAACCATCTTCGGGGAAATGGGTGTATGGTCCAGCACTTAATAGTACAAATCCCTCAATTTTCCCATCGTCAAGACACTTTTGTGGTTGGGTGCACCGTCCTGATGCAAAACAGTTCCTTTCCTCTGCAAGTCAGATTTTCTTTCATGAATTTTTGTGTCATTTCATTAGAAGGGTAGAAGAGTACTCCCCAGTCACTGTTCAACCTTTCTCAGGAGAGACAATCAACTAAATTCCTTCTGCAACCCTAAAACCCAGCACCATGACCTTTCCAGCCGATGGCACGTTCTTTGCCCTTTTTGGAGCTGAAGAACTAGCCTCTATTCACTGCATGGATTGCTTTGATCATGGTGTGTAATGTTCAACCCATGTTTTATCCATTGTCAATTATTGATGCAGAAAATCATTCTTGTTCTTCAAAAAGTGTGCCAAACACTCTTTGGAAAGTGTCATCCAAATTTGTTTTTGATGCACAGTAATCATCAGCAGAACCAAACTTTAGCAAAGCTATGTCACATCGCAACTTTTTTTTGGATAAGTTAAAATGGCCATTTTCAAAGTTACCCATCAAAATCTCAGCCTAGATTGAGGAAAGAGAGAATCCCATCATGAAATCATTATATAGTTTCTTGAACATAAATTCTTTCACCACAAGTTGGAATATGTGGGACAGATGTAGGATGATCCTTGTTTATACCATTGTTCATCAGAATGTTTTCAGTTAATATTAATCGTTGCAAAGTGGGAATACTTGGAAACAGTTTTTTAATACTGAAGGAAACTGAATAGGCTTTTGGTGGAATGACCATATCTTTAACTTTGGCAGTCATTTCTAAGGATGTTGTGATTTCATATTCCGGTGAGAAGTTGGTGAAACTTCTAAGGAGAGCTTAATCTACTCACTTGCAGATATGAAGAGGTAAACATGCTCAAAATTGTGGGTCTAGACAGTCTTGATTGGTTTGGGCAGGTTGTTGTTGAAAATTGAGGGAGGGGGGTAAATCAATGTTTAAAAACTTGATATACTTCTGCCCATGAAAAAAGTGTTAAAACTGCTTATATTTAACTTTTGTTTATTATTTTCCTACTTCAGTTTTCAATGCACAGATTGATTTGCATCTATGCTGTGCTTTCAATTTTGTATCCTCAATGGAATGCAATGGAAATAATATCCGTTGCATATAATGCAGAAAATATTCTCCTACACTCCTCTTCTTGCTATTTTCCCTAACATATTACCTTCTGGTATAGGTTTTACTGCTCCATCATGACGCATATGGTGAGCAATAACTTTGTTTTATGATATACTTCCAGATTTGATGATCTTTTCTGATTCTACCAAGAACCTCTTCATTACTAACCTTATCAATTCATTGCTTTTTCAACATTTTTACTACAACACAACATTTTGAATGAGTATCGTATTATCTTTTCTCCAGCCCCTATTGTCCTATACTCCACTGACTGTTTGCTTGTTTCCTTGTATTCCATCTCACTTACTTTTCCTTCATGTAACGATATTAATTCTTTTTGAATCATTTGAAACAGTTTAAGTCAGCAAGTATAAATCCAATAGGCAATTTGCTAACATTTTTCATCAGCACTATGCACCAACATTTCAACATGTCTCCTGGTATACCATTTACTTATGCCATGTGGTAGCTTTCAGAATCATGTAGGAATTAAAATAATGATAAAGCACATCAACACCATTGTTACAATTCCAGACAACAATAGTTTCATGCAACGTGTTTAAATATCTATGTCACCAGGCCATCCAATATAAGGTCAAATTTTTGCATGCTGTTGTTTTCTTCCTTCATGCAATGCATTGGCAGCCATGGAAATAAAAGGTTATCAAGTATTTCAGTGGCAATCATCTTGACAGCTAATGTTGAATAGACACTTCTGAAGGAAGGGATTGTTTTGTTTATTATTACCTTCCATTAAAACCTTATTACTTAAAGCTATAGCGAAAACAGTTGGGAACATCATAAAAAATCCAAACGCTGGTTTTCAGATGATTGCAATTCCAATGGGTTTGAAGTGGGAATAGTTTCAACTGACAGCACACTTTTTACATTTACTCATTCTGTAATTATAACCTTATAATCATGATGGCTTCTCCTTACCAAACATGTACAAGCTATATAAGATTTTGTTTCTTTTATGGTTAAGATTTAAATGATTGAACCGAGATTCACTTAAAAATATATTTTCTTGGGCAACAAAAATTATATAAAAATAAACCAAGCAAAACATAGTTCCTAAAATTTGGCAAAAATAACTACATGCAAAAAAAGAGAAGCACAGAATAATAATAAATAAGACCATGAGAAAACATGGCTTATCAATTCGTATAATTAGGTGATAAAAACTCTTCATCAATGCTCACCAGGATATATTAACATCCCTTAACTTCCCTTGCAATCCTCTATCTTCTAAAATTCTGGAGATGTCTTCTTCCTCGATGATACTAGCCTCAACGATTTTTTGGATACATGCAAGCTTGATTTTTTTCACCTAAAATTAAATTAGAAGAGCAGAGTTAATCAATTCCACATTTTTCAAACAAGAATATTTTAGGTATAACACTCAATTACACATGCCCTCACACATAATTGCATCAATAAACAATTTAGAAACCACTGCATTCCCATTCTGACCTACAGATAATTCAAATTATTTGCCAGTCAATAACTCTATTTTAAACGGAAAAACACAAATGAATCACAGAAGGTATATGGATGGGATTAAAAATATCCATTTTTTTAACACAACCATTTGAATGAAAAAAACACTCATTTGCCACCATATGCACACTCGATAAAATATCATCATACATTCATCCATTGGAGTAAGGGTGATAGATTAAACCAGGGATAAGGATTCAGAGTGATAGTTGCAACACAACCAGTTAATCCAGTAAATTAAGAAGTGGTGCTTTCCCAGCACATCAAGCGTAAATTTTCCTTTTGGGTCTTCCTCCAGGTCATAAATCTCCATTCTGGTTGGTGTTTTAATGCTCGACTTGCGTATCAAAATATTGACCAGGATGGACGTTTGACTAGAAGGAGAACTCATAAGGATTTCTACTGGCAATTCAATATTTGAAAATAATTAAAAGAGAAATAGTATACATATCAACTAATACGATTAACTAATCACATTATAGTAGCTTTAGGAAGAACTCTGATGACACACCTGAAAACAAAAAATAAGAATATAGCATCCATTAATTTCCAATGTTTACAACTGCTGAACAAACCATCTTGAAGTGTGGCAAATACTAAATTTCATTTCAGTTTGATTAAATGACCAAGTAGGCATTTGGCAATTTTAATTTATGAGCCACCAAGAAAATGAATTCCACCGTCAACATAACTGCTTGTACTGAAAACTTTCTGACCTCAACATGAGGATGGCAACACTCTTCAGCAAAAGTTTTTGGGGGTGCATTTGTGCATGTGTTAAAAGGTATTCACCAAATTTTCAGTCATGTTCGACACTCAGTTATTGTTTGACAATCATTTGGGTGAGTTGTTGTAAGGGTTCAAGTGAAAATGGAAAAATTTTAGTATCAAGCGGTCATTAAATATTTTTTTGAAAGGCAATACTCCAATGCATATAAGAGACAAGTTGGACATTGTGTATGGGAGGCAATGGCATCCAAAATGTTCACCAAATGGCACTGGAAGACCGTCACATTAAGATTAGAGAGATAGCAGAGACTATGGGTGTATCGAAAGTTTTTAATATAATGACTGAAGAATTGGACATATGTAAGCTATCTACAATTTGGGTGCCACATTTGCTCACTTTGGACTAAATATGCATTCAAATGAACATTCTCAAGACCCTGTTTGAGTGGTTTAAGTGAAGTGAGTACAGATGAAACTTGGATCAACCACAACACTCCAGAGAGGAGAGAAGGGTCAAAGCAGTATCCTGCATAGGGTGAACCTGCTTAAAGAAAGGCAAAGACCGTTCCATCGGCCAAGAAGGTGATGGTAACTGTTTCTTGGGATAGCCACAGAATGGTGTCAATCGATTATCTTCAAAATGGCAAAACAATAATAATAAAATATTACGCATCATTACTTGAAAAGCAGAAGACAGAAATTGCAAAAAATGATCGCATTTGAAGAAGAATAAGAAAGTGCCTTCCCATCAGCACAATACACCTGTTCATACTTTGGTGGTCGCCATGGCTAAAATTCATGAATTGCACTTCAAGTTGGTTGACCACTAGCCATTAGTATTCACCCAACCTGGCCCCCAGTGACTTTTACTGTTTCCTAACCTTAGAGATTCTTTTGATAGATATTTGAATTGGATTAGGAGGTTATCATTGGTGTGTGGATGCACAAGGTTGCTACTTTGACGACTTTTGAGTGAGTGTATGAATTCTGGCAATAATTTTCTTTTAAATGACCCAGTCTTACTACTTTTGGAACATACCTTGTATGTTGAAGAATAAGAATATCTCATTAATTTGTTTGGTCAGAAATTGTTCGGACAACCAATGTACAAGTACATTAACAGTAGCATTATAGTTGCATATGCCATCCTTATAGTCATACTGGTGAATGTGTCTCTCTACATTTCTTTCCTAACATTAACAAGCATTACATAGAACACTTTCTCATGATAAAATGGGTAAGGTAATTCAGAGCATAATTAAATTCTCTGCTAAAGCGCAAAATAGTATCAGAAGAAATGAATTATAACCATATTCTATGAAACTAAACTACATTACTTAAAGGCATGACCATGCATTAGCAAAAGCACATGCCAAATCACAGAGCAAAATAGGTTTATTTAACTCATGGTAAGTATGGAATGGGTCAAGTATGTGGGAGAGGTATCACCTTTCACCAGTAAGGAATAACTTTCATGAATACTGACTGGTCCTCCCAACACAGGAGAAAGCAAAGTAAACTTATAGCATATCCTTCAAGACCATCTGTGTATGGTGAGGTACCACATCCTGTCCTGGGTGACTCTAATTGGAACGTGTATGGCAGACCTAGACAGGGACTTAAATGAAAATCCCTAGCATTTCAAGACAGCATGTACCAGTACCTGCATGGCCAAAGACAGTAACAGATGGCAATTTCTAGGCACATCTGTACCCATCTAAGTTGCATAAGATGCCAGTAATAATAATAATATTATTTACCCAAGAATCAATGTGCAACAGCAATAAAGGACACCCAATAAAAATAAAAATACAGAGAAGCATTCATATGCAGAGAAAAAATTTGCATTTTTATCATATATACTTAGGTTATATTTTGCACATGTCATATTTTACCATAATAAATTCATACATACAGTAATCATTTTCCTTGAGATTTTTTAATTTGTATTCTGAACCAAGTGGCCATTTTATTTATGTGGTAATTTATTAAATAGGTTTGGTCCCATTGACTCTGAACCTAAGCTTGCAGCTTTGGTTTGATTAAATATGATATGCAGGTTAGACTGGGTTCTGGTATGGCAAATATGGTAGTGAGTTGGGTGAAAATCTGGCAAAATTTGTTTCACATGTTTCTATGGTTATAATGTAAATGGAGGTGATAGGAGTCCAAGATTTTGATTTGGAGGCTTAGGTGCAATGGGATACGAAAAAACTTCTTTTGCAGTTTGAATAAAACTCAAGTAAAAGGAGATGAGCCCGAAAAGAATGATATCATTTGTAATATAGGAGTTAATAAGGCCATAGTCAAGCATTAGTACCATGTCTTTGCTCACTGTTTTCTTCACAGTTTTTAGGAAGAAACATGCCGAACTTAAATTTCCTGAATGGCAGTTCATTTGGGTCTCCCAGGTCAAGTCCAAATGGATGCCAAGAAATTTTGTGTATATGATAAATTCTATATTTTGGCTGTTCACCATAGTTCGGGAACTGGGTTAAGAGAAAAATATAATGCCTCGGATTTTTGATTGCTCCGTTTCAGACTATGCATTTTCTTTGCACCAGTGTATTGCCAGCTGCAATCCTGAAGTCCAATTTGAAGTTATATCATTGATGGAGGTTGCAGAAACTAAAATATTGCTATTTTCAGCATTAAAAATTGGTTTAATCCAATTTACTTTCAGCATAGGTGAGGGCAGGTCATTAATATAAATTTAAAAAAGGACTGGACAAAGAATATAACATTAGTTAATATACCAGCTATCACCTCCTGAATATCAAGAGAAGTTGAAAGAAGTTTATTGCTCCACGTACCAGCTGAAATGGTAAACCCAATTTTTGATGAACCCATACATGGGTTGTGGGAGGTAATATTATTACAGGCATTAGAGCTACTTTGTTCACTGTTGTGAAGTAGCAATGCACAGGATTGGTGACTATATTTCCCTTAGGATCACTTAATTGCAGGGGCATGTAAGGGAGTGCCGGTCATTTGAAGCTATTTATTATCCTCCAAGATTTTTTTGATTTGGTTTCAGCATAAAAGGTTCTATTATTATTTTAGGTATTCTTAGGCATGGCCAGTACATTTTGATATTTCTTAATGCAATCCTTGTATTCCTTCAGTAAGACTGGTTCATGATAATATTTGGCATATGCAGCCATTTCTTTGAGACCTCTTGATTGATGTCTAATTTCATCAGTCATTCAGTTGTTTTTTGAGGATTTTTCCACCCTCTGTAATATCTGCATTTTGATATTTTAGTACCCTGCAAGCCACTGCTAGGGTGTGCGGCAGGGGGGGAATACACACTAGAATTTTAACCTGAATATGTTCCTACCAAGGTCAGACAATATTATTCTATTCCCTTATTGATCATGGAAAACATGACATCTTAAATCTCTGTTCCACACTTAATCCCTCTAATTTTATTGACATGATCTCTCCTACAGACAATGTAAAATTAATAGAGAAATATAGTGTGAAAATCCTTTAAAAATTCTTTAAAGGTATTTATGATGGATGTGGCATTTTGTTGTGCAAAATTATAACAATTTATTATTGATATCAAATCACTTCTTGCACTTGAGGCAGACAAAATGTTGCAATTAGTCACCTGGAATTATGACACGGATTATGGGGAGAATTAAACATTCTGTCAAGTAAACAGTTCAATTTTGCCAGGAGAGCTTCAAATTTTTCACAAGGAGACCTATACCTTGATGCTATTAAAATGACAGCCTGATTATGATTCATGCACAACATACTTCTTTCAGATACTCTATTATGATATATTTTGCAGCTATACTGTTGGTACAATCATTGATTTTACAAAATACAAGATTTGTACTAAAAAACTGAGACTGGTCTTTCAATGCACGAACTGCTACACAGATCACAATCAGTGAGGTGTCACTTTCTGGCGGCATTGTGAGAAGTGAAACACCAACTTGCTGGTGGCCCTATCTCAACTTGTCCATGTTTCACAATTTTCACAGAAATTTTGGGCGTGCAGAGAGTCATGTCCAAATGTGCCACGAGTGCTAATGGATGAACAGAGGCAAAAACGTCTTGATATCAGCCAGGAACTGCTTGATGACAACCACAATTCCTTTAAACAATCTTGGCAGGAGACAAAACCTGGCTTATGGTTATGATATAGAAACCAAATTCCAGTCATCACAGAGGAAAGGACCATCTTCTCCAGGGTCCAAAAAAGCTAAGATGTTACCATCAAATGCGAAGGTGATATTGATAATTTTCAAGAAAGGGGATGAAACAATTGCCGACAATTATAGACCGGTAAGCATAACCTCAGTTGTTTGCAAAATAATGGAAAAAAGAATCGCCGACTACATTCGGGATTGGTGGACAAGAGATAGATGGCTATTCAAACACTAACATGGGTTTAGAACGGGATACTCGTCTGAAACGCAGCTTTTGGGATTCAGCCAATATATCGGCAACGCAATAGACGAAGGAAAGAATTTGGATGCAGTAATTGTTGATTTTTTGGCAGCTTTCGACCGAGTGCCTCACGATAAATTATTGTTTAAGTTGGATTCATTATCATTGGACTTGAGGGTAAAACAATTGATGAAAAATTTTCTTAGAGGCAGAACTCAAAAAGTAAAATTACGGGATACATTTTCAAATGAGGCAAGGGTTTTAGCAGGAGTTCCACAAGGCAGTGTTCTAGGGCAATTACTCTTCCTAATTTACGTAAACGATCTACCAAACAATTTACATTCCCAAATAAGACTCTTTGCTGATGACTGCATTATATACAGATGGATAGAGCATGTAAATGACCACGTAATATTACAAAATGACATCGATCGCCTTGGTGACTAGGTTAAAAATAATAATATAGGCATTAATTTAGTAAAAGTAAGCATATAAATTTTTCAAATAAAAAAAATGCAGAAAAAGAAATTTACACCCCCTTTGGAGAAAGAATCCCATGTACCAGTTAATGCAAATATTTAGGCATTTATTTAACTAGAGATCTTGGGTGGGGACTCCAAGTAGATAATTTGACAAGGAAGGCATTTAAAGTATTGCATTGGGTGATGAGAAGTTTAAAAGGAAGTAGCGTAGCCACAAAAGAAAAAGCATATAAGGTACTGGTTATCCCTATCCTAGAATACTCCTCCATAGTATGGGATCCATATGAGGTGGGACATATTAAAAAGATAGAAAAAGTTCAAAGAAAGTCAGCAAGATATGTACTCGGAAGGTACAAAAGAACAGATAGTGTCACGGGAATGTTAGATTTACTGAAATGGGAGAGTTTGAAAAATAGAAGAAAAAGGAGTAGGTTAGGCGCGATGTATAGAATTGTTAAAAATGATGAAGTGTGGGAAGATTTATGGCAAGGGATAGAAAAGCCTAACTTTAAGGGAAAAAATGACCATTTCAAAATAAAAATAAGGACGCAAAAAACAAATAAAAAAAAATAAGCTCAAACAAACCTCCAGCTGCCTGGAGGTTTGTTTGAGCCCTTTCCATCCAATTTTAGAAGTTTTAAGTATAAATGTAAAGCAGCCCCTGGGTAATAAACTTCATTGTAGTTATTAAAATATTATCTGTATGTGATGTGGATGGCATTTTGTATGTGATGTGGAAGTTTGTTTGTATGTGATGTGGAAGTGTCATTGTATGTAAAAATATTTTGTCTCTAATCTGTTTTTATAGTGCGTGTATATATGTAATTTTCGTTGTAAGTGACCAAACGTGACCGTTGCCACCAGGAAAATCTCCTATTTGCAACGTAACTGTAAAAATAACAATAATAATAATTTTCTTTGATTGGGAAGGAATTATTCATTATGAATATGTTCCCAATAGACAAACAGTGAATGGCCAGCACTACATAGTGGTTATGAGAACATTAAGACCAGCCCTGCTGCAGAGGAGATTAAAAATGTGGAAAAACAAGTCTTGGTGGTTTTATCACAAAACTTCACCAGTAGGTACACACAATGGTTATTACTGAGTTTAAGGCCACAACATCACACCGATGATTCCCCAGCCACCTTATTCTGTATCTTACTCCAGCAGACGTTTTCCTATTTCTTAAGTTAAAATCCACCTTGAAAGGATGCAGATTTGAAACTGTTGAATGCATTCAACAAAATTGCATGACAAAATTTAAGGCCATCCGAAAAGAATCATTCCAGGTGGTGTTCAAAAGCTGTAAACCCCATTGGGAGCATTGTAATGTCAGATAAGGGCTGTATTTTGAAGGTGATAAGCATGATTATAGGGTAAATAATAAAATCAAGAATTTATTCAAACAGTCTCTCCTTTTTTTAACAGACCATATAGATTATTATTGACAGTAAGGAAATTCTCCTGATCTGATGAACTAATTCTTAACATCAAAGGAGATCTGTTTAGGGATGAAATTAGTTGGATTAAATATGCAAATTTTATCAATCAACTCAATTGTGTTTTTTGTTATATTTTTGAACAAATTTTGTGCTAGCTAGAATGACTGTTAGGAGCCAGACAAATGGCAGTCCACATATCTTTTCCTCAGTGAGGCAGCTACAAAGGCATCTGAACCCAGAGGGGTGGCCTTGGAGTGATGGTGTCACGCTAAAACATCATTGAGAAAGGCAACAGGAAACCACCTCAATTATGATTCCTAAGATTGTATGATGGCCAATATAGAGAAAAAAATTCCTGGAAACTATGGGACTCAGCCCAATTGGCCGTGTACCTTGCCTGGCAGTGGGAGAGGCAAGGCTTCCTCGGTGGTCATCTAATGAAAGCCTTGTAAAGCAAACCGACAGCAGCAACACAGAAGATGAAGAAGAAGAAGACCGCATTAATTATAATAGCAACTTGGAATGTTAGGACAATGCTGAGGACTGGAGAATTAGGAAATATAAAGCAAGAGATGGAAAGAGGAAATATAGATAAATATAGTGGTCTATAGTGGTGTAATATAGGGAGTATTATGACGTGAACTACATTAAATGTATGTCAGTTTCATTCTGCATAGATAGAATACAGAGCAAACAGGTAGTTATTAAATGCTGTTTAAGAAATATTTGAAAATAGCATGAAAATTTTAATGCAAATGAGGACTTGACTGGTTTCACACAAAGCAAGGTGCAAAAAAATTAGGTATAATGTCACCAAAAACTTCAATGTTTCTATCAATAACTGTATTATAGATGGAAGTATGTACATGGCATGAGTAATGACAGGTTGTGTAAATATACTTTGAAAATATATTACTGCTAGTATTAAGCCCAAACAATATCAAGAGGGTTCAGTAGTTTCAGAGAAATAGGATTAAAAGCAAATGCGTGCACAAGAAAACCTGCTATTTTGTAATGTCAGTGCAAGTGGCAATTGCATTACACAAACAAATCATGAATAATAAGGTGGGCATAACTTTATCAAGGCAGTGTTAGCTAAATATAATTGCATTGGTCGCATAGTTACAGATCAGTTGCATATATGAGCACAATTAGGGCACACAACTCATAAAATCCCTACCTTAAAATGTTACATTCAAAATTTATACATTTCCGTTTACTTCAAACACAGTTTTCCTTGTTTTAATTTTCAACCAGGCCTATAAGCATGTGCACTAAATGGCAAGCACTACATCAGTGCTGACGTAGTTTTTGCCAGCCTGATACAACCTTCCACTTTTGGCATTGTCTTTCCTGAACATACACTTATGCTCAAACATGTTTACTGTACAACAGTGAAAAAAGGGATCCCATTATTAACCATGCTGGCCCATTAAAATACAGAGGTCCATTCCAAAATTCATTCCACCATAATAGAAAAGCAAAGACTTATGCTTAAAAGAGACAATATCATTTACTCTACAGCTATTTAGCAAAAACAGTATTGAATAAAATTTTATGCGGAGTTATATAAAGTAGAAAAAACATATTCACTCTCTACAGAAGCTAATTTAAGTTTAGGTCTTTGGGCCGTATCATGTGAAACATGATTGGAAAATCTGAATGAATAATTAGAACTAAAAACGAGCACCATTACAATATTCAAAAATATTTTTTCTAAGTGACATACTCACCACACCGGGTGACCTCCATGTTTTGAACAGAGACGATAGCAAATTTCGAAAGCGCGAAACTTTGGATTTAAGTGGCTGAGGAACCTAAGAAGAATAAAAAAGCATCAGCTTCGAACTCACGAGGAAAAACTTGTACATAAAAGTAGCATTGCCTTGAAATATTTATTACCTCAGGTTCCTCCTCTTCCACATATCCATCCCCTAACTCTTCTTCTAAGCCCAGATCCTTCCAGTAGTTGGCAAGCACTGTTCCCTACGAAAAAATAAAATGTCAAAACTGCAACCAAAATAATTAGGATTAAGAAATGCTTCTGTGACTCCTTTGATCCATGCTGAAACAAGCTGTGCTTCCCCGAATGTTTTTCCTCCCGGAAAAGTTATTATAATAGGTGATTCCATATAGGATGCCACATAGGAAAGCAAAATATCACAATGTCAAACAAAATATTTCGAATTCTACCAATCAAGCAAAAGAGTTGTGGTCTGTAGTTAATAATCAGAATTCCAGTAAAATGTCAGAGCCCAGAAAAAATAAATGCTTCTCAATAACAGTTGATTGAAAAGATATCAGCGATCCACAAAATATGGCAAACAAATTCAATAATTTCCTCATAGATATCACTGGCAAACAACAAACATGTACATAAAAGTAGCATTGACTTCAATTATTTATTACCTGGGGTTCCTCTACTTCCACACATCTATCCTCTATCTCTTCTTCCCGACCCAGATCCATCCAGGAGTCGGAAAGCGCTGTTCCCTACGAAAAAATAAAATGTCAAAACTGCAACCAAAATAATTAATTTCATCAATCAAGTATAATATTTACCTCAATAATTACGTTTTCTTCTTCCATTATCACATTTATACAGTAAACATTTTTAAAAATTGTTCGAATATTAATATTAAATTATTGTTCAATTAGCTACCAATTTCAAATCCAACAACAACAAGAACACTGTTTATGAAGTTGTTCATGCGCTTCCCCAGTGTACCTGTGGATTTGAATAGCAATTGAAGCAGGAGGATAGGTAGACATGGAAGGCTTTTGAAATAAGGGCTTGGAGAAGAATAGGTAGGCAAAGTAAACAGGGAGAAAAGCATCAGAGGGGGTGTTGTGCATGGTAGGCGAGGAGACGGGATTGCTGAGAGAGATCCTTAGAGAAAAGCAAAAATGGATGCAAAGCTGATTAATTGGCTAATGAATGCCGAAAATTGTGATTTAGGGGAGAATGTAAAGCAAGCAAGAAAGGGGCAGAAATAAGATATGATAGGATAGACAGAATGAAGGGTGTATGGAAGTGCTTGAAGTTGAAGACCAGCTTAGTTTAGGGAAGAGGTTGGGTTACGTGTTTTTGGGTGACAAGGAGAATAACTTGGTAGCCTGCATCCACCCAAAACCTAACCTAACCAAAATATTTTCTATCTGAATGTGAAAATAATTGTGCATATCACTGGTATAGCTTTAAGAATCAATGAATTCATATCAAAAAGATAAAATATTGGTTATTTTAATAACCCATGCATTGATACAAATACTATGTAATAATAACAAAGACTAGGCTACAGCACCTACTGAATTCTTAAAAGGATTTTTGATGTGTTTTTTTCATGATAACAGATATAAGGAGAACAATATCCCTGGTATCACAAATATCCATCATCTGTGTAAATGAAATGTAGGAAATTTTATTGCATACGTTTGTAGAAGCAGATGGTTTATTTACAGCCTAAAATTATAATGAGATCTACAGCAGTAATGTAATGAAACACTAGGCACTGATAACCTTCCACCACTCATAGTGGATTTAATGTAATTCTATATTAGAATAAAGGCTGGTATTATATCAGAAGCAATTCTACAGCCTAATAGCGGTTTAATAACATAGCCTTAGCTAGATTTGTTTTCACTATAATGGCTTTAATTCGAGCTTTTCACTATAGCATATTTAAGGGATTGTTAAGTTGATTTTTTCATTGGAATGCAATCCTTCATTCATTTGTATCTAGAGGTATTGTTCTATTCTACCATGGTATCCTTTTTTCCTTCCCAGTACTTTTTAACTATTTTTAAAGTATTACTTTACCATTTTTTATTAATATCCAGGTTATACATAAAATATCATTGGTCTGATTATTGATTCATAGAGCATAACTTTCAGCTCCTCAACCACAAAAATTAATTTTAATATTCAGGTGAATCTAATTCTGGTACCAGCAAGTGACAGGCAAGCAGGAATAAAGTAGGGCAACACTACAACTCAATCTTTCCCCTGCACACTTACATCTGTTATCTTAAGAAACCACGGTCTTAACCATATCCTTCTGTCTTAATTACAATTATATGCTCACAGGAACTCGGGTAAGAAAGTTATCCACAAACAATAAGCCGATACGATCACACTGAGGACCTTAGTACAAATATTAGAAAGAGCTCTAATAACAACAACAACAAGCCACTAATATTTTGCAGTGCTAGTACCTAAGGTAGCACCTTTATATTGCTTAGGGAAAAGCCCACTTTGTAGAGGTAACTAATTTTAATAGTGATCACCTTGTTAGCTCATTTCCCTCCTCTCTTCAACTATGAGGTAAGAATAACCATTTCAATGTCGCATGCTTAGTCTACTTTTATGACCAAGTAGTCAACCAAGCCTTCATTAAGATGCAATAGAAAATGCCAGGTACATTTTTCCCTCATATTGACATATCATTCATCCAATAAAGTCATTACAATGAAGTATATAAAAGTTACTGTCACTTGCCCCACTTGACACCCCCAGAGCTACATAGAACCTCTCCTCTACAGGTAATGCTGACAATGAAGGGTGGTGTTAAGTATGGCTGCCAGACCACAACATGTATCCCTCCACCACCTTCCTGAGTAGGATTGGTGAACTATAAAAGAGGTGGCCTTTGGCCAAGCTCCCATTCCTAGCTAGGTCCATTATCTTGCTCTCAACTACCTACTACCTGTTAGCACAACTTTCTCCTCATCACATAGGACAAACCACACGCACCTTGGTACACCACTTCTCAAGTTTGACTTCCCATTGTCACCATCCCAAAAAAGACAAGGAAAACACCCACCCACATCTCCAATTAATATTAGGCAAGAGATAAGATACGACCCCTATATCTCCAATTATACCCAGATTGTGACACGCTCTATGTAATATCCACTGCTTTAAGTAATCATATGTCAAATGACACGCTGACTACCCAGTGACTCATTTACATTGCTTACCAATTGTGTATATATATATATATGCACAATTTATGTGTGGGTATGTGTGTGGGTGTGTATGTGTATATAAATATATATATATATATATATATATTTATTTATATATATATATATATATATATATATATATATAATGGGCTGACACAATATAACACAAATAGAAAAGAATTGACACATTTAAAAGAACACTCACATGGTAAATTGTTCGAGCTTTCGGCCCTCTCAGAGGCCTTCCTCAAGAGAGACTGAAAATATGCTATTGCTGAGAAGAGGGGAAAGAGCTATGGGCGGGGAGGGGAGGTGTGGAGGGGATGCTGGGAGGGAAATTAAATATGGCGGTTAAGGGTGGGAATTTTAAAGGAACGGAAGGATAGTATGTAGGCGGATTCACGAGTTCTCACCTCTATGTTGGTGGCTGAATCAGGTAAGGATTCTAGGATGCTTAGAGCGAAACACTGGTCGAATGAAAGGTTGCGGGAATTGGCGTGTGAAGGGATAGGAAGAGAAGAGAGTGAGGCAGAATTGCAGGAGTACCGGTGATTTATCATTGGGATGGATAAGGGGGTAATGCATTCACCTATGTAAAAGGAAGTGCAATGTTTGCATGATAAAAGATAAATAATATTTTTTGAGAGGCAATTACCGTGGGAAGGAGGTGAGGGGGCTATGAGGGGATGTAGGGAGAGGGGATTAGGCATAATAAGAGGACAGGTTTTACATCGGGGGCGGTTGCAAGTTGGGGAAATATTAGGAAATATGTCACGGGGGGGCGCCAAAGGGTTGGTGGATCTCAGAAGGTTTTTGAGATTGGCGGGTTGTCTCTATGGGATAGATGGGCATTGGGGTAGTAAGGATGAGGTCGCATCATTGTCTTGTAAAATTGGAAACAGTTCTTTAAGGAGGGTTTTCAGTCTGTGTGATCCGGGGAAATAGGTGGTGCAAAGGTTGAGTCCTGCATGAGATGTGGACTTGTTATTGTGTGGTGTATGTGGTCGGGTAGAACAGTGGATTTTATTTCGTAGTAACTTTTCTGGGTAACCGCGTTTGAGGAGTGCAAGGTGTAGATTGGCAAGGTATTTGTTGAGAGTGGCTGTGGTGTTGCAAATTCGGTGTCTGCGGATAGAGATAGAGTTAGCAATCGAGCATTTTGTGTGTTGAGGATGACAGCTTGTGTGGTGTAGGTATTGCTGATGATTAGTGGCTTTGATGTGTACTGAAGTAGTGAATTTGTTGTTTTGAAGTGAGATGTTTGTGTCAAGAGAGGTGATGGTGGAGTCTGAAATGGAAGAGGTGAATTTAACAGTGAAAGATGAATTTAAGGCGGATAAGAAATTGTTGAGAGAATCAGAGCCATGTGTCCAGAGAATAAAAATATCGTCTATGTAGCAGACCCGGGAAAGAGGTTGAAGGGGTTGCTGTGACAGGAAAGTCTCTTCTAGATGGCCCATGAAGAAATTGGCGTATGATGGTGCCATCCTCATTCCCATCGCTGTGCCTTTTGTCTGTAGGTAAAAACAATTTTGGAAAGTGAATGCATTTTTAGTTAGGACGAAAGTGGAGAGATTGAGGAGAAATTCCGTTGAGGGGCGCTGGGGTAGGGGGCGTAGAGAAAGATAATGCTGGAGGGAGGATAAACCATCTGCATGGGGAATAGAAGTGTAAAGTGAGGTAACGTCGATGGTGGCCATAAGTAGGTTGGGTGTGGAGGGAATAGAGATGGAATTTAGACGGTCACGGAAGTGGTACGTGTCTTTCGTGAAGGAGGGCAGGGAGAGTACAAGTGGTTGTAGGTGGTGGTCAAGGAATGCGGAGATTCTTTCATTGGGAGAATTGTAACTGGAAACTATAGGACGACAGGGGATGTTGGGTTTGTGTATTTTTGAGAGGAGATAAAACTGGGGTGTTCTGGGGTTTGGGGATGAAAGTAGAGATATGTCTTGGGAAGTGAGGCCTTCTTCTGGTCCGGAGTGGAGGAGAAAAGACCGAATTTTGGTTTGGAAAGTTTGTGTTGAGTTTTTGGTTAGAGTGGTATAGGTGGATGTATCCTTCAGGTGAGCGAGGGCTTTGGAAATATAATCATTGGTGTTTAGAATTACAACAGTGGAGCCTTTACTGGCGGAGGTAACAACGATGTTAGGATTGGACTGTAGGGTTTTTAGGGAATGACGTTCGTTCATGGAGAGGTTATTTTTCGGTCTAAGATGTTTTCTGAAGGATTGATTGGAAACTTTTTCGATAAGGAGACGTATAAAATTTTTGACAGGATGGTTACTAGGAAGGGGTTTTGGCTCATGAGTTGAAGCCGGGAAAAATTTGTCAAGTGCGGGATTGGTTTTTAAGTTACTGAAAGGTTTACTTTGTGATTTCCAGAAGGCGCGCCATCGAAGGTTTCGGCCGAAATTGAGGGTATAAGTGAGTATGTTTATGTGGTTTATTTTTCGTGTAGGGGAGAAGGATAGGCCTTTACTAAGAACGGATATTTCATTGTCTGAAAGGCTGGTGTTTGAAAGGTTTACAATGTCATGGGCATTGTCGGAGGGAGAGGGGTGTTGGGACTGTTCGGTAGTGGCTGGCATTTTGGCTGGTGCTGGCTGGCGTTTTGTGTCAGTCCATTATAGTGCCGCTCGTGTGAGTTTTTCGGTACAAGTGTTATACATATATATATATATATATATATATATATATATATATATATATATATATATATATATATATATATATATATATATAGTGTGTGTGTATATATATAGTCTGTGTGTATATATATACACGAGGGTCATCCGGAAAGTAGTACCCGTTCGTGCCGCATGAAGTGCTGACGACGCGAGTAGCCGCTGGACGAGGTCAGATGGCTTCAGTGGCTTGTCTGCCTTCTCTGAGCCAAGTTGCGTGACGCTAGCATTGCCTGTGTTGTTTCTGTGATTGTTTACAATGTTTAAAAAAATTGAGAACGCCGCCAGTTGTGAAGTGAGGGCAGTGATTAAATTCCTCAATGCAAGAAACGTTCGCCCATGTGATATTCATCGCCAATTAAAGGAGGTGTATGGAGACAATGTAATGGACGAGTCGTCTGTTCGGCGGTGGTGTCGCAACTTCAACATGGGGAGGGGGAACACACACGACGATGAGCGTTCGGGGAGACCGTCTGTCATTACAGACCAACTGGTGAGCTCAGTTGACGAATTCGTGAGGAACGATCGGCGCGTCACAATTGATGACATCTGTGAGCATTTTCCCAATGTTTCTCAAACAATTGTTCATGAAATTGTTAAACACCATCTGCATTATGCAAAAATTTGTGCAAGATGGGTCCCTCGCGTATCTCAATGAGCTGGCGGCGAAGGACTATGCAGCAGGAATACAGAAACTTGTCACACGTTATGACAAATGCCTTAATTTGCTTGGAGATTATGTTGAGAAGTAGTTTAAAGTATCCTCTTTCAAATAAAATTTTTTATGTTTGTTAATATTTACTTTTGTGTCTTTATTTCACGAACGGGTACTACTTTCCGGATGACCCTCGTGTGTGTGTGTGTGTGTGTGTGTGTGTGTGTGTATATATATATATAAATATATATATATAAACACACCCACATACATATATATATATATTATTTATATTTGTAACTATTATGACTATGCCCTCACATCTTTTTGACCATTATCCCATTGTAACTACTTTTCTAATGAATGCTAACATTCCTTTGGATGTTTATCCCACTCAACCTTTCAATAGCTCTATAATTCATCATTTTTTGAATCTCTTATGGCTTGAGAAGTGGCACAATGTATATAACACTGCCTCTTTTGATGAAAGCATTCATAACTTTTTGCTAAATTTCTGCACTACTTAAACATGTTAATTCCTATTCAGTACTAAACAAGGAACCAAGTCTTCTAGGTGTAAACCTTTGAAAAGTAATGAAATATGTTTCATGTCTCAGCATCTTAAACAGCTGGCTATTTCTAGTAAAACTAATTGTGAACTTAAGACTGAATATGAAAAAGGATAAAGCATTACCGTAAAAAGCTACAGTCAACTAAACATTGTTATAATGATCATAGGACCATTATCTCTGATAATAAATCTAGAGAAATCTGAAAAATAATTAATACCAACAGAAAAAAACCCAGGAAGCATTCAGTCTCAAATTCATATTAATGATTCATCAGGAATTATTATTTCAGACTTTTCCAAACTTGATATTGACAATCAATTATTTCTCCAGAAACTCCAAAGGATGGCTATTTGCCGCATACCTATTGCTTGGATTACATCCTACCTATTTAATAGAATACAACACGTGGTTGTTTCTAAAAATTGTACATCTTTTGTAACCCCCAGTAAGGTCCTTAAATGAGGTGTTCCCACAACAACATTATTCTAGTATCACCTACTTTTGATGAATTAGTTAAGTGTAAACAGGTTTGTCACACCTTACTCTCATAGTGTCATAATAATTTCCAAGATTTGAATATCGAAAAGTCTCACCTATATATTTTTCAAATAAAAATAAAGCTAGCAAAGTCCTTTCCAATGATGTTGATGGGAAGGTGATCCCACAGGTACAAAATATCAAATTTTTGGGTTTCCACATCAATTCTCATATCTCTTGGGAAGAACACATAAGTACTTCAACCAGTAAGTTAAGCTCGGCCTGCTTTTTAATAAGGTCCATTAGATCCACAGTTTCAGCGGCTGTTCTCTGTGTACTATACTATGGTGAATTTTATTCTCACAAAGCTTATAGAATCCTTTCCTGGGGTTCTTAATCTAAGGCCTTAGCTATTTTCAGGGTCCAAAAGGGAGCCATTCCACTAATGAGTTTTGCAAAACACAATGCCCATTGCCATCCCCTGTCTAAAAAATTGGATGTATTGCCAGTGCTATGTATTCATTTTTTTCATGTTGTGGTTTATACAAAAAGAAATCTATCCGAGTATGTGAAACATTGTGATACCCACAAATATTCTACAAGGCGTAATGAGCTGCTGCATATTTTATGTTGGTATAAAAATGCAGATGCTGGCCCAAATTTTATGGGCCTTCTACTTTATAAACCTCCCCCAGCTTAGATTAAGGCCAATAATAGTGTGGCTGCATTTAAAGTCAATCTACTTAGGTTTTTCAAATTAAAAATGTTTTATTCAATTGCTGGATTTCTTGATAATGCCTTGAATCCATGAATGTATTTTATCACTTTCCCGTGACTTGTCTTATATCAAGTGTAACAGTTGTAACTACTTGATTGCTGGAGAAATAAAATGCATTTTTGTTATTATTATTATTATTATTATTATATGCATCACATTTAACACAGAAATAAACCGGAAGAGTGTTTCAAAAGATGAAGAAAGACCTCACGTAGTACTAAGACAAAGGCTTTTGACATAACATATAAGAAGTAGAGGAGTCAGTTTATCCCTAGTACTCATATGGTTATATAATGTAGATTTAGGTATTCCCAGGGTCATCCTGAGAAATAAGAGAATTTGAGGATGTATTTTCCTGTTTTAGAGAATTTGGAATGGCATTTAAAAGAGTGAATTAAAACACCAAAGAATATATTGCGGAAAATAGAGTACATTGGAGGGACTGGAAATTAATCCATAAGCACTCTATTTTTCAGACCGCTCAGGTAGGAGTGGGGAAGGACAGCCCAGATGGTTAGCCTTGGGATGACAAGTAAGGCAAAGTTGTTCATAATCACATCTGATGGTAAACATATATGTGAACGAATTGATTAAACAGGCAGAAAAAGAACTCAAGAGAAAATTGATAGAATGTTAAAAAATTATAGAATTAGTCCAGTTTCTTAATGATCAAGCTTTATTTTTGCAATTAGCCACAGCATTCCAAGTATCGCTAACCTATTGGACATTCACTGCTTTAAGGTTTATGCAATAAGTATCAAAAAAATACTTTTCCAATATATAGAGACATTTATATGTATGTCTATATGTCTATATGGAGACTCTATATGTCACATCATAATTGCCCCACAAAGGCTTAGTGGTGGGGAATCTGACCTAAAAACACCCCCATGCACCAATTCCTAATATGCATTAGCTCAAAAATGATCTTGTTTTTAGGGATTGCTGCTGAAAAGCTTCGTCCGAGCACAAAATGCATGGAGAATCACTGACAGGGGCAATTAATAAAATTGTAAAAAAACACTTGTAACTTTCATTTTGAGTGTACTTATAAACAGAATTGAAACACTTTCATCAAAACAGGCTGATAGATCGTTTAAATGAATATACTTTGTAACTTCCACACAATTTTTATTCGTACTACCGGTTTCAACGCAACGGCGTCATCATCAGGTACCTGATGATGACGCCGTTGCGTTGAAACCGGTAGTACGAATAAAAATTGTGTGGAAGTTACAAAGTATATTCATTTAAACGAACATGAACCTCCACAAAGTTGAGCCCGAGACCATAGAATTCAGGCTGATAGATGTACATTGCCCGTTTCTCATTTTAGGATGCAAAGAGGTGAAAGCCAAGTGTAGCCCCAGAAAGGCAATTTATTGAGAAAGAGCTATGTACAGAGTAAGAGGAAATGTCATTCCTTAGTGAAAACATAGGATGAAAAAATAGATGCAGGGCATAATGACAGGCAATAGATCTTTGGCACTGCTTTGATAAAGGGGAGAATGTTAGGCAAGCTAAAAAGCAGCAAGAATAGGAAAGTTAAGTTTGATATAATGAAGTGGATAAAAACATACACATAGTAACAGAAGGGCCAACTGTGAGGACAGGTAGATGGGATACTTGTTGTAAAAAGAGCCAGGAGACCATCAAAACCATTAAGTTCACCCTTGTGCCATTAAAAATCCTAACTAACACTCACTCACTTCACCTAACTAACACACTACCACCACCCATGAGGGTGTAACTCAAATTCACATAATGAAAACATGAAAGGTTGGTAGACTTCAAACCATTACTTGTGGTTTTTACATTCAACATTAGTTCAAAAATCCAAAATGACCAGGACTGGTATATACTGCTATAGCTATCTTCTGAGCCCTTTACTACAGTTTATATAAGGTCATGTTAACTAGCTTATTTTATTATTACGCGAACCCTCCTTCAGCTACATGTGCATGCTTTCTTCTCTTTACCATAGGAAGGTTTCAGCATTGCCACTTTCATCGCACATTTCTAAAAAAGCATTACCACATTTTATTACTATACAGTATAAACCAGCACCATCATCTATATGATTATTAGTTCACAGTGTATAATCTTGACTTTATTAAAAATTAAAATTAATTTTGTTATATAGTTGAAGATTACTCTGGCATAAACTCCTTGAATGCAAGCAAGATAAAAGTTGGCCATAAGACTAATCAAACTTTCTCCTACATGCTCATATAAATTACATCTTTCATAAAGATAGAGGGAGAATGAAGCTCTATATTTAAGGAAAGAGCTCAACTAGTCCTAATCCAATGGCTATCAAAATTACAATTTACAGGTATCATTGGAGATATAGAAGGTTGGTCTCATGTGTAATTTAAATTGGAGATATGGGTGGGTGTTTTCCTTGTCTTTTGCAAGCATTACTGAGCACATCCCAAAATCACTCACAATGTATGTGATGAGTATGCAACGGTAACAAACCTATGTCTATGCTGTTTTAAAGAAAGATGAAAGCAGAGTCAAATACAATTATAGGGTGCGGCGATTGATCCGGACAAGTACGCGTTTTCTTGAATGAGATGTCCTCGCCGGGTTAGCGAAACCTTTCCCGGACTTCTCCGAAGCATTATACTTGGCCACGAAATCGTAAACATTTGATCTGGGATACCGTAAGAGTCAAACTATTTCTAAATATAATGCCCGGCGCGAACACTTTCCATTATTGTGGTCCTTAGAATGTACTCCGAACCTCTACCTAACTTCTTGGCCATTTTAAGGTTATACTGTTTGCTAGCCGCCTATAGCTTTCAAGAACACCAATCGCGACCTCTAGTGTAACTACGATTTGGCGGGAAATTCTAATTGAAATTTGCCCGGATTCAAGCGCCGCACCCTGCTGACATAACGTATTTTTAATGGATAGGAAGCAATACATTGAGTCAATGTGATAACTTTGTCACAAAGTAATAATTTCAAGGTGTAAATCTCATTCACCTTGCTTAGCATTATTATATTCCTAAAAATGTGAATGATTCAAGGCCGTGGCTATGATAAATTGTGTGTTTAATTGATATCAGCAATCCCTATTATCGCCAGTGAAAACACTTTTCATTTTAATTTCGGATTCGGCCAACCCTGCATCATTTCTGTGAACTACCTATCGCGCATGAAATCATTAACAATATGAAGCCAGCAAACATAACAAACGCAAAGTAGTTCGAATACTTTGGAGTAACGATAGCAGTTAATGTATCCTGGAATTGACAAATTCGAATATTTTCGCAGTAGAAAATAAATACCCATACTAGAAGTATATTTGGTGTTTGAAATGTGAGGGCAGAGAAGCTTTGTTTTTTCAAAGCTGGTGACCTAACATCCCCCCCCCCAACCCACCCAGGGCGCCGTAGCCGCTGGTTTGCTGTGTAGAGGGAAGGTGTAGGATATGAGGAACCTTGCCTAAAACAGGGTGTATGGATCTTTTCTGTACGACATAGCTGGTTTTCTCTACTAGCTTTTCTGTACCACATAATAAAACCTAATGTTATTAAATTCTCATTTTTTTTTTCAAAATGGGTCGGACGCGTGGTCCACAAACTTCATGTTTATACATGTATCTTCATTTCTGACTTGAAGAACCTTAAATAGGCTAACGTAAATAGAACTGAAATAGGAACTAGTTAAATATACACTTACCATTGTTTTAACCAGTTGTACAAGCTCAGTCTCGTAGAATAATATATGTTCTAGAACAGTAACCACGACAAAATGGCACTTCGATCTGTCTGTTGCAAAATGGCCAATTGCTACGTGGCAGATTTTTGATATAGTTCCCCAAATGCTATGAAAGATGGCGAGACTCTCCAAATTATGCTCGACCACCGCTGGACTATTCGTAAAAATGACAAACTCAATTACTCGGATATTATAAAGCACACCGAGGGGCAATTAAATCTCAAAAAGAATAACCTTCGTCAAGGTCTTACTGGAAATACTTTGGTCCAGTCCCGCTATCTATCGTACTGAAGATGAACCAAATAATCCATTGAATCCAGCCACACTATTCTCCACCTTCCAGAGAAAATACACTCCAGCCAATCCTCTTTTTAAACATCTTTGATGGTTTGGATAATGCTTTTAACTTCTTTTCTGAAGCAGAAATAGATCCTTTTTTTATTTCACATGCCATCTTCCTCACATCAGATAATTCAAAATATATCTTTCGTCCTACTTTGGATTACTCCCAATAAATATGCAGCCTATCCATGTCATCAAGGTTGTATTCCAAAGGCTGTTGGTTAGAGTAAACTCTTCTTCTTAATCTAATTTTGCCCTCTTCTTTGAACGTTTATCTTAGTCTTCTTCATTCTGGAGAAACTCTCAACAAAGGATTTTTTATATTTATTCTCATGCCATATTTATTGCACTGAATAACGTATTCACGGTACAATGCTTGTTATGCCTTAACTATCTTGCATACAAAATATTAATAATCTGCATATCTACCTGATTTTATGAATTCCTCACCAACTTTCATTCCTAGTCGTAGATTTTCCAATTCCTCAATTACTTGCTTTTCTTCCTGCTTAGATAATGGGGTTCCAATTATGGTCCTGAACAGTAGTATATAAGTGATATTTACAATCTCCTTTATGACCAACAAGGTTGGAGCTTCACTTTTAGGACTCAAATTATTCAAAGGCATTCTCAAATAAAGGTAAAACCATTATCATGAGGCCCATAAGCATAGAAGTTCAGAGAGTTTTCAACCGCTTCTATCTTGTCTGGAATGGTATATTATTTTCAATGGCTCTGTAGAGCAAACTTTTTTTCAATCTTCTTAGGTAATTTCCTTGATGTTTTTGAACAAAGCTTTCCTATTAAAATATTAAACATTATGCCCACTGGAAGTAAAAATTATCTCAGGTATACTGGGGAATTATTAGCTCTTAGAAATAATATAATTAGTTAATAACACTATTACAAAACCAGGGGAAGCCTGCATGACAAAGGGGCTTACTTGAAATATAATTGAAATTATCAAAATTCAGATAGGTGTGAAAAAAATAAAGCTAATAAGGATTTTATATTGAATGCAAAACATAAACAAAAGGCAGCATGGAGAGTAATCAATCAAGAATTTGTTCATGACAATGGAAAAGAAAATTTACTTTTACCCAAGATGCTGTAAATATTTATTTACTTAAAATCTATTGAAGACAATCCGTTTTCTCGAAACACTGATAATGCCAATGTTGGTAATATGCTGCAAAATCTTCACCGAATAATTTATATTTTAAATGGAATTTTGTTACTCCATTTTATATTATATTGACTGTTAAAAATGTTTTTAAATCCAGCAGTTATGATATTTATGGCCTGTATATTTCCCTACTCAGGGATTATGTTCATTGCGGAACCATTGGCTATATTAGTCAACTTATGTTTTGAGACAGGAAATTTTCCAACAGCTCTAAAATATTCCAAAAGAGTACCTGTCTGTAAGAAAGGTGATGAAGATGATTTAACTAACTAATGCCCCATTTCCATAGTCCCCATTTTTGGTAAAATTTTTGAACCTATTATGAAAGATCAAATATGTATTTTTTTGAGTCAAATGATTTATTCCAAATTACAGTATGGCTTTTGATGTGAGAAATTTACAATTTTGGCAGTAGCGTCCATAGTTAATTATGTCATTAATGCATTTGAAGATAAGGAAGCAGTCTCTGTGATGCTATGTGATCTTAGTCAGGCTTTCAACCGTGTTAATCATTCAATATTACTAACAAAGCTAGAATATTATGGTGTTCAGGGAGTTGCACTGAAGCTAATGAAGCCGTATTTGGATGTTCCCTACCAATTGGTTGAACTTGATAGCTGTCCATCTGCAGCTCTTAAAGTAAAATGTGGTGTACCACAGGGCCTTGTCCTTGGCCCAGTACTTTTCATCATCATGATTAATGATTTTCCCTGTTATATAAAACCTACATCTATTTTATATGCAGATGCAAAGGTACTATCTAGCACTACCCAAATACAGGCTAAGGAATGGTTTGATGTTAATCATTAGCATTTAAATACTAACAAAACTCAGCATATTGTGAGCAGTCTTAGATCAAAAATAACTGATCTTGAAACTGGTAAAATACTAAGAATTTATATTGATACTAAACTTAAATCTGAGACACACATCAGTCCGACCTGTAATAAACCGTGTAAAGCATTTTATATGTTAAGAAAGCTCAACTTTCTCATTTCAAATGAGTATCATTTAACACTTTACCATGCCACCTTTTAATATTATTCAAATTGTGGTCTTGAGTTATGGGGTAATTCCCCAAATGTTTAACAAATTTTGCTTCTACAAAAGAAATATTTGCTATTCTCTCTCTTTCTAATATACAACCACATGTTTTGCACAAACCTGTTTTATTAGTTATGGAATCATGACTATAATTAGTTTATATATCTTTAAGGTTCTGGTTCATGTGAAAGTTAATCTACAAATTACCAATTAAGATGTAACATCCATAACTACTCCACAAGAGTTAAGGAAAATCTAAATACTACTTATTTTAGATTATCATCAACTTACAACACATTTCATAGCATGAACATAGGACTGCATAACCTTCCATCAAACTTCACATAGACCTAAAATATCTATATTTCATTTTACTATCTCTCGCTTTATATTCTCTAATTTTATTAGCTCAATATCGTCCTAACGTTCCATGGTTCTATTTAAATAATTACGTCTTCTTCTTTTGCGTCATCTGTGCTGCTGCCGTCAGTTTTGCTTTGCAGGACTTACATTAGAAGACCAAAAAGGAAGCCTTACTTTACCACTACTGCGCAAGATACATGGCTGACTGGGCTGAGTCCCATAGTTGCCAGGACTCATTTTCCTTATAATGGCCATCTTAATAATCTTGGGAATAATACTTGAAGTTCTTCAAACAAAATGGCACTTTGACAACTCATCTCATAGAGCTCACTCAAAAAAACCAAAAATATTTCATTAATAAGTGCAAACTCTGTCAAAAAGGTGTAAATAGGGTACAAGATGTGATAAGTGTTTTTTATGGATTCACACCAAGTGGAAAGTTATGAAATCTCAGAAGACAGTGACTGGATGTGTACCTCCTGTTCAGAAGAAGAAAAGTTTGTCAAACATAAGCAGGAGATTGAATCTAAATACAAAGGTATATGCATTTTCATGAAAGATTTGGTCGCGCTTCCGGAGAAAAATAAAAATTGGGAACTGGAAACTTAGAAATTGGTAAGGGAACTTGTGTTCTACAAAGAAAACGATTCATCTGTTGATGGTAAGAAGCTGGTTAAATCAACAACAACTGTCCCTTTCAAATCCAAATTTATATGGGAAAACATGAAGTGAAATAACATTAAAAGTGGTGAAAATGAGAAAAAAAGTGCCTCTGTTACCCCTTTGATCCACGCTGGAACAAGCTCTACTTCCCCAAGTGTTTTTCAACCCAGAAAAGTTATTCTAAAAGAATGTGAAAAGAAATGCTTCTGTGACTTCTTTGATCCACGCTGAAAGAAGCTGTGCTTCCCCAAGTTTTTTCCACCCGAAAAAGCTATTCAAATAGGTGATTCCATTGTGAAACTTGTGCATATCAAAGGAGTGGAAAAGAAAGTGCTCTGTGGAATCAAAGCAGAGCAAATGAGTTGAAAGGTGGAAGAAATTGCTCAAAATGTGAAAATCAGCCAGACAGATATGGTTTTTTTTCATGTAGAAATAAACAATCTTTGAAGCTCAAGATCACCTGATGAAGTAATGGGAGAAATGTATGAGCCTATCAGGTGCATGAAGATACATTTCCCAAAATCAGTTATAGTGGTAAACAGTATTTTACACCGACGAGATATCGACCTTAGTTATATTCAAAAAGTAAATGATAATCTCAGATGGGCTTTTGGTACTCTTAAGGTTGTATTCTGTGACATAAACAAACACAAAAATGATCGCTGCTTAGCTCACGATGGCCTGTATTTCAATTGCAAAGGGGCATATCTGTTAGGTAAGCAAATTGAAAATGTAGCAAATATTTGTGCATCCAAGGAAATGGAAAACAGAGGTAGCCCATTTGAATGTAATGAGTACCCCAAATCAAAATATAAAAAAGATAGTTGGTTGCACAAAAAATTACTCTGTGAAGCTTCTACATCAAAACATTCAATACATAGCAAATAAAAAGCTTGAAATTAAGATCCTATTAAAGGAAGAGAGGCTGGATTTTCTTTGTATAATGGAGCATGGCCTAAAAGATAATGAAATGAAATGTCTAGAGTTGAGGGACTATTTTCTTGTCGATCATTTCTGTAGGGAAAAAAATAAAGGTGGTGGTGTTACATTTTTTGCCATAACTTGTTCTGAATCAGTAACCAGAGCCTATAAAAACTTTAAAAATAAAATTGACAAAGAAAAGGGATTTGAAATAACCTTAAGCAATTGGCCCAAGACAAATGAAACTTATTTTTTTATTGGTCTGTACAGATCTCCAAGCGCACAAGTCGATGATTTTCTCAAAAAAATGGATAAAATACTTGAGAAAGTCATCAAGAAAAATAATAAAATTATCATTGCTGGGGGACCTGAATATAGATGTCTCATAAGATAACAGCTCTACTCAGAAGCCAAAAGAAATACTTCTCTGCTATAGTGTTCAGCTAACTATTTATACCTCAACCAGAGAGTCATCTCACTCAAAAACTGTTATTGACAACAAAGCTACAAATCTAGCTGAGCATAACTTCAAATCTCTAGTTTTAGAAACTATTATCTCAGATCATCATGCTCAAATTGTTGAATTTAATGCACACACTTTAACAGTTAGAAGAAGAGAGAAACGCTGATACAGTATACATACGTAAAACTCACAGGAAAATATGAATTTATTTTAATGGGAATCGAAGAGTCTTGACTGGGCAGCAGCACTTAATACAAACTTTGTTACAAACAGCACTTAATACAAACTTTGTTTGAAACAGATGTAGCAATTGTTGGAAAAAATTGTGCTACCTACAAATCAGCAATGAAAATTATTAAATATGGTGTTCCACAAGCTTCTGTATTAGGTCCTTTAATTTTCCTGGTATATATGAATCACATTGAAAAAGCCATAATCTCTCCAGAGAATAATAACATGTTGCTCTATGCAGATGACATAAGTCTAATACCAGGTCATATGAAATCATCTCAATTAGAAATATAGTAGATATGTATGCTATGGTGAATTCAGTCACTCAATGGCTGAATGTAAATAATTTACAACTAAATGCAAGAAAAACAGTTTACTTGGTATTTAATAATAGAGACCTTCAGTTAGATGTTTCTGCAGAAATAGGAAACCAATTGATATCTGAGTTAGAGCATACCACCTTATTTTTAGAAATAGACAACAAGTTAAGCTGGAGGTTTCAAATGGAAAAATGTAGTAAAAAATTATGTTCAGTCCTATTCCTTTTACAAAATCTTGCCAACTATTGCAATACAGAAATATTAATCCCAGTATACCATGGTATATTTGAGTCCATAGCTCGATATGGCATCATCTGCTGGGGGAGCTCAGCACATGAAAACATCAATAGAATACTCAGCCTTTAAAAACGGGCATTTAGAGTTATTATAAATAAATGAAAGGACTAACTTTGTAGTTCCACACGAAAGTTCCACACTTTCGTGTGGAACTACAAAGTTAGTCCTTTCATTTATTTATAATGAATCGGTTCCATAAAGTTACGCCAGAAACCATTAATTATATTTAGAGTTATATTTAAACTAAATGCCAGAAAATCCTGCAGGGAGTACTTCAAATGTCACAAAATCATGACCAATCCCTGTATCTATATGTATAATGTGATTTTGTATGCCTGCAACAAAATCCCTTCACTGGTCAGAAATAGGGATGTTCACAATTACAACACCAGGGGTAAGGATAATTTTCATAATGGCTATTGCAGAGTAGCAGCACTACAAAAAACTCCAGAAATTTCAGGAAGACTGCTGTTTAATTGACTTCCTCAAGAGTTAAAATGAATACTCCCCCAAGAAAATAAATTTTAAAAAGTTGAAAATTTTTATTTTAAGTAATGCTTTTTATAGCAGCCAAGAGTACATAGACAGAGCCAATGTAGGGAATTCTGTTTTTTAAATGTTTAATACTCATATATTTCATATGCATTATTATTCCTGTGAATTTGTATGTATGTTAATGCACCTATAAATGTAATTGAATCTTAATGAAGCCCATACAATTATGTACTGTTCTGATGGGAATAAATCTATCTAGGTGATTTCTTGTTGCCTATCTAAATAGTGTTTTGAACATGACATTATCACCCAATGGCCACCTTCCTGGGGTCCGACACGTTTGCAGCCACTTCACTAAGGAACAGATGCTGAGCAGACAATTTTTGTCTGGCTCATAACCTTCGACCTATCTGTCATGTGTTACCCTATGAACAGTAATTATCATTGTTCTTGCCAGAGCACCTCTAGGGGTCACTGGAACACAAAATCCCTTGCACCACATCAAGGTTTGTATTCCATGGGAGGGGAAACTTGTATATGATGCTAACATTCCTCCCTACCTGGTCTATGGAAATGTCTTCTGGGGGACCTCTAGTGCAGCAATGAAGGTATTTCCCTTGTAAAATAGGTCTGTGAAAGCAATTATAAATGTTCCCATCAGGTCCCCAGGAAAGCCACCATTTAAATCACAAAAATTAATGGTTTAGCCTTGCATATACAGTTTTCATTGCTCTTTACTTTTAAAAAGGAATCAATGCTTGTTTATATCAAATATCCCTGTGCATGATCATTTGATATATGGAAGGGTGATTGAGCACCTGAAAAATCAGCCACTTACTATTCCTAAGAATGTCCCATGTCGGGCAGCCTTCCTTATGATAAACTGCCAATGATCATAAAAATTGACCTTAAGAAGTTATTACTCCTCGAGTGTTACTACAGTATAGATGAATTATTGGTTGATAAATTGTAAATAGAATAATGTTTTCTTTTGTATGATACTTTCTACCAAGTAGTAATGTTTCTTGTGTCTAATTATTTGTTATTTGCTTCACATATTGTTAAAAGAATTTTTTGAGAATAGGTGGTGATTAACACTGATTAATAATAGCCACAATTATATATGCCCTAGCTGCCACTGCGGGATTAATATTTATTAATTGGACTTTAACGTAAATTGATGCCCGGCGTAACAGTTTCACTTAATTTAAAATAATTTTATTCAGTGGCATCATAATATCCCGTAATGTCATCATTTAATGCGTTTTATCCTAAGGCTTCTCATTTATTTATTCACTCATTCCATTCGTAGAACCCTATGTTCACTTCTAGTTTCATAATATGCAATATCTCTATTGTGTGTTTGATGACAAATAACCATCTTTCAATTTGTTCATAAAACACTTACGTTAAGCCCAAAATATACTCTGATTTTATTTCTCAGAACTGTAGAGCTACGGCCTGAGGGCAGGTAAATGTTCAGATGCAGCAAAGAATTTATTACATTTAGCGCTCATCACAACATTTAAAATAAATAAAATATAAAACAATTTTAAATTTCCGGAAGAACCTTGCGTCCCCGCGGACGTTACGACACCTATCAAATAGTATCATACTACGTGAGCTGCACTTCCGCATCATATGCCGTGAATTGTCACTGGTCGGCCTTTGTCTTTTCTATGCTTTTGAAATTCATAATTGTTTTACTGTGGATTTGTATGGACAAGCCTGAAGAATTTAGAATGTTTGGAGTTTAAGTACTAATCGCGAGTGAGTGTTTTCGTCACTTTTAATGAATATGTGAGTGTTATTGATGACACTGTCTACCTGAACGTGTGTAAATCATGTTTAACACCCAGCAAACATTGAGAAACATGAATACCTTTGAGCTTAAGGATGCTAAAACAATTCCGGACTCGATTCAGTCGTATGCATTATTTAGAGATACGGCGATGCCAATTGTAATCGACAATGGTAAGTATCCTGTGGAAATCCCGGTTTAAATTATCATAGTTAATTTATGTAAATTTCTGTGTGCAGCCTTAAAACGTCTTAACTACTGTCCTAAATTATTGCAATGAATAATATAATTTGATCAAAGTTATCTGTAATTATTCCAAAGATAGCATTTAAGCAATACGGTACTATGACATGACTTTTTATTCATTTTTGTAATGCGATTAGTATTTTACTTCCAGAATGGATTTCATCTATGACAATATTTGCCGTCTTCTGAATCCCAATCTCCAGCTTTCTCAATCAGCTAGTTGTTGATCCTCGAGATCTCTTTCTATCATCATTCCGTTGATTCCCTTACGCCAGTTTCCTCAGATTCTGCATTATTCCTGCAGTTTGCCCGTGCATAATTTACTTCGGCAATTTGTTTTGTGCGTATCTAATCGGTTATTTAATGCTGTGCATCCACAACTTTACGATTTCATTAATTTTTAGTCCTTCTTGATACGCCATTCTACAACACACTACCTCCGCACTTTCTTCGCCTATTCCTTAAATCTTTTCTAAGTTCATGGTATAATTACAAGCGAAGTCTGTTAATTTGACGGGACTCCTAGAACAGGACTTTAATAGGATTTCTAGAGGGAAGATTTTGCAAGAGCTTATCAATATTGATGAATGAATCATTCATTAGCTCTAATTCATTTCAGGCTCATATCAGTGTAGAGCCGGATGGGCCACGCAGATTCAACCATCATTAGTTTTCAAAAATCTCATCGCAAAACAGAGGAAGGAAAGGGGTAAGAAGGTAATTTGGATTTGTTTTTTGTAGAGTTAGAAAAAGTACTAATTTTATCTGGGTCTGTTATAATTTAATTTTAAAAAGAACAGTGAAGTAAATTTCTTATTTTTAAATATTATTTATGACATTAAAATGCATAAATTGAAATAACTTCTGAAAGCAGCATGTTTGAGAACATTTGTCTTGCACACCAAAAAATATATTTCTTCCTATCAGTCCCTTTTGGGGCAGTCTATGGATAACATATGTTCTCTATGTAAATGTGGCATAGTAGCAAACCATTTCAGATGCATGTAATTGGAGTCTCAAATGTCACAGCACTTTTGGAGATATGCTGGAAAATCTTCCAGGCTAATGTTTGTCATTATTTTGTGAAGGGGAAAATCATTTTATGGCAATTAATTGTAAAGGGTTTTATGTGACTTGTTTGTTTTTAAAAGCAACACATTTCCAAAAAGAGAACATGTGACAAAAGACCACAATTACCACAAAGAAAATGCAGTAATCTCAAGAATCATGACAATATATTGATTAATATCAAACACACTCTTTCTACATGCTAAGTGTATTTTACAGTATGTACTCCTATACTCCTTTGATGTTTTGGATGGTGCAAACATTTTGTTAATATATCTGCCCACATATATTCAGTCAGAAGATATCTAAAAATAATTTTACCATGAGCAATGAACTCTCTAATTACATGATGGCTAGTTCACAGCACAACAGTTCGTATTGACAATATGTCTCCATGATTTTTATGTAAGACTAGACAAAATCAATATCTTGGCGATTTTTCCAATCAACCAGTGTTAATGTGCACCCTGGCCTACTGCACTTGCGGGGAATGCAACTGCTCTAAAGTTACTTGTTCCACCTAATCATAGTCCATACCATTTCAATACTTCCAAGAGGCCATGTTGTCAAATTATAAATAGCAAAGCATAATAGCAGAGCATAATTTGTCAATGTCACACAAAAAATTCCTGGTATGAGATCGCTCATTATTCATATCCATGGCTGACCTTTACTAAGTACTTACTCTGACAAAAAATAATTAAAGTTGTCTCATTTAAAGTAGTGTCATATTATTTATATAATGCTATGAGTGTTACTTATGTTACCTTGTAATACAGATAAGTACACACGGTGTTTATTTCAGGATGGTGAAACCCAAGTTGGAAATGATATTGCCAATATTGAAGCACTTCGATTTCAGCTGAAAACACAATTTGATCGCAATGTTGTAACACATTTCGAAGCTCAAGAGACCATATTTGATCACATCTTTTCAAGGCTTGGAATAGATACAGATGGAGGAGTGTATCACCCAATTGTTTTGACAGAGGCTTTTCAGAATCCAAATTATTCCCGCAACTGTAAGTGACATTGCTGCAATTACAACAGTTATTGATAAATATTCAGTAGTTTCTCATTACCATTTAAGAATAGTTTTTTCAATGTGGTAGTTAAAATGAGAGTAAAAGCCAAGGTATATGGTTTCCATTTTATTTCAATATAACTGGAAATATTTAATCGTACCGTTGTTATGGAATTAATTCAGGTATTTATTTTGATTTATAATAATTTGGAGCCAAACAGCAACCTAGTTCACTATTCTCATTTTAATAAATAGGAAATCTCCAAGGTTTAATGCTCTCTCTCCAAAGGATTGATTCTTTTTCCTTTCCGTGATATCTGAAATTTGATAATTACTGAGTGAAGTATTGAATGAAAACTAGCTGTATTTACTGTCCTACTTGGAAGACTGCTTACCTTTACCCTGATCAAAGACCATTGTAAGAGTAAATTGAACAGTACTGGTAACTTATGTATTAAAATGCGGCCCTCACTAGCCCAAAAGATAACAATGATATATGCATGTTTAAGCAAATGTTCTCTACCAGAACACATTTATAGTTGGTGCTTTTTGCATTTTTTGGAGATACAAATTGAGATAAATTGTGATACATAAAATAACTCGAGAATTTTCCTTACAAACCATTCAAAAATTGTTTAATGTTAGTAATCAACCTGGATATTGTGTAACTTAATGTGTACTGTGAGTTTATCTCCAATTTTAACACTCTCTAAATACAATTTGATGGATGTATTTATTAATATCTTTATTTAATGAGTTGTTATAGGTTAAACATAAAATTACATATACACGCTTTGTATTCCTTGGTTCTTTTGGGAGGTATGACTTGTTGCTTGTCAGTGACAAGAAAACCGATATTCGCCCAATGATTTAGCCTGTCATTACTGAATGTAATAATCAATTATATTGTGGTATATTCTATGAATATTTGTATGATTTACCATTCAGTTATTCCATCGTCAAGGTTTGTTACAGTTTATCTTCACAGTTGCTTTCAAAAGTAGTGTACATTTTACTTGTGCATATGCTAGCAGAAAAAGATGCATAGCAGAACTGAATTTACATGTGATTAAGAGGTGGCTAATGTAATGGCTTCCCACCCAGTGAGTCCAAGTTTGAATCCGGAAGGCGGTAGAGATTTTTCAAGGGTATCTCGATCCCAACTTCAGGTGCATGTTCCTTTGAGCGAGTACGCCATCAGTCAGATGAGATGTTACATTGTGTGTGACCATTAGGTGCCTCTTGTTAAGGCTAGGCAAATGCTGACGCTGGGTATCTCTCCACCCTTCCTCCTTTGCATTCATCCCTAATGGCACTAATGTCCTCAACTGTGAGATGCCTCCCCTACAACTACTGCTACTGAATATACATGTGCCAAAAAAAAGTCACAACTGATAAACCTCAAAACCTATGTTTGTGAAATAGTAATTTTTATCCATAAAGTTCTACTGTTTCCATTAATACTGAAATGTAATCATAATTCAACTGCTTAGTACTGTATCAGCATATTTTATTAGCTTCTAATTAAAGAGTTTTTGAGACTTTAAATTCTCTGGTTAAGTAGAGCCATAATCAAAATTGGCTGTACGCAATAATTAAAAAAACCATAAACACAGTAATCTACCTGAAGGTCTGTTTGGGTTGATGGTAGAGTTCACCCAGTACTAAGCCCGACGGCGTGTGAAATTCACACATCAGGGTAGGGGGGCCAATTCCTTTCCCTGTGCCGGTTATGATTTCCTAGGAAGATGTTACCCAAAAAATCACATAGCTTGGGTCAAGCTGCAGGTGCCCGGAGAGTCTTCCCAGCAGTCGAACCCGGGTCCTGAAGTCAGATATCCAATGCTCTACCCCTGGACTACTGCTATCCACACGCAATAATTATGCCAAGTCAATTGAGTGAAAATTGCATGATTGTTACCTAAAGTTCTACTAGTCATCCTCCCTCACAACAAATGAACCACTGTTAATGAGCTTTATTGGTAATCCTTGCCACTAGAACCTAGCTTGCCAAAGTCTTGTACATCAATGCAAAATATGCTATTCTTCTGCAACCATCAATTCACTAGAAGTAAAAGCCATGTTAATTTTCTGCAATATCATTTCACACTGACTTTGAATTTCTTCACTTTGATGAGGCATCGTTTGTCCATTGGTTTCACCTAGTGATGGCAATATCAATGAATGATTTCTTATTCAGAGAAACTGGTACAGAGTCTGTTACATAAAATTGCCGTAGACATTGTTTTATGAGTACGTGGTACACAGGACAAAGGTTGACTAGAGTGGCTGCATCCACCTTTTAGGTTTGCAGTGTCCATATAATTGAAATTTAATTGAATCAGATGATATAAAGAAAGTTAATTAGCTTCAGAAGAGAGTTATATTCTCCTAATGCATTCAGCAGCAAAGTGATATCATCACTCAGGTAGCTCAAGACTTATCCCTGTAATTCATGCTGGATTAATTTATATAATTTAGTGGGTGTCAAGACATTCATAGGTATGTCTGGGGGAGGAGAGTGAATCCCATACATTTGTGACAACAATTTGGGGCTACTGATGCCCCGTGGCAACAATGGGATGCAAGAAAATTGGGAAATGCAAATATTACATGATACCTCTATGATTAAGATCAGTACTCATTGGGTTAGTGTTTTCTGGAAGTGCTACTGACTCATACTGAATTAGAGATCCCATAATTTCTTGTATTCCCAAATCCAATAAAATTTCTTAAATGTACTCCATGTGTAATTATAATTCACTGCTCATCCAGAATGCAATGATTCTGAGAGTGATCCCTTATACCGCAGTGGACTCGCTTTATTTTGATTCCCTGGTGCAATTTTTCCCAAATGTTACATAAAAAGGCAAGTTGCATATGTAAGAAAATATGTGGCATAATTACAGAGGATGTCTCAACCTTTATATTTGACCTAATTTTGCCTCCTAACTTTAAGCCCTGGCATCCCAATTTGATTCTTTGTGCAGTTGTAGTACTTAAGCAAATCACATCTCCAAGCAACTCCATCTGTATGCTTATTTATTGTACCAGATAATAAGTAATATTTATTTACTTATTTTAGCAAATAATTAAGGGTAAATCAAATTCCCAATGAGTGTGCTTGTGACAGATAAAGTTTATTTTTTTTACAGTGATGTCAGAAATGTTGTTTGAATGTTATGGTGTGCCTGGAGTGGTCTATGGTGTTGACTCGCTGTTCAGCTTTTGGCACAATAATGATTGTCCAATTCATGACTGGGCTACTGACTTTAAAAAAACTGGACTAGTAATTTCCATTGGCTATCGGGCCTCTCACGTAATTCCAGTTGTCTCAGGAGTTGTGAAATATCATCAAGCAAGACGGTTGGCAATGGGTGGAGCACATATGTCTCACTTTCTTCATCGTTTACTTCAACTCAAATATCCAGCTCATTTCAATGCCATCACTCTGAGCAGAGTTGAAGTAAGTGTGACTTCTTTCTTGCCCCAATCTTCAATCATATTATCAAATTTCTGCTGATAGTTTTGTTAAGATATTTTTTTCCATTCCATAAGGAACTTCTACATGAGCACACTTACGTTGCAAAAAATTATGATGAAGAACTTGCAAAGTGGATGGATGATGAAGTTGTCGAAGAAGGAGAGAAGGGAGGTTCTGAATCAACCTCTTATTACCACTCCCATGTACATCGAATACAGCTTCCATTTGTTCCAGTCAGCAATCCAATCTTAACTGTGGAGCAACAGAAGGAACGTAGGCGAGAATTGGCCAAGAGATTAGTTGAGATGAATGCTCGGAAAAGGGAAGAAAGGGTAACTGTTCTTATTAAAATGTTTCATACTTAAGTTACAGGACTTATTACATGCTTTATGTGCAAAGTGTTAGTGTATTTAAGTGAAAGAAATTCTGAAAAGTGAGCTCAAAAATTTTGATTGTTGAACACTAGGAATATATGTTTCCTGAAATCAGTTGTAAGTAGCTGTAAATAGTCCTGTAGTTGCAAATATATTCTTCCTTAATGAAAATTTTTGCGGTGAAATGGTTCGATTAAATGAATTGGCTCAAAGATATGAGTTTGTGGGTGGAATGTATGATCTCTTGGTAAGGAATTCTTTCACATTCTTGTACCAATATCATTGTTTTTTGCCATCCATAAATACCATCCTTGGTCTTCCTCTTCTCTTTTTTGATTCTGATCTTACCCCAATCAGATTTACACATCAATTTCAACGTCTTTCTAGGTGTCCTTCTAGCCTGTTGGTTCTACTTGTATTTTCCCTCGCTCTGTGAAGAAATTCTTCATTGCTTGCTTGTCCATAGTATCTTAAACTCAGGCACTAGTACATTCACACATTCAAATTTCCTCTTTTGTCTTTTTCTGGGTTGGGCCCCAGCTTTCCACACTGTACAATGCCACAGTTATAATATTGGTATAAATGACATCTTTCATATCTGTACTGGTTACTTCACATGTTTGAAATCTGCTATTGATATTAAGTGCTTCTTTGGCTGGATCTATTGTCTCCTGTTTTAGATCTGACCATGGTGCTTAACTTCCTTTTTACTCTTCAAGGGATTAATCAAATTCTGTTATGGTTAATCTAATTTCTTCATCTGAAACTGCTCATTTTCCAGGATATTATTCCTTGATTGTCCTGTATTCATTTCTTTCCATCTCATTGAGATTTCTTCTTCACCAATTAATACTTCTCTAAGATTTTTTCCTCATTATGAATTTTCTTCAGGTTTGTGAGTAAGCTTTTTCAGTTGTTCTCTTCATTTCTTAGCTTCTCTGTTTACTAAATTCTGTGTTCTATCATAATTGACTGTTTTCTACCTTCTTCCTTGAGCTATACAATGAGTCCTCATGAGATCTTTTGGTGAACTCTAAACTAATTGTTGTCCATCCATTATTTGTGTTCATTTTAATCAGTATTGTTTTATTTCTTTAACATTGATTGATATACCTTTTGTATGTTTTTTAAAATACAAGATTGACTTTTTTTGGAAATAAACTATAGTCAGAAAAATTAATAAACTATGGTAATGATCAGTTAGTAGCACCATTGTGTAGACAAATTCCAGTCTTAAAATTGGAATGGTGCTGTAAAAATTGCCTTTCCTTTGCTTACCAAAACTGTTTATTCAGCATCTATCAGATAAGGTGTTGACGCATGCTAAAGACAGTCTTCCCCTTAGATAAAACTTTAAATCCACGATGTATGCTTCAAATTCAATGTAATTTTCCCATCATCCTGTCATATTGACCCTGAGTTTTGCAATGGCTTGACAAACAAATTATAAGGACAATGTGTGTAGTAATCTGTCATGAACTATTTTTTTGTTGTTATTTTCGTTGATCCACAGACTTCAGTGGACCATTGCGGTAGAGGAACTATAATTTCACATTTTATTTTCCCCTAGTAATTTCCTTTGTTTGATCTTTGTATGATCAGCCATTTTAGATGCATTTAATGCTGCTGGTTTATAGTTTATTTTACCTTATTTACATTTGGTTTGAAAATATTTGTCTATTACCTTTTCTTAGAAGCAAACACATTTTACTCTCTTCTCCACCCTGTCCATTAATCAACAATTTTACTCATGTTAATTTGGTATTCGGTGCCATGTCCATCAATTTTACTGAATGAATAACAACTACATAAACACCTATATCAGGAAAATATACCATATAGTCTGCTATTAGAAGGTCCACCATTTACTAATATAATTTTTGGACCTTATGGATGTGATTATTTTCTTTTATAAGAAACTGCTAGTTACTGAAAAAACTTGGCCCCCTAAAATGGTCACACCAACTAGCATTGAGGCTCGAATCTCCTGACTCATAACTGATGTAGGCAACATTTCACCATTGGATGGCATTAACTCCTCCTGGTGTAGTTAATACGACACACCAGTTCGTAATAGCCCCCCAGGAATGCACATGAGGTTTAACAATTGATGTTTTTAATTTAGTTCCTCAAATTGATGGATTTGTTCAATTTCCAATTACTTCATGTTTGTTGCATTCATTGTTCTTTTCTCCTTCCTCTGCAGTTGAAATTGTCTGACTTTACATTATATCTTGCTTCAAATGAAGAACTAAACTGGAGTTGAATGTTTCTTTTTAATCTCTTGGGTTGTAGCTAGCTGAAGATGAGGAACGGTTACACCAACTTCTAGCTGCCCAGGATTTATTGGAAGAAGGAGATGAAATTGAGTTTGAGGTAAGCATTTTCAAAATTTATGAATGGGTATAAATACCATTTCTTGCATTACTTTGTAAAGCTAGTTACAAGGCTGGACAGTAAGGTGAAACAGTAGACAATACATAATAGGTTTAGCGGGTGATGGTGGAGTTCCGCCCATATTAAGCCTAATGGCATGTGGAATTCACACATCAGGGTAGAGAGACCAGATCCTTTCCCTGAGCCACCCTTGAAGTTTTGGTGTATGAAAAATCACACAGCTCGGGTGAAGCTAAGGCTGTCTAGGGAAACATGTCTAGGACCATGAAAATGTATTGGCAAATGTTTTCCATTGTGTATTGTATTTATATTTATTTACCATGTTAGTTGCCAAATACAATTGCGTTCATATAGAGCTATTCACAGCACATCTGGTGAAAACCAGTTATTGATTTTTAACATTTTATTATTGTAATCTTTGTTCTTTGCTCTTCTGGAAATGATGCTGCTTTGGAGCTGTCTTTAGTTCCTTAACCAATCCACTGATGAAAGGATGATTTGCTACCTTATTCTAAAGTAATAATAATAATAATTGATTTATTTTTCCAGCTGACACAGTGCACAGTATTGAGAATACGTGATAGGTGTATAGAACATGTCATTGAGATATAGGTCAATTTATGCTAAAGGTATAAAGACTCCTCTTTATTTATACCTCTATAAATATTATAGAGGTATAAATACAAAATACAGTTATGACAGGAAACTAATATACCCTTTAAGTTTTCATATATATATTCATTTACCCTATGATAACACTCATCAACAAGATATGCAAATGAAGTTTTCTTGAGTAGTGTAATTCTTGTCTAATTTTTAAATGATATGGCAGATTGTTAAACAATTTTGTCCACATAGATGTTGGCTTTTCAGCTATCGTAGACAGGTTTTATGTTTTCCCATGTATATCTTTAAATCTTCTGGTCTTGTGACAGTGATATTATTCATTTTAAAGTATCTCTTGTTTTTCTTACCATAAGTCCCTGCATGGTAGATATGTAAGTTACAGTTAAGGTACGTAAGATACAGTTAATATTCCCAAATATTCTAAAAGAGAGTTTGGTAATGTGCCCTTTAAGGTTGATAATGTATGACTCCTACTATTTTTTTATGAACTAAAAATACTTGATTTAATGAGGATGACATTCCCCAGATTATAATTCCTTAAGATGTATATATATATGTGTAACTTAACCCCTGCAATCCTACCCCTTATAGGAAAAGGGTGTGAAATTGACATATTAGAAGAGACAAATTCCAAAGAAACTGCGGGAGATGCCGCAACAGTAACTTTTAATGGAGTCATCCGCTAATGTGCATTTCCATGCAACAATTTCAGAGTGTAAAAATCATTCGCCTTGACTGGGATTCGAACCCAGATCCCTCAATATCCGGTCGAGTGCTTTAGCCACTTAAGCTACCGAGGCGTCACCTGGACTGGGATTCGAACCCAGATCCCTCAATATCCGGTCGAGTGCTTTAGCCACTTAAGCTACCGAGGCGTCCTCTTAAACTCTGAGATTTTGGGGCTTTTAAAGGAACTAGATGTTGTGACGAAATACCGTACATACAATGTCACAGGCATTTGTATTCGTGCGCGAGGCGCCACTGTCCACGAGGTTAAAGCCAACTTTAAACACTTACCGTGTTTACACTTTGACAAATTCCAAATAAACTGCGGGAGATGCCGCAACAGTAACTTTTAACGGAGTCATCCGCTAATGTGCATTTCAATGCAACAATTTCAGAGTGTAAAAGGCGAATGATTTTTACACTCTGAAATTGTTGCATTGAAATGCACATTAGCGGATGACTCCGTTAAAAGTTACTGTTGCGGCATCTCCCGCAGTTTCTTTGGAATTTGTCAAAGTGTAAACACCGTAAGTGTTTAAAGTTGGCTTTAACCTCGTGGACAGTGGCGCCTCACGCACGAATACGAATGCCTGTGACATTGTATGTACGGTATTTCGTCACAACATCTAGTTCCTTTAAAAGCCCCAAAATTTCAGAGTTTAAGAGGACGCCTCGGTAGCTTAAGTGGCTAAATCACTCAACCGGATATTGAGGGATCTGGGTTCGAATCCCAGTCAAGGCGAATGATTTTTACACTCTGAAATTGTTGCATTGATATTAGAAGAGCTGTGGATGAGACAAGTGGAAAAAGGGCATATCCTTAATGACATTGTTTTCTAAGATATTCCCGTCTGAGACAACTTCTCTGTCATATAAGTAAATGCCTTGTGACCCCCAACTGTGAAACTTCCTGACGACCTCCAATTTCCTCGAACCTTAACCTCCCCACTCGCCATTGCCCACTGCGCCTGCCCCCCTCCACCATCATCACCAACTTCAACCAATTTCAGCTACCTCTTCACCTCCACTGTTTATATAACCGACCTCTATGTGTAACTTCGTATGTACCAGAGGATGATGCCAATACGTCAAAACTAGTTTTACCAATTAAAATATTTAGTGGAAAGATACATTGGTATTTTTGACTTCAGTGATAATGGATTTCCACTTATTTAAGCCTGAAAACATCGAATAGAAAATCTGTAAAAACATTATTTAGAAATATTTGGGTGTTAGCAGTGACTCTGGTGGGTGTGTTTACTAATGGTTTCAGATTATATGAATATAAGGTTTGGAGTAGCTGTTTCTGTTCATGTCCTTCTATCAACAAATTGCAATTTAAATCAACTGTGAGATGTCTTTGGTCTATTCAGAATGGCTTGTCACTCAGAATAGCGAGTTATCCATTTTTTCTTGGAATCTTGAGTAACTTCCTAGTGGAGATCTCTATTTTACTAACACTAAAATTGTTTTGTTTGATGAGCACTTTTTGAAAGAGCATTCAAGTGTTAGCCCTTCATTGAAATTCTGAGATACATATGACATATTGCCAAATACAAGTGAACTCTTAACATAATAATCACTCCACCATAATGGTGATTCCTCCGACAAATTTATCACCTGTAACAAAACCTGGAATTGTTATATTTATGTTCCTCATCCAGTGTTCACTAATGCAAATCAGGTCTAGTTTTTCACTAAATGCAAGTTTTTTCTAGTTCAGCGAGCTTATCATTTAAAAATTGAATATTCTTCACTAATATTTTTAAGTAAAAGTAATTTGATCCTTCATTTACCATTTCAACTCCACCAATTGAATCAGGTACAGAATTTTTCTTTGAGCCAATTTTTGCTCAGCCATACAAAAAGAATACCATTTGACAAGTACAGTTTGGAGCCAGATGGCTGGGCTTCTCAAAGTATGTATTAGGTCGCTCTCAGTGTACATATGGAAATATGTGTAATTACCTTTAGTGAACAACCATCCAGTTTCCACATCTCCTGAGAATCTACTTTTGAGGGATTTAACTGCCGCAGCTGTATCCTTGGAAAATCACCAAATGTTCAAGCTCCTTATCCTGGGAACACCAATGAGATTGCAGCTTTCAGGCTCAATTATGTCTGCAGCGCCTTTAATCAGTGTCTTTCTCCGACAATGTTAGCGCTGAACGACTACGAAATCATTATGATCTGGGGATAAGGGAGCACTTTCAGCTTCCCTACAGTTTTTTCTACTTAAACTTACTTTGTTTTGATAGGAAATTGCATTTTGATTCACATTGCAACCACTTAAACCAAATGTGTTAACGCCACTACTCCTTGTAATGTAGGCATTTCCTTCACAAAGAGAAGAAAGCATTGTAGACACACTCAAGGCTGAGTTAGTGATTTTTCCCTTGTTGCTGTGTCTGCATATAAACATTCATGAGAACCACATTGTCTGTATTACTCTTCTTCGTACCTTAATTTATTTGATACTATAACCCTATTATTAATGTTACTCATCCCAATTTTGGCCCCTCCTTTGCATATTCCCCTCCCCTTCCTAGACCTCTCCTCTCTCTTACCCTCCCCTCCTTCCTCTCTTGCCATTCAATGCATATTATTCTGTAACTAATCCTCATATAATTGCCACTAACCTTTGGTCTCGACTTGTAAAACCCAAACATATTCATATTTCCACTCTTCATCTCATGCTTGATAGTTTCTTACCTACCTGTTCCCAACAATAACTTAATCTTAATTTGGTGTGGTGACCACCGCAGAGAGGCCTTCCTTCTCTTTCTGAGGCAGTCCTCTGTAGGTCGAACTCCTGGGTTGCAAGGGGCTCAGCCTGCATGGAGCATATGTCAGCCCCATCAATATCATGTTTATGTCAGTCTAAGCTTGACAAAATATTTGAGGTGGTTCCCTGTTACATTCCTCAATAGTTTCCTTGATATGACACCATAATGGCACTTTAAATTGCTGCCCCACTGGGGTCAAATGCATTTGTAGCCACCTCACTGAGGAACAGGCACTTCTTGAATGACCCGTTGTCAGGCTCCCCTTCTGTCTACCTGACATAGGAGACCCATCTATGTCACGTATGTCAGGTAGTTCAGATTGCTCCTACCAGCGGCTGCCTACAGATCTATGGGTGATCAGAACTTGTTAATTTTTCCACAATGTCAAGGTTATAGGAAGGGGAAAAGGATTGGTGGAAAAAGTGTATGGAAGATAAGAGTGAGGAGGAGGAGAAAGTGAGAAAAGAATTAAGGGAGGGTATTGGTTGTTGGCAAAGGTTCAGTCTGGCTATGCAAAGGACACCTATCTCTCTAAAAGTGAGTTCCTTATGCCAGAATTTTATATCGGTTGTTTTATTGATTATTCAGATGATGAAGTATACTACCTTGATCAAAAAGTTCCCGGAATAACCACCGTGTGGCGCTCCCATCGTTCCGATTTGAGTTCTGTTTTTTTTGTTAAATTGGTACATCTGTTGTTGATATTCCCTTTAAATCTTAGTGTCATAACTTGACATTTGCAAAAGTTACGTAGCCAAGAGTACATCTATCTCTGTGTGTGTTGGCGATTTTTTACAATTTCAGAAATGGATTTAAATTTGCAACAACGAACTTGTATTAAATTTTGCGTAAAAAACGGATTTAGTGGCGCACGGACGTTGGAAATGTTGGAAAAGTGTTTCGGCAACGATTCTCTAAAAAAAACGGTCGTTTACCAGTGGCACGAGCGGTTCAGAAGTGGTCGTGAGTCAATCGAAGATGATGAACGCAGTGGCAGACCATCGACATCGAAAGTCGGTGAAAAAATTGATAAAGTAAAAGAAATGTTGGTCAATAACCGCAAATTAACCATCAGAGAAATAGCGGAGGACTTGAACATTGCCTATGGATCCGCCCAAGACATTGTGGTTAATGATTTGGGTTTCTGTCGTGTAGCAGCAAAGTACCTCAATTTCATGCAAAAAAGAGACCGTGTTGACGTCGCAAAAGACATGATTTGCGAGGCTGAATCCGATCCCACATTCATCAAAAGGATCATTACTGGAGACGAGACGTGGGTTTATGAGTACGACACGCAAACCAGACATCAGGCAAGTGAATGGCGTTCACCAAATGAGCCGAGACCAAAAAAACCACGTCGTTTTCAGTCAAAAAAGAAGGCAATGCTGACGGTTTTCATGGATTACAACGGTGTAGTGCATCATGAATTTTTGCCAGAAGGCCAGACAGTAAACAAAGAGTATTATTTGGGCGTTATGAGACGTTTGCGTGAAGCAATTCGCCGAAAGAGACCAGAAATGTGGGCAGAAAACTCGTGGATTTTGCACCATGATAACGCACCGTCGCACAGTGCTATCATTATTCGTAATTTTTTGACGAAAAATGCAACAAATACCATCCAACAGCCACCGAATTCACCTGATTTGGCTCCCTGTGACTTCTTTCTGTTCAATCGAGTTAAAAAACCATTACGGGGAACGCGTTTTAGCAGCCGAGAGGAAGTAATGGAAAAATCGCAGGAAGCACTGATGGACATACCGAAAACCGACCGTAACTTTTGCAAATGTCAAGTTATGACACTAAGATTTAAAGGGAATATCAACAACAGATGTACCAATTTAACAAAAAAAAACAGAACTCAAATCGGAACGATGGGAGTGCCACACGGTGGTTATTCCGGGAACTTTTTGATCAAGGTAGTATGTTGAAGGTAAGATCTAGCAGATTGTTTTGCATAGCCACTAGTAACTGCTCATTTTTTGATGCGCTGCTACGAGTATGTGTGATTTTCCACTCATATCTTAGAGTTATGCTGATGAGGTTTATATTAAATCACTTCATCTAATGCATTTACTACAAGGATTTTTTTTTAGTTTCACGGACATATGGTGTTGTGTTCATTGTTTACCTGCATTTACAGGTTGAACTGACCACATGACCTGTATATACAATGTCATGAGTAGCATAAATACCAGGGTTCCGTTCTTTGAGGGAAATCACTGCTTGGAAGAATGTTAATAGAAACGTGTATAATAGTGTATTTTACCAAATTTTCCTCATTTCCTCATGGTATTGGTTGCCACTAACAGTTGCTATTTTACATTATATTTCATTAAATTATTTTTCTAATTTGTTTTATGAACAGCTTCCTAAGCATTCATATAATATTCCATTGTTTTATTAGGAATGCTAATTAACATCATCTACTTTCTTTTCATGCAAACCTGTGAAGGCTACACTGAAAGAATGTGGACTTAGCAATGAGTCTGAGTTGTCAAAAAGTATACTTCAGCTGCAAGCTCGAATAGAAAAAACCAAGCAGAAAATAGCATCTTTAACAACAGCTGAAGAATCAGTCTCTGATGTAAGTATTTCTGCTCATTTAAAGTCTGTTTAAGTTTGGAATATTATCGACTATATTTTATGGTAAAAATGTTTGGTATAGTGTTACTATTGTGAACAATCACTTCATTGCCTAGTAAAATTTACAGTTTCTTCAAATTCCCTTCCTTTGATTAAACATCTCTCAAAAATTTGAAGCTTGGAAATGAATTTTTTATAAATTTTGTGCACATATCTTATTTAATTATATTCTCAGATGATTGTTGTGTGACTCTGGTTTCGCTGTTCCTTAGTGGAATTTCTCCATTGTATGATTTCTCCTGTAGCATGGTTGGCAATAAATATTAATTGTGGAATTGCTGTTTCTATAGTTTATGTTATGATTTTCTTTCAAATTTTAATCAAGTATTGTTTAGGTAAAACTATTAACTGAGAGTTATTCAATTTGGTGTAATCATAATTTGTGCAAACCTTTAATTATATATTATTTGTTTGCTTGATTTATAATGTATGTGAGGTACAAGTTTCAATCATGTACCTGCAGTATTGGGTTAGCAGCACCCATTGCGAATTGAAGTATGTTCAGTTCACCTACATCTGCTTCTGATGATAAAAAACACTCTCCACAAAGGTATTTCTCCACGCTGAGGAACTGGAAAAGTCACATGGGGCTAGGTCTGGACCAGAGTGAGGATAAGGAGCACACTTCTTATTGATTTTTATTAGATAGTTGCAATTTTGCAAACCTATAACTCACAAATGTTTCATGTATACAGTTTTTCTTTTACAAATGTTAGGGTAGCTTCCAGCAGAATTGTCAATATTTCTGATAGTGGTCTTAACATTACGAGGGTAATCCCAGAAGTACCCGACCTAACAAAGCGAACATAAATATTTTGGAAAAAATTATATTTATTTTTCAACATGATCTCCTTTCAGCTCTATACGCTTTTCCCAGCGATGTTCAATAAGTTCGATACCCTTTTTATAATAAGAACTGTCTTGCTCCTCAAAATAGCCATTAACTGCTGACATCACTTCTTCATGGTTAGAAAATCTTTGACCACCGAGCCATTTTTTCAAGTTTGCAAACAGGAAATAAACTGAGGGGGCTAAATTTGGGGAATTGACTGCAAGAGGTAGCAATTCAAACTTTAATAGATGAATTTTGGCCATCACAATAATGGATTTGTGAGCTGGTGCATTGTCTTGATAAAACAACACTTTCTTCTTAGCCAAATGGGGCTGCTTTTGCTTGATTTCTTCGCTCAAACGTTGCATTAAGTTTGCATAATACTCTTCGTTGATAATTTTCCTTTTTGAAGATAGTCAATAAAAATTATCCCGCCAGTTCTCCCTTTTGAATCCATTGTTTTGATTGTTCTTTTGTCTCGGCTGTGAAGTACTGGAGCCATGTTTCATCCATGGTTATGAAAAGGTGCAAAATTTTGCTTTGTTGCTGTGAAACTTTGCTAAACACTCAATTGAAACATCTTCACGGCACTGGTTTTGCTAGAGTGTGAGCAAACGCACACCCCTCTTCCACGCACCTTTCTAATGCCCGTATTTTCAGTTAATATGCGATGTACCGCACTTTTTTAAATGTCCAATATGTCTGCTAGCTCGGGCAGTTTCAGTCGACGATCATCCAGTTTCACTTGATGGGTTCCCTTCACCGTTTCTGGAGTCGTCACCTCATTTGATCGACCAATGCGATGCTCATCTTGACAGCTCGTACCGCCTTGTTTAAGTTGCTAACCAATATTTTATTGTGGTAAATGAAGGAGCAGACTCACCCAGAGTAGAATCCAGTTCAGCTTTTATATTGTTTGGGCTGAGGCCTTTCAAATAAAAGTATTGTATCACATAACGATGACCAATTTTCTCTGTTTTCACAAGTTCATTGAATACTTTTGCTATTGACGGCTGCCAAACAATTACTGAACAACGTAGTATCTTCAAACTTAAAACATATGCTTTATAGATTGCATACTTTCTAATGCAGTGACATTTTTCAAACAACTACCGCCATCTCTAGGTCAGGCAGGGTACTTCTGGGCCTTCCCATGTATTTGATTATCATCTCTCATAATGGTGGCAGTGGTGTTAACATGTACTTCTGTAAGAGCTGTGACTGGAGCTCTCGGTCCTCTTTCCTTTGTAACTGTAAACCTCTCTCTTTTCAAATATAATCGACCATTTTCTAGCCATGCTCAAGGGAAGAGGATATTCTCAATATGTCCCCTGTAGCATTGCATAGACCCAAGCCATTGATTCGTTCAAAAAAAGCAGAAGTTCAGTGCAGCGTCAAGCATTACCTCCATAATTGCCATGATGCAATGCTTTTAACATTCACTGCCTGCCATTGACACATTCTTCTAGTCAAATCAGTGAAACTTGTAACACAAATACATTTTGCATTAAGGCAGCAAAATAGCCTAAAATTATATTTTCCCCAATAAACTATGCCAATAAATATTTATGATCACACTGTTTTGAACTGCCCTCGTGCTTTTGTGTATGTGTAATTATATAATTTACGAGGTCTGTTCAAATATTTCTTTAACTTATTTATTACAAAAATAATGCTTCACCAACAAGTTATTGATCAGGGTGCCCTTTAAAGTAATCTCCTCCCCTCTTGTTACAAAGGTGTTTCTACTTTTTGAAACAGTCCTGGAACGCTTCCTCCAGAATGCTCATAAACTTCTCCATCAAATTTTTCTCTATCTCTGGAATGATAACAAATCTTTTCCCTTGGAGCGGAGTTTTTAGCTACGAGAACACAAAAAAGTCACTTAGGGCCAGGCCTGGTGAGTAGGGTAGGTGGGGAAGCACAGCGGTCTTCTTTTTTGCTTAAAGTTGATGAGTTCTGGTAGGCAAATAAACCAGCGCATTGTTATGATGAAAAACAACTCGCCGCTCCTCCAAAGTTAGGCTGTTCTTGCCTGATTCTCTCTCTTAGGCATCACATAACCCCCAGGTAGTACTTCATGTTGACTGTCTGGCCTTAAGGGAGGTATTTGTGATGCGCAACCCTCTTTGCACCAGAAAACAGTCAGCATCATCTTGGCATTGGAGAAATCAGCGAGACTTTTTTAGGCACTGGTAGATTTATTATATACTTTTATGCTACTTAATGACAAACACTCAGGTTTGTCTTTGCAAGGAGACTTCCGCTAATCAAATTAATATATAGTGAAAAAGTGTGAAATAAAAATAAACATTATATTTTTTGCATTTCCATAGGATCCTAAAGGGAAGTTTTATAAAGATTCAATGGACCCTAAAGATTATGAGGAGTGGATTTCAAACCTACGGAAGCAGAGGTAGGAGTTTCTTCCTTTGTATTTGTAATGGTAAACTTATTCTAAGTGTTGAGTGAATTCCATTTATAAGTATAAGATAAGACTCTACTCCTCTCAGATTGGGCATGAAATACATTGTTTTGTATGTTAATGACAATGGAGGTTAAATATAATTATATATTTATAGAGCAGGAATAAGACAAACTTTGCGAATTGGCAACAAAAATTTTAATACTGGTAGTCCCAGTAGTGCATCACTTTCTTTCTCTGTGAACCTTCAAATGTATATGTTGACACATCTCCTTTCAGAGAATTGTACCTGAAGATGTCACCCATGTGATGAAACCGGTGGTACCGTATAAATAAATTTGTGTGAATTTACAAAGCTTGCTTTATTCCTTGAGAATAACGTTCACAATGTTGAGCCCAATACCATTGAAATGAATTTATATTTTAAACTTAAGGATTAACAGGAAGTGTATGCTCTTTAGGTGTATAATACTATTTCAGTCGCCCATGTTAAAATTTTCATCTCTTTATTTTTCCCTGTATTTGTTGAAATTAAACAATCATTAGACCTGAGTAATTGTTTTAGATACAGAAAACCAATTAACAAAAGGCATTCACCTCAGAAAAATGAATATTGATTGCGTTTCAGGAAATGGCTGGCTATTAATTGTTAATGCCCAGTGTACTAGTTTATCTGGGCATTAATAATTACCCTGAAAATATTTTTATTATTTACTTAAACTGTTAAAATCTCCTTGGGTTCTTCATTATGGCTAAAATCATGCATAGTTGGCTAAATTTTGGGGGATGACTCATCCATTCTTCTTCCAGTCTTCAAGGCCAAATGCTGTGGCATTAATTTTCGACTACTTGAATACGAGTATGTCTCTTTGGACAAGGGTCAGGTGCCTTTTGATGTGAATGGGGTGCCCCCTGATTACACAAGACTTTTTTATGGACTTCCTGATGTACTTCCAAATGGGTTTCCCCTCGGGTTTGTGAAAAGTGCCATGACTGAATTAATGGTTAGCTGTATACTCAGGAACCAATCCCAAATTGGGTAAAGTACCCATTGCATGAGTTCAGACTATATCCAGGCAACTCATGATCATCAGCATAGGCTGTGTACATAGTCGGTACACAGGTGTACTGTTCACAAAGCATGTGGACAGGTGAGAAAATTTAATTTTTATGAATCAGACCCTGATATCTTTCAGCGCCTGAGCAAACACATTCCCCAACTTTTGTTGTAGAGTGCTGTCATCTTCTTGTTGAGGTTAGAAAGTTTTCAGATCACCAGTATGCTTTAAACAATTTGATTGTTTGAGCATTAGTTTGAATCTCATTTTTATTAAATCTCTATGATAAATATTCTATCAAATTGTATTTTGTTTGATAATAACTTGCTCTATTCTTCGAAGTATGTTATTTAATCCAAGGAAAATTTTCCTCGCTGAATCACTTAGCATTAAAGTCCTTTTCTGTTGGGTGAGTGAAATATTTATTCAATGAATGGGGACAGCTATGCCCTGTTGTGATGTTGCCATTATTAATGAAGAATAAAGGTGTTATGTAAGCTTTGACCTTACTTATTTTTCCTTTTATATGCTAGCATCACTATTTAGCCCTGGATATTAATGGAAGATGAAGGGCAGCATCTACATCCCAAGTGTGAAGAAATATACTTCATTATATTTTCACTAATATAAATCGAAAGCTAACTTTCCAAATTTCTGTAAATCTCAGGGAATTGGTTCTCATCACCCATAGTACGATAATATACATTGCCTGAAGTTAACTTTGCATGTGATCATCAATTATACGAATCACTTGGAGGGGGCATTCCCCTCAGGTGATTCAATGCCCAATTTCAATAGAACATCTGCCAACCAGCTATGAAGTTGATCACAGGTTGACTTGGGACCAAACCCAATGCTGAATTGCTTATGCCAAATCAATAACATTTAGATGCTGTATTTAATGAGAGATACGTCATTTCAATCAGGAGGGAAATTTTGGAGAGGCAGCATCAACGACGGCAGAGACGTCAGGATATGGCAAGAAGAAGAACTGTGGCTGCCCAGGAGAGAATGAGGCTGATCAGTGAATTGGCAAGGAAAGAGAAAACAAAGAAGCGTCCAGGGGGTGGGATTAACTGTAGCATCTCTGGTGGCGATACTGACACCTTTGGAATGAGAGATGAAGACTGGGATGTTTACAAAGCTATAAATCGTGTAAGTAGTCATGCTCAAGCAATTTTATTATGTAAATTTACAGTGTCGAGATTTAGTTCATAGCAATACAACAGTGTGATTGTAAAAACTGTACACATGGTATTCACCAATTCTGAGGAAATCTTGGAGTTAAGTTGTAACTCATATTAAATCAATGATGGGTGAAACTATAATGAGTGGGTTGATTATTTTGTTATTTTAGAAATGATACCTATTTAAACTATTAAAATAAAATAACCTTAGATTGTTTTTAAATTCTATTGATTTTGGAGGATATTTGTAATTATGAATGGTGGTTATTTAGGGTTTAAGAAAACACAAAATTTATATGATGGTGTATTTCAATATTTTTTTAACGGAACTTTTTTTTAACTGTTAATTAACTCAAAGAGTAGATTGGCAAACATAATGAATGCAATGACATATTCATCTTAAATATTTTATAAGATCTCTTTGTCACAATAAAAATAAATCATCTGGCAAAGAAGTGTGAGAAATATACTTTAATTGACTTCTAAAGCAAGTCTTACCAGCAGAATTGATTAAAAGAAAGAACCTATCTACAACTGTAATAATTATTAATTATTGTTTCATTTTACTTTGATGGTGCTTTTGAAAGCTCAGAAAAAAAAGATAATATATCTAAATAATCATCATATTTTTCCAAAAGGCTCATGGTACATTTCTTACTCCTTAGTAAAATTGACAGTATCTGTACATTTATTTTTACCTATTGTGTGTAATCCGTGAAACAACCTTTAGAATGTATACCAATATTTTACATGCAGCAGTAAAAAGTATTTTTGTTGCATGTGCCACTGGATCTTAGCATAGATTGGAAGAAATGTTCTTTCAACCATTAACATGTTGCCAGAATCTTCACATCTTTCCTGTAAGGTACAGGCCCTTTACCAACTTGACTGAATGAGGAATGCCCAGTTCTGTTATCAAAAGAGGCAGACTCATCCAAGCTGAAAAGTTAGTGCTCACTAGCCTGCATCAACATTTAATGGCAGGTGTTCACATCCATCCTGAGTGAACTTATCCTCCATCACATTTAGCCAGTATGGGAGGAGGTGTCTGAGTAGACAGGCTCAAAGTGGATAAATGCACGGCCTTCACATCGGCAGGTGTGTGCTATGAAGGTGAACAGTACAAGTATAACCTGTCAATGGCCTGGATGAATTACTGGAAGCCATTTGGCACAACTTGGTATGAAATTTTCATTGCCATGCCAAGGTTGATGGAAGTCCTCTCAGAGGTCTCTTGCACTTAATGCCTGTCACTGCTCTGGAAAGTTTGCACCTCCATTTCATCTGGAAAGAGAATGGTTTTGATTGAGTTGGTACCATTCTAAGGAGAGGCATTTCAGAGCAATAGCAATGCCCCTCTTGTTCCCTATTATGCTTCCTGAGTCAAATATGGAAAAACTTTGTCCACTAAATATGCAGCAAATTCCAAACATGAATGAATGACCTTAGAAATATTTGGGGATGAACTTCATGCTATGGATGCTAAAATGAGGTCTCAACGGAGGAAACTTCTACTGCTTATTGATCAGTGTCAGGCCCACACACCAACTATACACTCAAGAAATGTACAGTTACAATTAATTCCTGCAAACTGCATGAGTGAGCTCCAACCATTGGATTTTGATGCAATTCACTCATTAATGGTACATCATCGAAGAGTGATTGCATAGAAATTCATATCTCTGCATGATTGTGGTATGAATGTAAAGGCAATCAAATTGAATGCACTGGATGCCCTGCACTGCATATCATAGGCTTGGAAGCAAGTTATGGACTCTTTCAAACTGCTTAAGAAAGGCAGCATTTTATGTTCTTTGTGACAAGGAAATTCCTCTTCAAGTTATTTATGGGGGATAGTGATGATGACGTTACTATGAACAATGACTTCAGATATGAAGAATATAAAGTGGAAATTCCCCTTTTCTCATCTTTTGCAGTGCTCCCATTAATGAGAAGGGATCTGAATTAAGTAGTCTTACCTTGCTATCAACCCCTAGACACACACCCTAGCAGTGGCTTGCAATGTGCTATGTAAATAGAAAAAAGAAATACTGAAACTCAGGCAGGGAAGGGCATATCTGTTCAGTGCCACATCGATCAGGAAGCTTAAGTTCACCCATTTGTTTTACATGTATTACCAGAAGCTCTATGCTTCCCATGCTAAAGACCTCTGCTATGCACTGGATACCAAAGAGAAACATGGTGATGATAAAGGGATGGAGCTCGTGTTGGACAATGGTGCAATTATCCATTTGCTGAAGTGATGGGTTAATGGTAACTAGCAAGGCATGTAACTTTTTGATGGTGATGTCATCTTGATAATGAGGAGATGTATGAATATTTGGCATTCCCTGGCATCATTAGCGGGAGGTGAACGCAGTAAGTAAGGTTTCGCCATCAAGTACAGACTTTTCTTCAGATCCATCTGGGGTATGAGCTGCATGGCAAGGAAAAGGTTCTAACCCCAAACATGCTCTCTGTTCCGCCACAGCTTTACACCTTCAGTTGCAGAAATGGAGCATCAATAATTTTCACAACCTAAATAGGGGAGTAGGGAAAATAATGATCATCCATTGAAGTCTTCACTCCCCAAGTCTTCCATCGGCAGGATTTATCTCACTTAATATCTAGTTGTTAGAAGGCTAGTGAGTCTGGCATGTCATCAAGAAATAGTACTCCTGGCACAGCATGCCTTGTGTTTAACAGCACCCCTGTTACATATCTTGAAGGAGCACAAGGGTGCCTGCACGGAACCATTCTTATTCCAGTTAGCAATAGGAGCAGGGACAACCTCAGTTTAGACCTAGAGTTTGCTCCCGGTTGAGTTGCAAGTGACAGTTACATCTTATCTCTGAAGGCTGATGTTCTCTAATTTGAAATAAAAAGAGTAGAACCGAAGATTTTGCTCAAGAAGTGTGCCAATAAACTCATCCACAGAAGTTTCTTTTGTGAGAGAGCAACATATATGGTGATGAAGGAGCTTGTTTTCTTTCTGTAATCTATTAGTGTGAAGTCGGAAACAGAGTTTTGTTGTACCATGCCAAGATGGTGTCATAACCACAATCGTAATACAATCGCTTCATTTTTGGGCTAAACACGAATTTCTGTCAAATCCATATTTTTGTCATGCAGAAAAATTTTTGTGCCTAAATCCCAGTTACTCTTTTACCTCTGTCATAATTATATGAGTAGGAATAGCATATTGTTGAAAAATAGGAAATTCTGGTCCTAGTTCAGAAAATGTCACTTGAAGTTAAGTTGTTTAATCTTTCTCACATAATGGTAATAGTAATCATATGTAGGTACCATTTGCAATTCATGCTCGTCTATTAAGCCATAAGACATGATATTATTTGTGACCTAATGGTTATATGATATGTCCTGTAGGAAGGAGGAGATTCAGATAGTGAGGAAGAGCATGAACGACTGGCTGAGATTGAAGAAACTCTGCGGCGCCATGATCCAGAATGCCTAAGATCTGGTGACATCTCTATGCGATCTGGTGGTCAACCTTTAGCGGTAAGAAGTGGTTATAATTATTATTCTTATTAGGTTTCTATAATCTTCAAAAGTTTTTCTCTGCTAAGACCAGCTTTTAAAAAATTAGTGTTGAATGTGAACAAAACTGAAAATAAAGTGATTGTCAGCTCCAATGTGTAACCCTTCAACATCATCCAACATGGTATTATGTCTCAAGGAGCCTTCTAATGCCATCATCCAATAGCATCCATAGTTATTGCTTTGCACTTATACTTTTTATGTCACCATTCTTTCTCTAATTTACATTCTATCACATACACTTCAAATTGATTGATATTACCGTAAACACAGTAATCCACCCCAAGGTCAGTTTGGTAGGTGATGGTAGAGTTAACCCAGTACTAAGCCTGATTGCATGTGAAATTCTCACATCATGGTGGGGGGCAGTTCCTTTCTCTGTACCAGTTATGGTTTTCCAGGAAGATCTGGTAACCAAAAAATCACACAGCTTGGGTGGAGCTGAAGGTGCCCAGAGAGTCTTGCCAGGCAATCGAACTCTGGCCCTCCGTTAGGTAGTTAAACCATCTACCAATGATCAGAAGAGGCCTGGCTTAAAGAAGAAAAAAATCATCTTTCACCAGGACAATGCAACTGCGTACAAAAGTGCGTTGGCAATGGGAAAACTATGGGATTTGGGGTACAATTTGCTCGGCCATCCCCCCTATTCTCCTGATTTAGGACCCTCAGACTTCCATCTGTTCCCAAACTTGAAGAAATTTGTCCATGGGAAGCGCTTCAAATCCAATGAAGAAGTTGGGAGGGTTATAGATGGATATTTTCACAGCCTTCCAGACTTACAATTTCTGGAAGGAATACTGATGTTGGAGAAACGTTGGACCAAGTTTGTTTAAGTCCAGGGAGAATATGTAGAAAAATAAAATAATTTTTTACTGAAAGTTGCAGTCTTTCATTGTCAGGCTGAGAATGTTTCACCTTACCCTCACACATTGTTTAGGATTCTGGATCGCAGTACCTTTTCTAGTATCTCGAAATGAAATAACTGGGAATGTAAACTTGATTTGTAAAAGCGAAAAAGAATCTAAATAAATTTCAATTATTTATGATTCATGCCTAATTCCTGTTTACTAGAAAGCTGTTTATGGACATTTGTTTGAAGTTTGAAGCCGAATCTTCAAAATTTGGTAAAAATGCGACTTACAGTGATCATTAAATAAATTTATGGTACGTATCACCACTGCTGTATTAGGGTGATGCCTTGTACACATAGAACAATGCAAAAGTTTCATGTCATCACAAGATCTCATTTAGCCCGCTGTTCTGGACTTAAACCTTCTTGAACCCTTGTGGAGTTTCCGAATGGTAAAAAACCAGGGGTTTAATTTTCTAATCGCCACTTGCATTTGTGCAAAGTAGCACTGTGAGGTGACCTTTCATTGCCTTGTGGTCAGGCAATGCAGTCTCTTCTAATGTTATTTGCACACATAAAGGTTCACTTCAGCATCTTCTTCCTGAGGAGAATCATCTGATCACAATTTAAAACATGTTGTGGCTGGAAACCCTCAGAATCTGCAAGCTGTTTGAAGTCAACGATGAAGTTCTCTGCTGCCTTTGACTCAGATCTTGCTGCTTCATCTTGCCTCACTTCACCATTGATGACGGTTCTTCTCGTTAACTTCTCGAACCACGCATGGCTCCTCTTAAATAATTGTTCAGTAATTGATGATCCTGACATCTTCTTAACGAGATTGGCAAAAATCTATTTCCCCTTCTTACATATTATTCTCATTAATGGCATCACATTGCAATTGCTTTTTGTTTATGACATGGGACACCTTTCAACATCATTGGGAATACGTAACCATTCCGTAGGTACTCATGTTACTCCATTTGAGGCATCAATATCCTTAGTCCTGCCTGTGTTCTGGAAGAAAAGGCCAATCATTGATACCGACCAATTGTTGATGTGCTTGCTAGATCAGCCACGCTCACACCTTGTTCCCAATTTGCAATGATATTACTTTTCCTTTCTTCTGTTATTTTTTATTGTAATTCTCTGGTGGCTTATATCTTACAAATTATTCTTCAGGGTCAATTTTAAAACAATGCCCAAAGCATTGAAAATTGTACAAAAAAATCATTAATAATATGTTTGAATGCAAGTTGGGAAAAATGTTTGATCACTAGCGATGCTAAGATGCTAGCGGAATGAGAGCTAGAGACAAACTACAGCAGCAGGTGTGAAATTAATCCAGGGATTCCCTCTCCTCGTCTCTCGTTAAGCAAGTTTTTTTAGGACCAATATTATTGCCTGTTATGTAAATTACTCACTGTGCGAGATGCTCGTTAAGCAAGGTTCCACTCTATCTTAAAATAGCTCTTGCTGAGGTAACATTCTTTTATGATAAACACTATTTCTGTCCAAAAGAGAAATTGCTCGATTAAAGGTTAACTCAAGAAAAAAAAATTCCTTGTTATAGCAAATGATTGATTATGAGGGTAAAAATAAACTTAACACTTCCACAATGAAGATTTAATATTTCACGACCATGGTTTCAATGCTGCGCATCATAAGCAGGTAACATACATCACCATTTTTTCAGTCTGGCTCCAAGAGAGGAGTAAGGGAGAAGAGAGGGGGTAAGGCAGGGGGAGTAAGGGAGAGGGGAATGAGTTGAGTTTAGGTGCAGCAGCCTATTAGTGGTCTAGGGGAGGGGAGGGTATGTATTGGAAGGTTACTGGCTCAATTTTGTGAAAGTTTATATTAATTAAATGATCATTAAATGAAGAACAGAATGTAACACTCCACCGTTCTTAGAAATAGCGACGGAAAAAAAACAAACACATTGTGCTCTACATTTAATTAGGGGGAGTGTGTGTTTGTCTATAATGATTTGACCTTTATACTTCCAATACATACCCTCCCCCTCCCCTAGACCACTAATAGGCTGCTGCATTTAACATCAGCTAACTCCTCTATCCCTTACTCCCCTAACCTTACCCCCTCTCCTCTCCCTTACTCCCCTCTCGGAGCCAGACTATATAAGTTGAAAAAATGCTGATGTATGGTACCTGATGATGATGCGCAGCATCAAAACCATGGTCATGAAATATTTAATCTTATTGTGGAAGTGGTTAGTTTCTTTTTACCCTCATAATGAAGGAATTCCACAAAGTTAAACCTGAAAATGTTATGTTTAGCAAATGTTTGATTCTTCTCCATATATTAAACCATTTTATTTCTAAATGAACAAGATTGTAACAATTATTTCATTTTTCATTGGCTATTTTAGGTAATACTTTGTTATTGATGGTGTGACAGTTTTCTTTGAGCATTTAATATTGGCAATCACGAATACTTTTGATGCAATTACATCAAACCTATGATTTCTACTTAGGCTAACATATGTTTAAGCTTTACTTTATATTGCTGCTCAAAAATAGGGTCTTCATTTTACATGAGTTCCCTTGGAACACAAGTTTATGGAATAAATGTACATACATGCAATTAGGGCAAATGAATAATGTGAGGTAAAAATTACTGCATTCAAAGAAATACCTATGTAATTGTATTGCAGCATGAAATATAGAAAATGTGCAATCAAAACTGATTAACTTCTGCAAGATAATGAATTTAAAAGGATGTGTGCAATGCATATTGCTTTTTTCCACAGATACCTGTGGAAAAGTGATATTATTTGTTCATTATTATGCTTGAATTCCACCACATCATGCCACTATGGCATGACATTCAAATTGCATAGAAACTACGCAATTTGATGTGTGCATGGTGAAGTTTCGTGAAGTTATTTAAATGCTTCTTCACAAATATAAAGTAAATTTATCTTATTGTGAGCACTTCAGAAAGTAAGACTGACAGTATTGAGTGAATGAGCTGCCTATCTTTTATGCGAGGCTTGCCATAGCAAGGTTAATCGGAAACAGTATAATGAAATAGAGTTATGATGTAACAAATATTGTCTCTATCCTTTTACTAAAAGGGTTAGGCACTGAGATGCTTTTCACCTATAATTTGACCAATTGATTGAGAACGGCAAAGTCTAGGTGTTATCATTGCTATTATTAGTGATTAGCATTGTCCAAGAAGATGTGAAATGGTAGAATGCAGAAAATAATTCTCATCGATATCAGCCCACAAATTAAATTGTAAGAGATTTCCTTCAGTTGCTATCACACACTTCATTTAACATGGTTTTTAAGCTAAGTAGTAATAGTGGTTTAGGGGAGGCTACAGACAGCTGAGGTCATAAGCACCATTGGGGATGGTCAGGAAAGGATGAAGGGTAGAGAGAAACCTGGCATCAGGATTACACTTCTCTTATCAAAAGGTGCCAAGGGGTCCGCAGGTTAACATTCCATCTGACAGATGGTGTACTCACTCAAATTGCCCTCTACCAAGCAACTCAAGTTGGAGTTGGGATACCACTGAAAAATATCTACCATTTCCAGAATTCAAACCTGGTCCCTCTGGGTAGGAACCAGTACGCTAGCCACCAAACCATCATGATCCCCTTTTTAAGCTATGGTGGTGTGGTTGAACATTAGTTTGATAGTGTTGTCTTAGTCCAGAACAATGTGTGAACTACTTGTTTTGGCATTGTACTACTGACAGGAAAGGCCATTAATCTTAGAACCCTCCGTATCAATCTAGTTAAGTGATCTTTCATATACCAAATCTTCATGAGAGTCTGCAGGTGGCATAGCGAAATTTACTTCCCTCCATACTTTGAATGTGTAAATATCTCACACCAGAGGGATTGGTAGTAGATGATTTCTAGCTTCACCTATCAAACCAATTTTCAGGTTACAGTTGGTTACTCTGCTTACAGGGTGTGTTTTAAATGTTTATCTTTTGCTCGAGGATGACTTTATTAATGGTTAGTTCGAATTTTCCAGTCATAATTACTGCTTGTATTTTTGCAGGATCCTGCTGAGAGGCATCAATTGCATGTTGGTGTGGAAAGAATCAGGGCACCTGAAGTCTTATTCCAGCCTCATATGCTAGGAGTAGAGCAAGGTGGTTTAGCAGAAGTAATAGAATGCGTCCTCAAGCAATTTTCTCCGGAGATCCAACAAGAATTGGCCAACAATATATTCATTTCAGGTGCTGCAGCTGCTCTACCTGGTCTGCTTGACAGGTGAGTTAATAGTACAATTACTTCTTTCCAAGTCAGAGAACGACTGGCTAGGGATCATTCATGCATTTCAAAAGCAATGCGAAGCCACCATTTCAATGTATATAACTTTTAGATCTTCCCCTGCCTAACTCATAATTAAAATTTTCTCTATTTCCATGAAAAGTTGAAATAATACTTCATGTCATTAGAATATATACTTAAAAAGACCCAAATTATTTGTAACATTAATTTTTAGGCCCACAGTATGACAGAAGGCCTAAGTACAATGCATTTACACACATCATTATTTTAAGCTCCTTTTAAATATTTATGTAGCTCTCTCAGTGTAAGCAATCAGAAAAAAAAGAGCCTCATCAGAAAACACTGCAAGGGCATATGGCAGGGGGTGTTACAGCACCAGACTTTAATGTGTAATTATTCATTATAGTTTAATACAAATCTTATGTATTGAATTTTAAATGTAGAAGTGGTTACATCTGATTGCATATTATACTGAGAGAAGACTCATGCCTAGGGGGAAAACTATGAATATATATTCATGGAATCCACTGTCATTAGCTACCCTAAAAGTTAGAACAATACATCAATTGTCTACTCCCTCTATGCTAATAAATACCTTGGCGATGAGAATATTTTATCAAAACAGATTTTGACCTTTCTCCCTACCCACTCAAAATATGTTGTCCTATGTCACAGACCATATCTAATCATACTTAATCCTGCAATGGTCATTTACCAATTGGCCAATTAACCAGCCATTTATTTCTTGGGTAGGCTCAATGCAAAAAAACTTGGACTCGCCTAATGAAAATTCCCCAATAGGGAAAAGATGCTGTGAAGACAGGCTACATTTAGTGAGTATGTGAATGATTGTCAATAGTTGTTGGTTGTTTTCCCTTGTCGTAAAAGTAGCAGTTACCCCATACAACCAAGGAAGAAGTAAATTAATGGAGAGAGGAGTGACTTGACAACCATATTGAAAAGAATTTAGTAGTAGTCTACAAAATTTTGATTTGGCTCAAGGTGTTTGGCACGCTGTAGCTTATTTGTGTGCTCTATTGTATAAGTAATTAGGGATGAGATTTGCTTTCAATTTCATTTCACAAGGATTTCATGTTACAACAACCTTGGAAGACTTATCTCTCCCACTACAAAGATAAAAACTTGGCTTAGTGGACTTGGTCCCATAGTTGCCAGAATTCATTTTTATTCTTGTGTCCATGGTGAATTCTTAAGATACAACCTTGATATGGTGGAAGGGAAGTAGTAGTAGTATTTAGGGGAGGCGACCGACAGCTGAGGTCATTTGCGCCATAGGGGATGGACAGGAAAGGATGAAGGGCGGAAAGAAACCCGGCGTCGGCATTAGCCTACTCTTTATGAAAGGGCCAAGGGGTCCGCAGCTTAACGTCCCATCCGATGGATGGCGTACTCACTCAAAGTGCCCTCCACAAAGCACCTCAAGTAGGGATCGAGATACCTCTGAAAAATATTCAACAACGCTGGGATTTGAACCCGGGCCCTCAGGGTGGGAAGCCAGTACGTTAGCCCCCGCACCATCTCGATCCCTGTGGTGGAAGGGATTGCTCATCCTGGTGATCCCAAGGGTTGTGCTGGTGGAAGCAGTGATAATTGCTCCTGGTAGAGTCACCCAGGCCAGATAGGTTGAAGGTTAGGAACCAGACAAAAGGTAGTCCGCACACGATATTTGTCACAGTGATGCAGCCGCCAAAGCAACCGATGCCAGTTGCCTTCATGGCCATTAGAATGATGGTTTCACGTTAAAAACACTGTTGAGGATGGCAATAGGAAGCAACATAAGTTATTTAACCCACAAAATCATGATGAACACAGGAATGGAATGAGTCCTGACAAATATGGGATTCGGTACAATGGGTCATGTGTTGTGCCCATCAGGAAGCAGGGAAGCAAAGGTCTCACAGTCATCATCAGACAAAATCCTTGCTACGCAAAATCAACTGCAGCAAGAGAGAAGAAAGCACTAAGGAGAGCCAAGCCAGCTAGAAAAGGGATATGGAATGTAAGGGCAATGTTGAGAACAGGGGAATTAGAAAATTTCAACTGCTTCTAGTAGTAAATATAAACAGATGAGTAATAAAATATTATGAGTTGAAATAAAAGCTGAACCGAAAAACTTAAGTCATTATTGAGGTCTACATGTCAACAAGTAATCATATGGAGGAAGAAATAGGTAGGGTATGCTATCAATTAGAGGAACTTACTGTGTGTGTCATTATAAGGAAACATTTGACAGTGATGGGGGATTGAAACATGGTGGTGAGAGAAGGGAGATAGATGAGTAGGATAGGGAACTATGGTTAAGGAATAAGGAATGACCGACGGGAGAAAGCAATGGAGTTCTGCATGGGAAATTGATTATTAATGTTAAACTTTTAGTTTTAACACAATAATAGATGTAGGTATACATGGAAAATACCTTTGGACTCAGATTAGGTAAACTTAATAATTTTGGGCACAAATTTTTGAATAATGTAATAAAAGCACTTTTTCCTGGGAGCTGATGTGGATTCTAATCATATTGTAGTACTAATGACGTGCGATGTCAGCTTCAAGGAGGTAAAACAGGGAAGATGGTTGAGGAAGTTGAGTATCAAAGCTTAACGTGGATGAAAAGGGAGGGTTCCCTGGAAGCAATGGAAAAATACACAAATGAGGCCAGGGAGATGGGTCAAGTTGACAAAAGATGGGAACATTTCACAAAAGGGATTTTCATAAATGCAAATTAAGCTATAGAAATAGTTATGAGGACAAAAAGGGGATCGTGATGGTGCAGTGGCTAATGTACTGGCTTCTCACCGAGAGGGCCCAGATTCAAATCCATCAACAGCAGATCTTTTTCAGTGGCATCCTGATCCCTACTTGAGGTGCTTTGCAGAGAGCACTTTCAGTGAGTATGCTATCTGTAGGTTGAGACATTAAGCTGGTGGACCCCTTGGTGTCTTTTGTTAGGATTTGGCGAATGCTGGGTTTCTCTCCACCCTTCCTCCTTTCCCATCCATCCCTAATGGGGCAAAGCCTGTCAAAGGCTCAGCTGTCAGTCGCCTCCCCTAAATCTACTACTACTATGAGGGTTATCTTAAAAGTTTCCCACCTCCACATGAAGATGGCAGCACTCTTCAACAAAAATTGAGCAATGTGCTTGGGCATGCGTTGAAAGGCACTCGCCAAATTTTCAGCCATTTTGAACAATCAGTTGTTTGACAATTTGTTGAGTGAGTGGTTTTCAGGGATTTTGTGAAAATGGAAAAAATTGAATGTCTAGCTGTCATTAAATATTTGTTTTTGAATTATTGGTCATGATCCCCTTCAACTAAGTCTCCTCCCCAGCGTATACACTTATTCCAATGGTGTTTCCACTTTTTGAAACAGTCCTGAAATGCCTCTTCCAGAAAGCTCATTATCTCCCCTTATCAAATTTTTCGCGATCTCTGGAATGGTGGCAAATCCTTTTCCTTGGAGGTGGGTTTTTAGTTAAGGGAACAGGAAGAAGTCACATGGGGCCAGGCCTGGTAAGTATGGTGGGGTGGGGAAGCACAGCGGTCTTGTTTTTTGCTAAAAGTTCATGAGTTCTGATAGACGAATAAGCCAGCGCATTGTTGTGATGAAAAACAACTCGCCCCTCCTCCAAAGTTGAGGCCATTTGTGCCTGATTCTCTCTCCTAGGCATCTCATAACCCCCAGGTATTACTTCATGTTGACTGTCTGGCCTTTAGATAAGTATTTGTGATGTGCCCTTTGCATTAAAAAAAGTCAACATAATCTTGATATTGGGGCAAATTTGTGGAGCTCTTTTTAGGGTGGGGGATGCTTCACCAATCCATTGTGAAGATTGCACTTTTTTTTTTGAGGTCATATCCATAAACTCTCTACTCTTCACCTCTTATGATCCAGGACCAGAAGGTGTCATCCTCTTCAGCTCGATCAAACAGTTGTTGACAGGCTTGAACTTGAATGTTGTTTCTGGTCTGCTGTTATCAGGTGAGGCACGAATTTGGCCACAAATCTGTGCATCCTCAATTTTTCTGTCAGAATTTCATAGGAGGGACCAATCAAGATGCCACACTCTTCTGCAAGTTCCCTGACAGTTAAACAACAATTTGCAAAATGAGATCACTCACTATCTTGATCTGGGGGTCATCTGTCGACGGTGATGGTCTTCCGTAATGCGCTTCGTATTAGTTTGTTTTAGGGGAGACAACCAACAGCTGAGGTCATTTGCACCATTAGGGATGGACAGCAAAGGATGAAGGGTTGAGAAATCCAGCATCAGCATTAGCCTACTCTTAATGAAAGGTGCCAAGGGGTCCGCAGCTTAACATCCCATCCGATGGACAGCGTGCTCACTCAAAGTGCTCTCCACAAAGTACCTGTAGTAGGGTTCAGGATAACACTGAAATATATATGCCACCTCTGGGATTCAAACCTGGGTCTTCTGGTTGGGAAGCCAGCGTGTAAGCTACCGTACCATCGCGATTGCATGAATGCTCTTTGTCTTCCACTGTTTTGATATGTATTTGTCTCTAATATGTGTAGCAGCTCTGTATAATTTTATCTGTCATTGCATTAATTATTATTTGTTTCAGGTTGAAGATGGAGCTCCAGCAGATGAGGCCTTTTGGATCCAAGTTCAAACTCAGCAAACCAATTCACCCATCCCTTGATCCTTGGTATGGAGCGCGCAACTTTGCCCTCGACCCCAGTCTAGCTAATTACCAAATCACGAGGGCCGATTATGAGGAATATGGTGGAGACTACCTGAAAGAGCACCCAGCATCAAATCCATACATTCCCTCCCCCATTCTCATAGAATCTCCCTGCTCAACAATTGCATCACCTTCTTTTCGTTTATCTCATTGTGCTAGTATAAATGAGTCAACAATTTTGTCCATTGATTCATTTGTAGGAACTGAAAAGGAGGGTTCATCTCCCTTCAAAGTGTCAGAATTCCCTTCAATGATGTTTGATCTACTTCAAGAAGCGGTAATATTAGTCGATGATGAATGATGTATCATTTTGTCTTCACCTAAGCCTTATTATATTTTTGGGTACCAGATGCTTCTGGGAAACCATAGGCTGCGCAGGGAAAAGAATGCCCCCCTACCCTGATATGTGAATTTAGCATGCCATTGGGTTTAGTTTTGGGTAAGGTATACTCTCACCCATCAAACTTACCTTGGGGTTGATAACTGTGGGGGAATATTCATATTTTCTTTTTCAAAAGTCATGTTTTTATGTTCCGAAAATAGCAAAAAAAACTGAAATTTATTCTTACCAAAGGAATTCATGAATCCCATTTTTTTATTCTACTTTAATTGTTGTTGTAATCATTTTGCCTTGCTGAACCGTAGAGGAAGTGTGCTGGCAGCATTAGTTATTGATGATTGAGATCTCACAAAATCTGTAATAAGAATTTTTTGGCCTTTGACTGTATAGTTTTTTGCCAAATGTACAATAAAAACTCAATTCAAAGACTTTTTTTATAAATTAATATGATAAATAATGGTATTACTATGAGCCAATTTCAAGAATTTGAATCAATGTTGTCTTCCTCTAGTTATTTAATAGGCAGTCCCTTACATATGGAGGTTTATTTATTTTTTGTTATTACTCTTTTTGTTATTATAACACTCACTACACCATTTCACTTCACACATTTTGAGGCTATTCCCCCTTCAAGTGTGGTGCATAATATGGACTCCCTTTAAAGGACATAAAAAACTTGTAATTATCATTATTAATAAATTTTCACGATCATTGAGATTTATCTTTGAATGTTCATTGTAATTGACCAGCTGCTTATCTCATGCTTACTCAAATTTCTGTAGAAAATGCTGACTTAAGAGTTTCGCAAATCCCATGAAAATGCTCGCTCAAAACTCAGATTCAAGGATGCAGTATAATCCTTTGCAGGGAGTGATAAAGCAAATGAAGGTCAAGGACTTTGGTTCAGACTTGGGAAGTCTCACTCAAAGATGATCAGCCTCAACTTATTTTTATATAGTATAGACTTTTTTTGGAGTGAGGATCATCAGAGTGAGGATCATCAGGAGTTCAGAGGAACATATCATGGAATGAACAATCTGAAAACGCAACCAATAAAATTTAATTGGTGATCCACTAGATGGCACTAGAATAGACCATCATCTAACTGCATTATCTGTTGATATTAAAATAAAGAAAATCATTTGATTTCCTCAATTTATTGACTTGGTTCAATGTTTCAGCCTCTAGGCCATCATCAAGTGAACCTTGTGTATACCTGTATCCTTGCTGCCCTGGATTTTCATTAGATGTTCAGATTTCATAAAAGTGTGTCAAAGCCTTGGATATATAGCATACATGTACACTAATGTATTGAGAGGTGGTGGAAATGTGGATTTCCTGTGTATTTATTGTACCATGTAGAAATGCAAAATGCAATTCACTTCTAGAATTTATATTTTCTGCAGTAAATGAAATTGAACATTTTTACGTGTAAAAAAATATTCATACTGAAATTTTTCTCATAAAAAGTCTGTGAAAGTTGTATGAATTAGTGATTGGATTCTAGGTAAAGCTTTTGTGTTTTACCCCCCTCTGATTGGGAACAACTTTTGAATGTGATATGTATTTCTGTGTGTAAAAAGTAATATTAATTGAGATGCAGCCATGTTAATTAGGTTAAATAAAAGAATTATTAAAATATTTAGTTCCTGGATATTTTTAGCTCTTATAAATATGTCCCAAGGCACATGCAGAAAAACCAATAGAAATGCCTACTATCAACTGTAAATATTCCCATTAAACGTTCTGAAGAATATTTGTACTCAATATGAAAGGGGCGTTTTGAAAATGGAAAGTTGAATGTTAATGTCGGACAATTAGGCCGATTGAAAACTTATTAGTAAAGTGAAATTTGTGTTAATTTTTTCTGCTGTGAAGGAATGTATAGTCGAAAAATCATGGAGAAAGTTTCGGTAATGTAAATGCCAATTCAATACGTAGAAAAAATGCTCCAGAATATACTCTGGTTCTAATTATTATCGCACAGCAGACTTAGATGAAATTTAATTATGAGCGGCAGTAAATTCAAAGGAGCCGGTCCTTTTTTTCTGCGTTCCCTGAATTCTTCTAGCATGACTTCGCGGGAACGTCATCGGATAGGCATTTGGAACATCAAAAATAGCTTTTGGGTTAGCCAAGCGCTACACAAAAAATTGTTCGGGCTTAAGACATCCAAAGTCGAACGTCTCTTGGTGACAGCCAAACAAGAAGGTAGTTGGAACATCGTACTACGTTACCGCTTCCGCCTTATCACCGAGATATCCTTGTAAGTAGCTCCAGTGATTATGTGATAAATACAGTAACCATTCCTTGCCCAAATTACTCCACTGATATGTTCTTCTTTTTCGATTTTTTCCTATTATTGTTTGAAAGTATTCAACATAGTGAGGTTATGGGTCGATTATAGTTGGAAACGTATTTCACGCCTTTCACAAAGTGTGTGGAATACAGTGATCGTAATATCAAAATAAGTATATTTCAACCTCCGCCCAACAAATGTTGAATGCGTTGCGGATGAAGCTAGCATTGAGAACCTACGGAGGCACTTAAAAAAATTGAAAATCATGTTCTATCGTCGATAATCATATCCGTCGCGCATAAATATTGCCATTAAATAAATAATAATTCTGTTGGCAGCTGTACCTTCCTTCGGTGTTATGACTTAAAATCGAATTCGCTATTGCATACTTCCGGAGAACCCTTTGCTGAAACTAAAAATATCAATTCTTACTTTAAATATTTATTACTGTATGGAATTATTTTTTTAATGATTTTTAGTTTGCATGGAGCATTTTCTGAATGGCATCCACTTTATAGACGGCAAATTTTAAGTATTTAGTTTAGAAGGACCGTGGCAATTTTATTTCACTCAAAATGGTATGGAAATAAATTAAGCGTGCACTATTAACATATTGTGTTTAATTTCTAGAATCATATTTATGATTTCGTGCTTTTTTTCGTTGTTTCCCAAAAGAATCCGGGGGACTGAGGTAAAGAAATTTTGAAGACCAATTCATCAAGTGACACTCCATAGTAATACCAATAATTGGTAAATGATTATCTAGCCTTAATTTTCCTCTCTAAATTTTATCTTGGATCTAATAAAGGTTCATACTGGCTAAAGAGTGTATAAATAGAAAGCTTCAGTAGTTAGCTGGTGAGCCATTTCCTTGGCATTGTAGGTAAGGATTGCAGTTCTCACATTAAAGAGGTAATGAGCTCTTCATTATGAAAACTGTAGTCCACATTTTTAATTCGATAAAAAAATCCCACATCCAATGTCAGAATCAGTGTCTCCTAAACTATTGATTTATTGGGATATAAGTCATTACATGCAGCTAATATTATTGTTTCTCAAGATAGCACAAGTCCAGGTACCGCATTTTCCCATCGATAACGGGCACCTTATGTATAACATGCACCCAGAACTTTGTAGTTATCATGAATTTGTGTTGATACCGTGCGCCTAGAGCTTCATAGTTCATACTCAAAAATCTTCAAAGGAGCACCCTTGTGCATCCACACACCACTTCCAGTAGGTTTTCCACGCCTCATGCAACTTCTGGAAGGTGGCGCCTGGATGTTGCTAAGCTTTCTCATCATGGCCTGTTGTAACACTTCCATGGAGCCATGGTGATGTCCTTTCAGCACAGATTTCAGGCGGGGGAAGAGGAAGAAATCTGATGGGGCATTGTCTAAAAAATTTGTCACAAGGTCAAGAAGCTCTTGGCAGATTCACATGCAAGTTTCCTTTTGTTCGCCCAAGAACACTTATGGTACCAACTTCACACACACCTTTCTCATGCCAATTTTTTTTGGCAAAAGTCAAATGTGCATCACTTTTAAGGAAGCCAAGTTCATCAGAAACCATGCAAACATTTGATATCTGTAATCCCTGTCCAACAGAGGCTTCACTCTTGCAAGATTTTCATCACTTTTTGATGAACATTTGGTGTCTTCCATATCTTCTCTACCTTCCCAATGCGAATTGTGCCACACACAAACAGCCGATCTATCCATGGCATTATCACCATAAGCTACATTGATCTTATTATTAGTCTCTTCTCTGGTTTTGTCCAGTTTCACGCAAAATTTGATGGCATAGCAGTTGTCCAACCGGTTTATGACTGAGTGTAACGAGGTCACGTAATATAGGTTTCGCAAACAAACAATCCTCACTCTGTAAAGGCCGGGAGCCTATTGACACCAGTCGTCAATTTTTCCTGGGACTCTACTCCCTCAAAATCAGCCAGAGAAACTGCAGCGCATTCATGCATCTAGCTGGGAAAAAGATGAGCCATACTACTTTTGCGACAGACCTTGTACATGGTAGGAATGGTAAAAGAGGCATAGGGAGAACAGGAGATAGGAATGCAAGTCTGCAGGGGAAATCATATAATCCATCAGATTTGCAGATGATTAAGCTTTCATTAACCAGTCAGCAAAGAGTTTGCAAACATTGCTGAGCACATTAGAAAATCATTGTGATAGGTGTAGAATGAGAGCTAATGTAAAAAAACAAAGTCTATGAGGTTTTTGAGAAGGAGGAAAGCAAAGTTAAATGTTAAGTTTGAGAGTAAAACTAGTACAGGTGGAGCAGTTTTCCTATTTTGGAAGTGTTTTGGACCAAGATAAGGGTCAAAGCAGTAGTGATATAAGAAAAAGAATTGCATTTATAAAAGAAGGTAACACAAAGAGAAGGGAATGAATGACATTGACCTCGAGTAATTATGCTATGAAAAGACTAGTGAAAACGTTGGTGTGGAGTGTGACTTTTTATGGTTTAGAAAACTGGTTGTTGAAGCAAGATTTTAGACAAAGATTGGAGGCTCTTGAGAAGTTAACTTAGAGAATGGCATAAAAGGTTAATTGAACAGAAAGGAAAGCTATGCCTGGGGAAGAGTGTGGATTGTTGGGAGAATTCCAAAGGAAGCAGGAAAGGTGACTGCAAAGCATTTTAATTAGGGATGGAACGTTGCACACCTTGACAGTGCAGAGAAAAATAGGCATGTGAGGTAAAGGATAAAGATGTTGGACACAATGAAGGGAGATAGAATGTATACAAAATTGAAGAATATTTATTGTAGTGTGGGATGATAGGTGTCTCATTAGGCAAGACAAATAAATGTAGGTATGTCTTTGTCTATCAAAACCTCCATTATGTGGTAGACTACTGAATAATTATAATAATATCAAAATGTATTAACCTTTGTAAAAATAATTTAATTACTTTTAATTTTGACCTAGATTTAGGTAGGGAGCTGAACAATTGTCCAGTCACATTGACACTCTGATTTCCATCAGACCACTTAAGTTAAACTTTTGCACGCAAATGTCTAGAGTGACTTGATATGGCTAACACCAGTACCTGCTTGTTTGTTGAGCCACACTCGATGTAGAGTTTTGCTGCTAGGTAAAGGGCGAGTTTGTGTTTTTTTCTATTTATTCTCTTATTGCCATCAGTATCAAAGGATAAGTGATAAAAGAGAACTTTGATGGGTGGATTATTTCATAAATAAATAATATGTATCTATACTATACCTACACACAAATGCTGTCTTGAGCCAATACTGCCGCCAGAGCAGATGATTGCTTGTATCTGTTTACTTTTTTGTTGGTACTTTTTCTCTTCAGTCAGTTGCCTATTATTTCTTGTCTTGTGCATAGTTAATATCTTGCATTGGAAGGTGTGTGCGATGACTCATGCTATTTTAGCCCACATCACCTTCCCTAGAGAATGAAGGCTTTTCTGAGTGTAATACAAAATATGGGTGTATTGAATCAACCTAGCTAGCAAAGTTATTGGTCCATAGATTTTTAGTGTCATAAATCATTTTTTGAGCAAGTACGTAAAAAACCAATCAAAAATTAAGTAAAAATTTGAGAACAAAAACGAAGAATGGAAACTCCCCATTGCCGTGTATGGAAATGCAATGTTAGGAGAGATTGTGTCCTGTCGGGTAGATATTTTTTGATAAGGCTGTTGATGGTTTCAAGGGAAAGATGCAATTCATCATGTATAATCCTAAAAAGCCAAAAAAATGGGCTAATCATTTATATGTCCTCTCAGATTCCAAATGTGGTTATGTGCTTTCATTTGTTCCTTATTATGGTGGAATCACACATGACACCTTGGTGAGACCGGATCTCCCTTTTGTTTGCCGAATAGTATTTCAACTTCATAAGAGATGGAAGAACTCTGTGGGCACAGTATTGAGAATACATGAGAGGTGTATAAGACACATCAATGGGATATAAATGGCATTATTCCCAAATAGAAATACAGTTATGACTGGAAACCAATATACACGTAAGTTTTACTTAGATATTCATTTATATGTCTACAATAATACTCATCCACCAGATATGCAAATAGAGTCTTCTTTAATAAGGAAATTCTTGTCTCATTTTTTAAAAGTTTAGGTAGATTGTTATTATTATTTGTTATTTTTATTCTTCTATTATAATTGTGAGAACAATTTTATGCTCTTTGGTGTTGGTTCTTTAGGTACCTTAGATGGGTTTGAAGTTTTTGCATGTATATCTTTTCACCCTCTGGGATAGTGACAGTGATAACTATTATTCATTATAAAGTCACTCTAGTTTTTCTTAGTAAGTCACTGCATAATACAAGATGATGTAGGGATAAATAAGATCTTGTAGAGAGAGAGATATATATATTATATATATATATATATATATATATATATATATATATATATATATATATATATATATATATATAAACACAGATGTAGATTTTTAGAATATAGAGACACAAAGAAAGGACACTCACAATTTGTTATTTGACGTTTCGACAGCTTGGCTGTCGTCTTCAGAATGGCGTTCTCGGGGGAGAGCGGAGAGGGCATGTGCGGGGGAGAGGTGGGGGAAGGGGAGGTAGGGGACCAATAGGAAATGAACAAGGGGGTGGGGGGGGGATATGTAGGCAGCCATATGATGCATTCAGTGGGCTTGGTTCAGCCCGGGCGGTTTAAATGATTGGGCCACCCAGATATGCGCCATCTCGCGGGTTCTCACCTCTATTATACTCGCAGATTTGGGAAGGACTTCAATCACCGAAACGGAGAAGCAGTCATCAAAAGATTGATTGTGGGAAGCAGTGTGAGTAGGGATGGGATAATTAAGAAAGGTGGGAGATTTGGTGGAATATCGGTGGTTATTCATGTGGAGGGAAAGTGCGGTCGTGCATTCGCCCATGTAGAAGGCAGGGCAGAAGTTACAGGAGAGGCGATATATAATATTTTTGAGGTACAGGTGGCGAGTGGTTGGGAGTTGGTACTGAGTGAGGGGGAGGGTTTTAAAAGATGACAGCATTTGCAGCGTGGGCGGTTGCATGGTGCGGATAGGGGCGGGGGAGAGACGGGGTGCTTGAAATTGGATTTGTGGACTTGAAGATGTACATACATATATATATATATATATATATATATATATATATATATATATATATATATATATATATATATATATATATATATATAAGGTATGGTAAATGTTCCCATAATACATACCGTGTATTACATATTTGATTTATGCTGAAGCATTAAAAGTCAGATCATGTGAAATTTCAGAACTCTGATCTTATAACTTTTAAGAAAAATGTATAGAGTGAACCACCATTTAAACTGATTTAATGATTTGGTAAAGAAATTATTAGGGAGAACTTTCCATGGAGAAAAGATGCATAATTTTATAGTGTATTTCTATGATACTGTTGCAATTTGATCATGAATCAAGTTAGACATCTTAATTATATGTGAAATTTTCTGTAACTTTTCCAAAAGTTAACTGTAAATTTCCAAATAATGCTCATTATTTGGAAATGCAGTTTTGACACAAATTGAGATATTAATAAGAATCTGGTTTTATCCAGGCTTGAGTAATTTTAAAGTACATAGACCCTGCTAATAAAATTGCTATTACTATACGAGTAGTAGAGACCATGTTGATACAGAAATCATAGTGATGTCACTAATATAGCTTTGAGGCATTGACATATGGATACCATAGTGATGTAACCACCACATCACTATGGTATCAGGTCCCAAAAAACTTAATAATAATGCATTTCTAGTAGTAATTTCTGGCTGGGAACCTCAATGAATAATGTGGCTAGTACCATCTTTTGTTTATCATGTCATAAATACAAAAAGCAAAGATCTATGTATCTATTAGCATTGTTAAATGTTAATGACCAATTGTTATCTAGAGAATTTTCGTTTATAGGGTACTAAGCTGGAATACAAATTAAATATATTAAAGCTTTCCTCAGAAATATCTGTTTAGGCCTCATTTAGAATAAGCTGCTAGTATATGGGATCCTCATGAAGTTGGATTGAATGCCAAATGGGATCATGTGCAGGATAGAGGAGCTAGATTTGCAAAATGTTGTTATGATAAACTTAGTCGTGTATCCAAAAAATTAGAGGAGTTAGCCGAGAAATCACTTACGGAATGAAGGTTAAATTACACATTAAATCTCTTGCATAAATTGGAAGGATGTCTCTTTAGCAGTGATGTCGAAAATGTATTATTACCCCTATAGTACTATGGTAGAAGAGATCATGTCAATAAAATTAGAAATTAAGTGTAGAACAGATAGATAGAATAAGATGTCATTTTTATATAAATGATAAGGGATCAGAATGACATTGTCGGACCAATGTAGGGTCATATTCTGGACAAAATTAGTCTGGTGTGTATTTACCCCCTGCCACACACCCTTGCTTGCAAGGTAGTAAAATATCAAATAAGGATGAATTTCTATCTAATTTGGTTCATGATTATCCTCATAATAAATTAAAGTAATAATTCTTTAGCACATTTGCTGAAAATAATCTTTGATTCAACTTGAGGTCACACAAATGCCGCAAAAAAGAAGTAACCCCCACTTCTGCACTACGCAAGATCTATCAAACTTAATCATTGGCCCTTCTGGAGGCATGTATGTTCTGCCGCATGAGCCATGGAATGAGGTGTACCCAGGAATCTTAATAGGAGATAAGTAAGAATAATTTTTGCAATATTTCATGAGTTATACAAGTGATGTATCGATTTTTAAAGACTTATAATTAAATCACTGGAAATTCATCTTTTTAGACACACAGCATTATGTACACATACCTTAAAGGATATTGGTATCACACATGTCCTGAATGCTGCCCAAGGAAATGACTCCAATTATTACAAAGGATTTGTAAATACCAACTCAACATATTACAACAGTGTGGGGATTGCTTATAAAGGTTTCCCTGCTGCTGATTTACTATCATTTGATCTCAGTCAGTATTTTGCAGAAGCAGCCAATTTCATTGAAATTGCTCTCCAAAACAAAGGTAAGTTGAGTAAATTATTTCATCAGTTGTAATAGATTTCTTAGAGTGATTGTATTATTTATGAACATGTGGTGAACTTTTTCATGCTCCTAAATTTAGTTAGTTTAAACATAAAGAGTAGATGAAAATGTGATTGAATATTTGAGTTTGCAAAACATTTACAATTTGGTTTATGCTTTCCATGAAATATAGAGTTGAATATTAGTATGCCTCCTTCTCCTTTAGCCTTGAAAATTGCTAAAACTTATGGGATGACTAAATTTTTTAAGTTGAGCACTCTAATACAGTGTGACACTCATTTAATTTGCATCTGTTCCATGAATGAAGTGCCAACATAAATGACCTCATATATACTGGTTAACAATTTGACATTTTGGATCATGTTGTGTGTATCAATGTTATTTATTTTTCTGTCGTTTATAACCTCATTGAAGTTGCTCTCTGTAACAAATATATATCCTTAAATATTCATATTTTTGGTTGAATTGTAACCTTTATTTTCATATATTTCAAGAGTTCCCTATAACCACCAGTTTTGATATAACCTTAGCTCTACCTAAATAAAATCTTAAGAATTTTTAAGTACCGATAGAAGAACTCTGGGATTTCTCATAGGAGATAAGGTAACACAATGTGCATAAGGTTCCTCATTGTCAAATCCTATCTAAAATCTTCTGTTGAATATTTTGTAGGTGACTTTTGTAGTCTATGGAGGCTATTGGGGGCTAATGTGTAAGTTTAGGATTAGCTGCTTTGTAAAATAATATACCATGTAGTTGCTCAGAGGAATATACTCATAGAATTTAAGGTGCAAAAGGACAAATCTGTAGTAAAAATAATATTTATTGACCCAAAGATTTTACATTGATAAAAATATGGCAAGAATAGATATACCAACATATTGCAACAATAAAAAATGAACATAAGAAATATGGCAATCAGCTATTTCAATTACCAGGAGACTCTATCCAAGTCCTGTACACAATAATACTTTTTCCCATATAGGGAATGCTTTTATTGAATAAATGACTATTTTCCCAGAAGCTCTTCAGTAGCTGTCAAGATTCCTTTTTAGTAACTAAGGATCTTTATGGCTTATCACCTAAAGTCATGTCATCCATAGAGAATATTGTCATTATTCAACGCACTGTTGGTCAAATAATTTACATATAAAAAAATAAGAGGTCCGAGGATGCTATCCTGTGGCACTCCAACATTTATTGTTTCCATATGGAATGGGTAACGAATCATGATGTCGTTGCTTCCCATATCATTAATGACCACCAAGTAACTCGTATCTTTAAATTCTGATTTTAACCACTTTTGGGTAATGTCCCTGATTCTGGTGCATTCACATTTTATTTAAAATAATTTTATGAAACACTGTTGAATGCCCATTAGAGGTTGTTAAATAAACCAAAGTGATACTTATTCAGGTCCCAGGTTGTCATTATCATTGTATTGATGCCTTTTCCTTCTTGGAATCCACTTAGTTCATGTTCAATATTTTAAAAACATGACATAATTCAATCGCCTATCTCTCATTAGAGTTCCAAATATTTTAGACCAGCTGGACAATAGCAACACTGGATGGTAATTGTTTATATTATTCATATCCACTTTTTAGTTTGATTTTAGCCTTTTTAGATAGGTTACAAAAAACAAATTTATCATTAATGTTAAGAGTTTACTTAATCCATCTGCACATTTTTTTGTAATAATTATAGGAGTATTATTTATTCCTGCTGATGCTTTACATTTTGACTTCCTCATACCCTTCAAGAACTTGTCCTCCATTGCTTATTACAGGACCATTTAACAGTTCAGATGTTGAAAATACCTTCAAGAACTTGTCCTCCATTGCTTATTACAGGACCATTTAACAGTTCAGAAGTTTAAAATACCTTGTGATATATCTGTCATCACTCACTATTGTTTTTTTATCTCATAGACGTATTGGTGAGATATTTGTTGGCAAAATCTGTAACTTGCCTAGGATCCGATGCATGAATCCTATTTTCCCTCATTGGAGTTATATTTTTTCCCTTGGTCAGCTTTCCCCCAAGTATCCCTGCATTCCATAATGATTTAGTTACATCACCAGAAAAGACTTGTAAAAGCACTTATAAAAATCCAAAAATAATGTATGAAATTAAGATTGTCCTGTCTTTTTTTCAATACACATTAGTTCCTGATCTTACCTCACCTGTCACCCAGTGTTTCCATCTATGGTTTTTCAATTCATTGGCCCCATTATTTTAGGGAAGTATCCTTCAAAGCTATTGCATTTCTAATAGTCTTCAGAAATGCGTGGGTTGATCATAGAGTAGTGATCATTTTCAGCCAGGTGAGTCTTAAATTTAGAATAAAGGTAATGTGTTTAGAAGAGGATAGTCTCTCTCTAGTTATGCGATTTATCAATTATAGTCACATAGTATGGCATATATTATAGGCACGCTTTTGCAGATACACTGAAGATGTTAGTGCCAAACAGTAAATGCTGTGTTTCTTTGCTTGATTTTGGCATCCTGTAGTTACAATGCCCTCAGTTTTGTGTTACTCAATTATCTCATTATCATGAGTGATTGGCTCTGCAGTGACAGAGTCTCAGGGGAAGTAGACAACACAGATTATGATGGTGAAGTGACTTCTGGCAAGTCTTGGGTCAAGGCTATGCTACTGGAATCACATGCATTGGATTTTACCTTTTAAAAAACAGAATTTTTAAATTTAGACACCAACCTCATCTGGCCAGCTTGCCTTTAACTTAGGGTCATCGGCAATAGACAAGTACTTAACTACTTTAAATGCGGTGGTATTTGGAGAAACAAACAGCTTTCTACAGTAAAATCCTTCCTTCAGAAATAACTTTTCAGGTGTTTTTTAAATGTTCTTAGATTCATGGCATGGTGAGAGACAGCTCATAAATAACCACACCCACCTAGGCATGCAGTAAAAGTTATCATTTACCATATTCCCAATTACCCAGGGTAATTTTTTTCTTGCCTTTAAGCTGTGTGGCCTCGTGAACCCTCTTGCATGATTCTTTATGTGAGTCCAGCATTTTGTCTTGCTGGGTTGGCCTCCCAGCTTTTTGTTGAAATCAAAGTATTTCATTAATGGCATCCTGATAAGAACTGCATTTCACTATGCTCCTCAGAACAGATTTCTGTTTTCCTGTTTCCAGGTGCCTTAAACTGCTTCCAAGATGGCTTATTCTTGGGAGAGCTAATTTTAACACAATCAGCAAATAGCATTTTAACTCAGTCCCTTGTTCCTCATTCAGTTCAACTCAGTGGCACTTCCAAAGTGTGGTTTTTGAGTAAGAGTTAAAAATAGATCATTCAACCCCATTCATTTGCAGTAAACAATTCAGGAGGACAATCACAGAGAGCTAATATTTTATATGTTTTCAATGAGATTTAATAGCATTTACACAAATCAGCATTTTTTTATTAGGTAATCTACTTCTTAAATGCCTTGGAAAATGTGGGAGGAAGAGGCTATATGGGCTGATCTATAGTATTTATGAGGAAGGAATCAGGCCGGAAGACTTGGTGAGATCAGTTTTAGTTCCTATTCCGAAAAAGGTAAAGGCCACGTCATGTGAGGACTACAGGACGATTAGTTTGATATCCCACGCAGCTAAAGTTGTTCTCAGGATCATACACAAAAGGATAGAGAGTAGGGCAAATGATTACTTAGGGGATGATCAGTTTGGGTTTAGGAAGGGGAGAGGTACGTGTGATGCCATAGCAGTAATGAGGTTCTTAATCGAGAGGAATATAGAACACAACCAGGAGGTATTTGCCTGTTTCGTAGATTTCGAAAAAGCATTTGATAGAGTGAATTGGAAAAAACTAATGAGTATATTGAAGAAAATAGGAATAGATTGGAGGGGAAGGAGGCTAATCCGTAACCTGTACATGTCTCAGACTGCTCAGGTGCGAGTGGGGAACGGGGAGTCCAGATGGGCAGTGTTAGGAAGAGGTGTAAGGCAGGGTTGCCCATTATCACCGTTGCTGTTCAACCTGTATGCAGAGGAAATGATCAACGAGGCATGGCAAGAACTGGAGGTAGGAATGAAAGTGGGTGGGGAATTCGTAAAATCAGTTAGGTTTGCTGATGACCAAGCTTTAGTTTGTCAGTCAGCCAAGGGGCTGCAAGCATTGCTGAGTGAATTGGAAATTCAGTACGACAGGTATGGGATGAGAATCAATATCAATAAAACAAAGGTTATGCGATTTTCTAGAAAGAAAAAGGCTAAGCTTAACATTAAAATAGGAGGGCAAAAACTAGAGCAGGTAGAACAGTTTACGTATCTCGGTAGTGTTTTGGACCAACACGGTCAATGTGGTAGGGACGTAAGGAGAAGAATTGCGCTAGGCAAAGAGCCTTTCACAAGGAGGAGGGAGTTGATGATAGGGACGTTGAGTAAGGATGTTAAGAAAAGACTCGTAAAAACTTTGATATGGAGCATAGCTATGTACTGCACGGAAACCTGGTCATTGAAGCAGGAGGATAGACGTAGATTGGAGGCTTTTGAAATGTAGGTGTGGAGAAGAATGGAGAAGGTTAAATGGACAGAGAAGAAAACAAACGAGGAAGTACTTGTTATGGTGGGTGAAGAGAGGGGTTTGCTGAGAGAAATCCTATGGAGGCAGGAAAAGTGGCTGAAGGGGGTATTGACCAGCAGCGGGATGTTGAAGACTGTAATAGAGGGGAGAATGTTAGGCAAACGAAGAAAGGGAAGGAACAGGATAGGGATGTTGGATGTGATGAAGGGAGGAAGAATGTACTCAGAGCTGAAGAGGGACCCGATGTAAAGTAGGATGTTGTGTTTTGCTGGGGGTCACGAATTATTAAATTAGTAATTATGTCCATCCAAAAACCTACCTTAACCGGTAGATTACCTAATAAAATAATACCTACTTCTTAAGGTTGGTTTCGGATGGACACAACTACCAAAGAAATATCTCTTAATAAAACACAACCCAACATCCTACTCTACAACAAATCCCTCTACATCTCTTCCTCATTTGCTTAACATTCTCCCGTCCAGTCTTCATCATTCCACTGCCGATCAATATGCCCTTGATCCATAATTGGGTTGAGGTTGTTTCCAAACTCCTTGTATTCCTCAAGTGAATATTTTGAACTGGACTTCTCAACAGTGAAATTATAAAACAGGTGTATGTCTTCACCATGGTAATGATTGTATATATTTATATGTTTTTCCTTTGATGATATATATTGTGGCAAGTGTGCTCTTTGATGAATAAAGATTGATTTGATTTTTATTAATGAGCTTCTTATTATAGGGCAAAGGAATTTATCAGCTCATTTTGGGGAGTGGGCAGTGATATCTGTAAAATATGCATGCCTTAGTGCAATATTTGTCAACATGAAGTTTTTAATTTCATTTTGTTTTCTTTACTTCAGTCAATTACGATAACAGAATTCTCTCAAAAAGTAAGATAGGTATGGCCATATTTAATGGAATACAGACAATTTTTAAATGCATAAAACCTTCGTTTCTATGAGTTTCATGTGTCATATTTTCAATTATGGGTACAATTATAATGCCCAATTGGATTGAATTAAAGCATTTTCACTGAAAACAAAATGATGGGTAAATGTGTCTAATTTTTCAGATATTATCTGTTTTTTAAAATACCACTGACAAAATAATTCCTTTTCTTGTATTCAATGGAAGAAAAATTAATTTTCCGAGCTATGTATTTGTTATATTTTACCTAGAGTTGGCAATGCATCTATTAATCACTCATGAGCATGTTGCCTTGCTCTTCTGATCAAAACCAATATTTGAAATTTGGTCATGTTTCGTGGGTTCACTCAACCTTCATGGATCATGTTTCCATGTTCCAAAGAAACTGCAGGAAATGCTGCAACAGTAACTATGCAACGGAGTCATCTGCTAATGTGCATTTCAATGCAACAATTTCAGAGTGTAAAAATCATTTGCCAGAATTGCTTCCATGGTTAAAAAGATTCTGATTAATGCTTGCTGTTCATTAATCTCAATCAAAATTTATTACCAATGAATGTAATTTGATGTACTTAGAACAGCACAATGTTGTTATTAAATGTTGAACAATGTGGAAATACCTCTAAGCAACCTTTTAAGAGTTTTTTGCATTGAGAACCTGATGCTAATTGGCCATTAAAACACTAAAAGGACTGTTGGGTGAGAGACTTTTCAGAAACATGGTGTTTGTCGAAACATAATATGTAGTGTGATACAGTGCTCTAGGACTTAGGATTATTACAGATGAATTGGCCGTGAATAGAAAGGGAGTATGGGAGTGAGCATTTGGTGTGAAAGGTGGCAGCTGTTGCAATGTAGTTGTTATTGTTGTCCATGAGTTTTTTGCGGAGAGAAATATTGACTTATATCAGTGACATGAGTATAATCCCATCAATAATAGAGTCCTTTCTCTCAATTTCAGCACCTTGATTTAGTTCAAATCAGTTAAAGGTCATGTTCTTTCACATAAGAGAATGTTTTTCAACTTCTCTGAGTTAATTTATTTTGTTGTCCTGAATTTTTAACCGTATGCTAAGTGTGTCTGAGGGAATCTGGCATAGGATGTGAACCATTGATTGAAAAAATGAATTAACACAGAGTAGCAAAAAAATATTCTATTATAATTATTCCTGGGAAAGTTCGGAAAAACATGTTCTTTCTCCATTTTCTTTCCATTAGAAGGGTCGATGAATTGGATTTGCAAAACTTATTTGTCTTTTGGATGCTGTGATAATTATTTTGATCACATCTTATTGGGTTTGGGAGCTGATTTGAGTATTTATGGTGGTGTTAAACTGTTGGAACTTTATGGGATGGCAGCTTTCTTAATTAGAATACATACATAGGTAATATCAGTTATCGGCAAGTGATCCTTTCTAATGATGACTGTATCCTGCAATAATAGAAAACCTGAAGTTATATTTTGTCTGTGTTATGTTTCTTTTTGCCCTGATATTTGAAGGTTCAGGTATAAATCTTATACTTCAATCAAGATATGAAATTAGGGTCATCATTGTCTTTCAGGGTCTTTAGCAACTACTAGAAGAGGGGGAAGTCTTCATTTCAAATTTGTAAATTGTGAAAAGATTGTGTGCTTCTTTTCAAAGTTGGAAAATATGAATGAAGAAGAAAGTGGCGTTTGAAAATCTTAGATAAGGGATCTGGAAAATCCATATTGGTAGTGCATGATAGCTTACCTATTATGTGAATTAGTTACAATGATTAGGATATTTTAAAATAAATTTCTGGTCCTTTCAATTCTGAATATATATTAACCTGTGCGTATAAATGAGTTTTATGGCAGTACTTTCCCTGAATGTGACAATTTAACTTTCATAAATTTCTTTTATTTAATTTAGACTCTTTCGTGCAGTCAATGATTTTCATAATATAACCAATAACTTCATACCTAACCCCTCATTCCTTGCTTAAGTTGATATAAAATTACCTATACTGTCTAATTCTAATTATCGAGATATTCCACTGAGTCTGGACTGAATGTTGGCCTAATTGCCAGAGGGCTTGAGTTAAATTGTAGGTGATGGGCACCCTAATCTTCACCCAAGCGGTGCAATGTTTCAGGTGTCAGATCTAGCTGATAAACTGCAGATGATGCAGGGAAAGAATATGTGAGCTAGTTCCTTTCAGTGTAGGGGATATCCTGTCCTTATGTGTGATTATTCTTTGCCATTGGACTGGGTACAAGTTGATGTCTACTCTCACCCATCAATCTAACCATCAAGTTAATTACTTAGGTTGGTACATTACCAATTGATGATGCACACGTTATTACTTCTTCACGGTTTGTATGAAAAGTATTGGGAAAAGTTTTGGGAAATTAGATTTATTTCATAAATTGCTACAATTCTTCAAAGGTGCATCACTCTTCTTCAAAGTGCATCCCTTGAGCGTCAACATACTTTTGCCACCAGCTTTTCTATGACTCGTAGGCTTCCTGGTAGGCAAATTACAGAAGGTCCTTAATGGCATGCATTCAAGCTTCTATGATGGCACTTAAGAGTCTCGTGGTGGTGTCTTTCGAGGGAGGATTTCACTTTTGGGAATAGGAAATAGTCTGGTGGGGCCAAGTTAGGACTGTCCAAAAATTTGGGGTCTTCAAAGCATAGTGAAAGGTCTTCGTGAGCAGGCACTTGACTATGCTCTTAGTCATTTGTCAAGACCTTCGGGACGAAATTAGTGCAATCTTTCACATCACCAAATTTTCAGTGATAATGGTGTGCACTGTCATCTAATCAATGCTAATATGATCTGCAATCATGTGCACACTTAACCAAGAGTCTGAATTCAGCACTTCAGGCACATGTCAGGAAAAAATTTTTATCGATACTTTTTATACCAACCTTGTATAGTTTTGGTTGGTACTAGCGGTACTTTGGTAAAAAATGCTATGACACAATATTATATGTAGATGACATCTTTAATTGTAATATCTCCTCGTGTTAAGCATCAACCAATACAATTAATTTCCAAATTAATATAAAACATGAGGCACATTATAAAAATGTGCTCATAATATTGCCATATATAGATATATTTGAGCATACTACCTTGATCAAAAAGTTCCCCGAATAACCACCATGTGTCGCTCCCATCGTTCCGATTTGAGTTCTGTTTTTTTTGTTAAATTGGTACATCTGTTGTTGATATTCCCTTTAAATCTTAGTGTCATAACTTGACATTTGTTACAACCTTCATCACATTTAAGAGCTTATGTTTATATATTAAGTAATATTATGATTGACGACATTTAATATGGTTGTACCATATTAAATTAAGTACATTTTAAAATGAATAAAGTATTATTATTATTATTTGCAAAAGTTACGGTCGGTTTTCGGTATGTCCATCAGTGCTTCCTGCGATTTTTCCATTACTTCCTCTCGGCTGCTAAAACGCGTTCCCCGTAATGGTTTTTTAACTCGATTGAACAGAAAGAAGTCACAGGGAGCCAAATCAGGTGAATTCGGTGGCTGTTGGATGGTATTTGTTGCATTTTTCGTCAAAAAATTACGAATAATGATAGCACTGTGCGACGGTGCGTTATCATGGTGCAAAATCCACGAGTTTTCTGCCCACATTTCTGGTCTCTTTCGGCGAATTGCTTCACGCAAACGTCTCATAACGCCCAAATAATACTCTTTGTTTACTGTCTGGCCTTCTGGCAAAAATTCATGATGCACTACACCGTTGTAATCCATGAAAACCGTCAGCATTGCCTTCTTTTTTGACTGAAAACGACGTGGTTTTTTTGGTCTCGGCTCATTTGGTGAACGTCATTCACTTGCCTGATGTCTGGATTGCGTGTCGTACTCATAAACCCACGTCTCGTCTCCAGTAATGATCCTTTTGATGAATGTGGGATCGGATTCAGCCTCGCAAATCATGTCTTTTGCGACGTCAACACGGTCTCTTTTTTGCATGAAATTGAGGTCTTTTGGCACCAACTTTGCTGCTACACGACGGAAACCCAAATCATTAACCACAATGTCTTGGGCGGATCCATAGGCAATGTTCAAGTCCTCCGCTATTTCTCTGATGGTTAATTTGCGGTTATTGACCAACATTTCTTTTACTTTATCAATTTTTTCACCGACTTTCGATGTCGATGGTCTGCCACTGCGTTCATCATCTTCGATTGACTCACGACCACTTCTGAACCGCTCGTGCCACTGGTAAACGACCGTTTTTTTTAGAGAATCGTTGCCGAAACACTTTTCCAACATTTCCAACGTCCGTGCGCCACTAAATCCGTTTTTTACGCAAAATTTAATACAAGTTCGTTGTTGCAAATTTAAATCCATTTCTGAAATTGTAAAAAATCGCCAACACACACAGAGATAGATGTACTCTTGGCTACGTAACTTTTGCAAATGTCAAGTTATGACACTAAGATTTAAAGGGAATATCAACAACAGATGTACCAATTTAACAAAAAAAACAGAACTCAAATCGGAACGATGGGAGCGCCACACGGTGGTTATTCCGGGAACTTTTTGATCAAGGTAGTATGCTTAGATTCTACCAATAATGTTTGGATTCGAGGTAAGAGCAAACAATTATTCTAACTTCTTAATAAAGCTTCTGAAATTAGCTCAGACAACATTCAAATTCAGCATTTGAGGCATATCAAGGATGAAGTTTGCTGGCCTCTACAAGTGACTCTTCATTCTGGAAATCATGTAATATTTCTTCTTGAACTTTCTTAGACTTCTATTGCCCTATTAGGTTCCTGCCTTGGTTTATTATTCAATTCTTTGCACTATCATCTACCTAATTCTGTGTTTTCATTTTTCAATTTCCTTCTTTTGCCTATTTTCCTAATCACCTCATCTGTATTCAATGGTTTCCTTCCTTTTTCTATTTATTGTCCCAATTGTTTCATTTTCTGCTTTTGATATCACTTTTCTGATATTTTTTTTTTCTATTGCACCAGTCTCCCCGCCCTCACTGATAATTTTCTCTAGAGCCTGCTGATACTCCGTTCTTATCATCCTGGTTACTCCTTTTACATTCCATTCCCTAAGCCTTCTTCCCTGTCTTGCCCTCTTCTATCTGACAATGCACCTCATTAGTACTAAATTACTATCTGAATCCTCATCCATTCCTGTGGAACAGTGCAAATTAATTGGTGTCCTCTAAGTCTGTTCCTAACCTTAGTATAATCTAACTGATATTTTTCTTAATCCCCAAGCATATTTCATGTATTTCTATTCCTATTGTGGCATTTAAGCCAAGTGTTTGCATGATTGAACAGTCTTCAGCAGAACTCTATTGCTTTCTCCCCATGGTTTTTTCGCTTTTAAACCCTTTAGTTCCTTACCTAGCTAAAATCTCTTCCTTTGTCTACCACTGCATTCCATTATCTAATCAAATGCTTCCTCTCTGAGACAATCACAATGAAAACCTCTATTTGACTCCATACCCTGTACACTTCTTCCTCCTTATGATTGCCTGATGGCATGTAGACCTGTACAATGACCATGCTTGTTGGTTAACCTTTTTTTCTACTAATAATATAATGTCACTCACCTGCTCTGTGTTTACTATGTTTCTTCTTCCTCCTTTTGGTCGATACTATTCCATGGCTTGCTGGCCTCCTCCTCTTCCAATGTCACTCTATATTTATTGCTTCAGTATCTCTGCTAAATATTAATCTCACTTAGCCGAACACTTAAATAACTATATTTCATCCCTCCATCTCTCTGTGCTTATGTTCTGATCTCCATCCTCAGCATCATCCTATCAGTCCAAGTCCCTATTCTAACTGGTTTTCTTATCTTCTTTGTCTTCTATGTTGATGCTGTTGATTTTTGCTTCACCAATATTTCATGAGATGACAACCTCAGAAGCCTTGCTTCTTTCACTACTGAGCACAACACATGGCCCAGTAGGCCAAATCCCATGTTTTCCAGGACTCATTCTCAGATTTATGTCCATCTTTGTCACATGGGATAATTAATTGAGGTGTTTTCATCTTGCCTCCCTCAATAGTGTTTTTAACATGACACCATCACTCAATGGCCACCCCTCTGGGTTCAGATGCCTTTCCAGCTGCCTCAATGAGGAACAGACGCTGTGTGAACTACCTTTTGTCAGACTCCTAACCTTGAACCTATCTGGTATGGGGGACCCTTCCAGGAGCAATTGTCATTTCTCCCACAAGGACAGCTCTAGGGGTCATCAGAATTCACAGTCCCTTCACCACATCAAGGTTGTAGTCTAAGGGTAGGGACTACAATTATACATTATTTATAAATTGGTATTACTCAATGGCAGGAACTCATCCACACAATTAATACTGTGCCTTAGCAAAAGTCACTGTCATATGATGGGGAAGTAAATATGTTTGTAAAAATTATTTATATTCTAGTTCCTAGACAATTTTCAGCAGTACTAAAACAGCTGATACTTATTGAAGAATATTTTTATTTAATCATAATCGATTATTACAGACTATTTACATTTTTAAAAGTAATATTAAGTGCTTTAAATGAATTAATGCTCAATGAGGTTAAATAGTGTAAAAGTTTTTAATTGGTCCTTGCTTTGGTAAGGGCTATCATAAATTGTGTGACTTTTTAATTGTATTGTGCTCACAGTTTTATCTGTATTTTATAATGGAAACCCTACATAGAAAATATGATGATAATAACATTCCATTATGGAGCCATAATTGGATAATATATATGCGATATGGATCACTATTATGAGTTTGATCTGCGAGGCATACATCCTCCTAAATAGTGCAAGGGAGGGAAGGTGGCTCTTTCAGCAAGACTGCAAATTGCCTTTTTTATATTAATTACTAAATGTTGATTTTGCATAATATGATAATTAACTGTGATGCAGGAGGAAGGGGAAGTGGTGAAGATATTAAGTTAGGTTAAATTGGTGGTTTGAGGATTTTCAAAAAAAATTCACATTTTTTCAAGTTGGTAAGTTGAAGTTTCTCTGAATATTTATCATGCAATAGACCTTGAAAACATTACACTTTAATAACTTATTTTTCCATTACTGGAAAAATTCCATTTTTAATAAAAAGAGGGATGCCTTGTAATGGGTTGTAAGCCAATAACATCATATCATATAGGTTCATCATTCTGCATAATTATAATTCCTTTTCATCCATATAACTTTCTCCTACGCATGTACTTCATCAGTTTGCTGTGGCAGTCCTCACTCTCCCTCTTTGGCCCTGTGTATGAGAAAATTTTGTCATTTTAATGTTTAATGGTGGTTCTAATTATACATATATATAACCCATGATCCCTATATATATATTTGCATTTACATGTATAGGGATCGCAGTAGTCTAGGGGTAGAGCGTTGGGCAGTGGCCAGAGGGCCCAGGTTCGATTCCCGGGCAAGCCTCTTTGGCACCCTCAGCTCCACCCAGCTTTGTGATTTTTTGGGTACCTGGTCTTCCTGGGAAAGCAAAGCTGGCACAGGGAAAGGAACTGCCCCCCCTACCATAATGTGTGAATTTCACACGCCATTGGGCTGAGTACTGGGTGAATTCTACCATCATCTACCAAACAGATGTTAGGGTTGATTATTGTGTTTATGGTTTATTCAAGTGGAAATATGTTATGCAAACTATTTGGTAGTGTTTCTGCTCTTTTTGTATTGATTTGTATTTGTCTATTTTCCATTTTGATGAATACCATACAAAACATAATACCTGTCTCACCCTAGGAGAATATCACCCAACGTGAGCATGATTTTTACCCTCTCTACATGTGATTGTGTGGTCTGGCCTGCAGTCTATAGTACTGAGATTATATGGGTTTCCATGCAGGTAATGGGATGTGATTGACCTCATTGACTTAATATTTTTAGAGTTTGTAATTAAGTCCATATCTTCTGTGTGAATGTATTTTATTACATATGAAAATTCTTCCTTTGGCAAAAGAATATTTTGCATGCCTGTGTCAAGCTCTCTCTTGGACCTTCATAAAAAAGGCATAGTCAGACATTCTAATCATGATAAACTTTACAGAGGCTCTGATTGTTAATCTGATTAAATTGAACTGAATTTAATGTTATATTATAGAAATTTAATCATTATTATAAATCATAATATGCAACACATCTTATTCCAGGTATTCTTGGGCAATTTACAATATCAAATCTTAAAAAGTTCTGATGTATGGGAAATAATCATTAAAGTGTGAAAATAGAACTAAAAATACAGCTTGATGGTTATAAATTATTCTTTAATTTTTTTGTCTAAGGCAATTTTAGACTGTCCAAAAAATTTGCTATACTGTGCATCTGTTCAAAAAATGCCAATTGGAAACCGAATTGAAAAAATGCAGCATATCCTTCACTGGAAAGTACTGTAATTTTCCATATTTTATATGCACACCTTATTAGACGCATCCCCATTTTCATAAGTGAAATATGAAAATCCTCATCACCATGAATAATATGTACCTCATTTTATGCACATGACTTATTGCTGAAATATCATGTTATGGCTATTTGCCATTCCACCTTTCAAATGTAAAACCACAAAAAACTTTCCTCTTGTGCTTGCTTACTTCTGCTACTTTCCTAATACATCATTTATATTTAGAGTCAGTTGAAGATTCCTCCCCGCCTTACTCTCTAGCAAGTCTGTTTTGATAACCTTTCCTCCCCTACTTTCTTGGAGTGGCATTTATTGTCAAAGCCAGTGGGAAGCTATTTCTAACAAGTGTCTGTTTTATTTAGCCAATGTTTTCCCATGACAGATTGGATTTCAGCAATGTAGCCATGAAAAACATTTCTACATTGTATTTAGTCATATCTAATCCAGTGAAAAAGAGTTATAATCTTACAGCCAATTAATAACTTAGGAGAAATATGTCTTGCCTACACTATTAAATTATGGATGTATAGTTAAAGCTGATAGGAAATATACTTTTAGGATTCCTAACATTTACTAAATGTAATTAATGATAGTATAATCAGCTGATATTATCTCAAAAGAATATAAATCATTAATTATCCCCATATTCCTAGTTACCATGTAGCTATGTCCACCAAAAGAGCTAGGGATAATGTTGTAATTTGAAAGTGATAGAATCTGTGATGTAGAACATTGGGGATAGAGAGGCTGCATGAAAATCCAGGATTATAAAGGCATGTTCTTGACAGTTGTACAAATCAAGGGACATCCTAAAGCAACAAAATGAGGAGATGAGGGCCCCTGGATGAAAGGCATTGAACCCAGAGCTGGATGGGCATCTTTTGAAATATTCACTCCAGCATAGGGCAAATGGTTACATAGTTACTAATATTATTTGAGTGAATTTATTCTTTCATGAAAGATTTGGATTCCACTCCCACATTTGAATCATCATCCAAATAGTGCTATCTGTTTAATAAAATAAATAGTATCTCCATTCAATAACACTGTAATGCAGTGAGTGCCATTGAATGATTCTGAGACAAAGTTGAATGAGTATTGGCATCATGTCATAAAATACAGTGACATTGCCAATGCAAATCAGAGACCTCAGACAATTGGTTTCTATTATGCATATCATGGCAATTAAAGAGCAGAAGAAACCCTATAGAAAAACAAGTAATGAAAAGAACTGTTTCACCATCATGCTATTTGCTTGCAAGATGGATGCTGAATGTCTCCATATATTATATTTCAGAAAGATTCTCACTAAAATTGTGGCGTGGCCACAAAGTATGATTTTTCATGGAAATGAAAATGTTGGATGGATGAAAAATTCACTAAATATTGACTATGTGATGTATGGTGCTAAGGTCCAATACTTAGCATCAACTATTACTTAACAAGCTTAGATGTCATCACATGCCCTGTATTTAGGACAATGTTAATGATGGCCTTTCTGATATTGTCATCATTCTCAGGGGAGTGACAAGCCTATTGCTAGTGATGGATGTTAATTGCAATCTACCAATTAAAGCTCACAAGCTTAATTGAGAAATGAATGACTATATGCTGGCGTATAATCATTACTATCTTCAGGCAAGCAATTGAAACCTGATTACTGCATTTTTACGTGTACAATGGATTAAAAAAATTTGGGATACAGTAGATTCACCCATTACTAATTAAGCAAAGTTTGAAAAATTGTTGCCTTGAATATGCCATAGATGGCACAGAGGACTACATTTTCGTCAATGACGGCTGCAAAGTGAATAACAAGGGGGATGAAGATGATGCTCTTAGAAATACAATATATGCAGCTGATCCGCAATAAATCCATAGTTTTGACAAACTTTTTGAGTCTAATTAGTACAATCCTTTTCAATTCCAAGTTTCATCGATATATATATATATATATATATATATATATATATATATATATATATATATATATGCTTTCGTAGACGTAACACGGAAGTGCCGAATAGTACAATACACAGTAACACACAATATAGAAACACAAAAAAAGAACACTCACACTTATTTTCTTGATATTTCGACGGAAACAATCCGTCTTCCTCTGAAGATATAGAAGTAATCATTACTTCTATATCTTCAGAGGAAGATGGATTGTTTCCGTCGAAATATCAAGAAAATACATATGAGTGTTCTTTTTTTGTGTTTCTATATTGTGTGTTACTGTGTATTGTACTATATATATATATATATATATATATATATATATATATATATATACATATATATATATATACATATATATATATATACATATATATATATACATATATATATATATATACATATATATATATATATATATACACATATATATATATATACATACATATATACATACATATATATACATATATATATATACATATATACATATACATATATACATATATATATACATATATATATATATACATATATATATATACATATATATACATATATGTATACATATATATATATATATATATATATACATACACACACATACATATATGGATTGTGGTAGTACAGGGGGTGGAGCATTAGACTACTGACCAGAGGGTCCCAGTTAAATTCCCGGGCAAGTCTCTGGGCACCTGCAGCTCCACCCAAGCTATGTGATTTTTTGGGAACCAGATCTTCCTGGGAAACCATAACTGGCACAGGGAGAGGAACTGGCCCTCCCTATCCTGATGTGTGAATTTCATATGCCATTGGGCTTAGTACTGGGTGAACTTTACCATCACCTACCAAACTGACCTTCGGGTTGATTACTATATATATGGATATATATATATATATACACACACACACACACATCCATATATAAATGTGTATGTCTGTTTGGTATGTGATGGCAGAGTTCACCCAGTACTTAGCCCGACGGCATGTGAAATTCACACATCAGGGTAGGGGGGCCAGTTCCTTTCCCTGTGCCAGTTATGGTTTCCCAGGAAGACCTGGTAACCGAAAAATCACATAGCTTGGGTGGAGCTGCAGGTGCCCAGAGTGTCTTGCCGGGGTAACGAACCAGGGCCCCTCCAGTCAACAGTCCAGTGTTTATATATATATATATATATATATATATATATATATATATATATATATATATATATATATATTTATGAAAATTACAGTAGCTAAACTTTGCATGCCTGTTTGTATTCATATTTTTATAATTAGAACCCTTTCTCCCTAAGCTATCTACCACATTGAATAAGCTACACTAATAACATAATAATGCATAATTGACAACTATTCTCCATTGCTATAAGAAATGCTTTGGTTTCCCAACATAGTAAAAAGTTAAACCCAAATGGTCAACCTTTTTACTAGGTTGGGAAACTATGACAAGCCAACACAGATACAAAATGAGCTTTTGGAGTGAATAAATTGAGCCAAAGGCTACAATCATTTGTAAAAGTGTAAGGAAAAGAAGAAGCACAATGTGAATTAAATTATTAATGATGGAGGTGAGGGCTGAAAAATGAAAGGAAAAGAAGGGTCCTTTAAGGAAGACAAGGGATTTTTGAAGAGTTCCTCGCCAGAGGCCCAAATTCAGATTAAATGTCCATAGCGTTGGCATCAATCCAAATAGTATGCAAAGAAAGGATGAAAGAAATAAAATTTTCATTTGCACAATACACATGTCAGCATTAGCAAGAGTCTCCTCTAATTCTGCATAAACTTGAATGTGGATCATTGGCATCATTATTTTTCAACTCTCCCACTTTTCCTTTTTATCATTGGCTTGTTTGTTTGTGTTCCTCTCTTCTTCCTTATATTTTTTGAATTACTATAGTATTTGCCTCAACTGAAAAGGCCCACTATTACATTTGTCTGCATTATGTCCATATTTCTTGTCTATGCAGCCAACCAACTTTTGGGAGACAACTAGTGTGTGTTAATTTGAATGAGTCAACTGTCATCTCATATGTATGTTTGCTTGAATGTATAATTGTTCATATGTAACAGTGGTGAACTGCAACTAATTACTCCTTGTCAAATCTGTATTTATCACTCCATATTTTCCATTTAATGCATAATTAATAAAAGAAGTCATTTGACCCCTCCAGAATGGAAATATTAGTCTTCCAATTGCCACCTTGATGATGAACCCCTTTAACATACAAACAATGGGAATCATTAAGATTCAAGTTGGTATCCACCCAGGGAAATCATCGCCCATTGAGCCACTGGGCTTAGTTTGTAAAATTTGGCTATGATATATGGAGCTGATTGGCTGCAATTAGCTTAAGACTTCCATGACTCAATCAAAAGTTCCCTCCTATTCATGCATTTACCTAAAAAAATTCCCAACCAACAGTTTGAGCACATTTAGTAATATGTAACTGGGCATTTTGATTTGCCACTGGTTACTTTGAAGGTGTGGTTTGCTGTGAAAGAATAGAAATGGCACATTTTGGGCAATTGAAGAAGGTAAAATGAAATTTAATAAATGCAAATATAAACATTTTTTCACAAACACCCTTTTTCTGAAGGGTTGATTTAAAAATGTTTAATTACTCCAAATATGATACTAAAATTTTTCCTTTTTGACAAAATGGCCATAAAGGTGGTGGAATTAAATCTTGGTAGTATTGACATCATTTGCTGATGTATTTATTGTCATTTTCTCCTTTCATTTCACATCACTGCATCACTGCAAGTATCAAGAAATTGATACTAGCTAAATAAGTTTCTATGTTATAATGGCCAGAGATTAAATTCCATTTGAGCATAGTTATAATTAGTGAGAATTCTTCTTAAACCAATAGACAATCTTTAATGTAAATGGGAGGAGGACCATAATTATATTCCAAGTGCCCAAAATCACATGAAATAAGATTTTGTACTCTGCTGGATCTGTTTTTTGTGGTGCAAGCTGTAACCCTGATTAGCATCAATTCAATGTTTTTGGACAAAAAAGTTGTTCATGGTTTGGATAAAAAACTTCTCAGTAGCTTTGAGTAGTCAATATTTGGATTAAAAAGATAGTATCTACCTGCCAACTTCGATTTAATCTTTAGTGTTACATGAAGATAAGACATTGAAATTAGAAACCATTCCTGCCTTTTTTGAGAATACTTTAATATTGCCAAAAGATGTTCATCTTAAATTACGAGGGTCATCCGGAAAGTAGTACCCGTTCGTGAAATAAAGACACAAAAGTAAATATTAACAAACATAAAAAATTTTATTTGAAAGAGGATACTTTAAACTACTTCTCAACATAATCTCCAAGCAAATTAAGGCATTTGTCATAACGTGTGACAAGTTTCTGTATTCCTGCTGCATAGTCCTTCGCCGCCAGCTCATTGAGATACGCGAGGGACCCATCTTGCACAAATTTTTGCATAATGCAGATGGTGTTTAACAATTTCATGAACAATTGTTCGAGAAACATTGGGAAAATGCTCACAGATGTCATCAATTGTGACGCGCCGATCGTTCCTCACGAATTCGTCAACTGAGCTCACCAGTTGGTCTGTAATGACAGACGGTCTCCCCGAACGCTCATCGTCGTGTGTGTTCCCCCTCCCCATGTTGAAGTTGCGACACCACCGCCGAACAGACGACTCGTCCATTACATTGTCTCCATACACCTCCTTTAATTGGCGATGAATATCACATGGGCGAACGTTTCTTGCATTGAGGAATTTAATCACTGCCCTCACTTCACAACTGGCGGCGTTCTCAATTTTTTTAAACATTGTAAACAATCACAGAAACAACACAGGCAATGCTAGCGTCACGCAACTTGGCTCAGAGAAGGCAGACAAGCCACTGAAGCTATCTGACCTCGTCCAGCGGCTACTCGCGTCGTCAGCACTTCATGCGGCACGAACGGGTACTACTTTCCGGATGACCCTCGTAGCTTCTTATTTGCCACAAAAACCCACTCATTCTAGTAGTACAAATGATTCATATCATTCCTTTCACAGTAGCAATTATTTTTTGCCTTCCTCTGGATGATTTTACCGAGTAGGGCTCAGTCATTGCTAGCATATTTGCTTCAGACACCAAGGAGTTATTTTAAAAAGTTTTCCACCTATCTTGGGAAGTGCAATAATATACATTGGAACTGAAATAAATTAAATTGAATCTAGGAGTTGGATACTTAATACTATACTGTGCTATAAGTGTGGTAGCAACCCTAGCTTAGATTTCATAGTGTGATTGCTTTAAGTAGTAAACTTAATGAAATTCAGAGAAGCCAGTGATTGAGAAATTACTTGCACATGGAAATAGATATTTTAGGAGCTTGGTAATTCAAAATAATGTATGTTAACTTTTATTGGCAAAGTGGTTGTCCAGTGGATGGTGCTATGGAACAGATGATCCAGGGTTCAAATCTGGGTAGTGACTCTGAACACCAAAAGCTTCACCCACACTGCGATTTAATGGGTCCCAGATATTCCCTTCATCAAAGAAAAGAAGCTGTATCATAAGACATGAATTTTATTATTTTAGGGCTTATAATGAGGTGATTCATAACTTCATCAATCAAGAATCAACCCTCGAGTTGATTACTCTGGTGGCTTTATTGCTTATCTTTTTCATTTCATAAAGAACTATAATACCTGTTGTTATAATTAATGCTTTACCAAATATAGCAACTCTTTTTCCTCATTATAACTAGTATTATATTCCAAAGCAAAACTTATGAACTTCCTTTTGGCCTCATTTTGAACGTCTGATTGGCAGTTGGAAATCCATGTAATAATGGAGCCCAGTGATTTTTTAAGCTATTTTATTGACCCCAATTCATTCTGCTACAATGAATTCATTTGGATATGCTGTAATAAAACTCATATTCATTTAAGTCATAACTGTTTAACATTGATGTGGTGAATTCATCATTGATGAGATTATACTATTTACTCCATGTAGGAAATGAATCTACTTGATTTTAGAACATATAAAATGATAATCAATGAGCAAGATCAAAGATTTGAAATTAACTTTCAGAAAAATGAGATACTTATCTATCATGATTGTTAAACCTTCAATTTCTCATGCTGAAAATAAAGCAAATGCACATATTGCTGTTTGCCAGAGGATGCTTTCTTTAAAATATTTACCCAAACAGAATACCTCTCAGAGTTGCACAGATATTAAGCATAGCCCACTTGAAAATTCACCATTGAAACCTTTAAGTTGCCTCATAACCTATAAAATCATCCACAATATTTCAATGGATTTTCAGTTGCCTCATAAACTTTAAAATAATCTACAATATTTTTATGACTTTTTTTAAACATGATTAGAATAGTTGGCAAAAACCGGGATGACATTAAATCTCCATTATTTATTTAAAAGTTCTCTTAAATTAAATTTAAATTATTTTATTTTCATTAAAGTAAAACTCTCATTTCCAGCAATAGGAAATAAAAATTTGTATAATCACTTGCCTTATATAATATAACAGCTGTCAATTAAAATATGAACATTTTTATAGATTTTCTTGACAACAGTATCTGAATTTAAGTGCCCTGAAAAATCAACTAAGTTTAATCCATCTTATTCATTTTGATTTTTATAATATGTACCAAAGCTCTCAGTTTTATCTTAATTTTCCATTCAGGTAAAGTATTGGTGCATTGCTATCAAGGAATCAGCCGGTCTGCAACTCTAGTAATAGCATATTTAATGCTGAAATGTGGAATGACTGCACAGGAAGCTATCAAAACTGTCCGGTTAGTACACATGTGGATAAATTATCTGAATTAATTCATTTCAAATGCCTATCAATATTTATTTGTACATTGGATATATCTCATTATCATCACTATTTCCATAGGTCCAAAAGGGAAATCATTCCTAACAACAGTTTTTTGAGGCAGTTATGTGACCTAAATCAGAGGCTTGCTGCCCAACGAACATACTGAAGTTATGGATAAGAAACTGTACAAATATTACTTTGTGAAATATGAACCAATCAAATAATGCTGTGTGAATAGATGTACAAACATTGATTAAAATGCATTAAATGCCCTTTCCAATAGTTTAGAGGTGATTTATTAATTATTGGGAGTAGCTGAAACAACTAGTGCATAATAGACCTTTCTACTGGTTGCCTTTGTGTAAGTAGTTCCTGTACCCTAGGTTGTGATTTTGCATTGATTCTTGTGATATTTTTGGTGAATTTTATACCCAAGCCAATAAATGATAATAAAAAATTTTTAAAATACATTTCATCAAACACCAATAAATTTGAAGGTTCTAAACATTATTCTTCCATGATTATAAACAAATTAGATTGAATGAAGAGGAAAGAAAAAGTTAGTAATTTAGTACTCACTAATTGTAATTTTATGTGATAAATTATTTCCAACTTTGCTTTCATTTGATGCTAATTGAACACATTTATTTACTTAAAAACTAAAAATATGCGCTTGATATATTTATATTTTATGGACATTTATCTATTAACATACCTCAAAATTTGACTTCTATGAGTTCTATGGGTAAACAGATTTTAAAATATGGGATATTGATAAAGAAGTTTGGGAGCCACTGCATAAGTGGAGATGCTGAAGATGGGGAAGGTTATTTAATCCAAATGCCTGTAGTTTTATGATATGTGTAAAGCCTGTTTATATATTGAGTTCCAGCAAAGTTGTCATGTATCAATCATTACCTTTATTTATCATTTAATGGTTACATGCAACAATAGATATTGCCAAAATCAAAAACACAAAACATTACTCATACACATATTCCTATAAATTTTACTTGAATACCAAATCACTACTGTAAGTCTCAAGAATTCATTGACGGAGTAAAAGTCATGGTTAACAGCCACAAATACAGTTTGGTTTTATATTTATAAATGTTGACATGGTGGTTCCATCTAATGACTCACTCAAACAATTGCTTAACAACAACTGAGAGTCCAAAATGGCTGAAATTTTAGTGAGTACATATCAATGCATGCACAAACACAATACCCAACTTTTTTCAAAGAGTGCTGCCATCTTCATGTCAAGGCCAGAAAGTTTTCAGATTACCCCAAAATAACACTACAATACCTACACTTCACCAGCTGTCACCCCACTCACACCATGCCCTTGATTCCCAATTCTCTCTCTATCTGCAGAAACCAGATTAGCAATACCACAGCCTTCCTCAACAAATACCTACTATACCTATACTACGCAATGCACTTCACAAATGCGGTTACCCAGGAAAGCTCCTACAAAATAAGGTCTGCTGTTCCACTCGTCCTTACACATCACAGAGAAGCAACCTTGTGTCTGATGCAGGACTCAACCTTTGCACCACCTATAACCCAGAATTTTATAGACTGAAAACCTTTCTTGAAGAACTGTTTCCTATTTTACACATTAATGATGATATGTCATCTCTACTGCCCCAATACCCCCTCTTGCTTACAGATGCACCACGACCCACATATATATATTTACATATATATACGTGGGTGGTGGTAGTCCAGGGGTTGAGTTGGACTACTGACCAGAGGGCCCTGGTTTGATCCCAGACAAGCCTCTCTGGGCACCTGCAGCTCCACCCAAGCTTGGTGATTTTTCGGGTACCAGATCTTCCTTGGAAACCATAACCGGCCCTGATGTGTGAATTTCACATGCCGTTGGGCTTAGTACTGGGTGAACTCTACCATCCCCTACCAAACCGACCTTTGGGTTGATTACTGTGTTTCGGGTCGGTTTGGTAGGGGATGGTAGAGTTCACCCAGTACTAAGCCCAACGGCATGTGAAATTCACACATCAGGGCCGGTTATGGTTTCCAAGGAAGATCTGGTACCCGAAAAATCACCAAGCTTGGGTGGAGCTGCAGGTGCCCAGAGAGGCTTGTCTGGGATCGAACCAGGGCCCTCTATATATATATACATTATATATATATACATACAATATATATATATACATATATATATATATATATATACATATATATATATATATATATTTTATTTATTTATACATATATATTTATACATATTATACATTTATAAATATATATACATACATATATGGGTCGCGCTAGTCCAAGGGTTGAGCGTTGGACCACTGACCAGAGGGACCGGGTTCGATTCCCGGGTTCATAAGACAGTGAACGCCTTGTAGGGTGCGTGTGTATATATATGTACATACATATATGTGCGCCACCTTTATAAGCGCATATATACGCGCTTAGCGAGTAGATCGCATTATGATAAAAACATTTTTCAAAGTACCACTCGCCCAATAAGCTGCTTTTCGGTTAACGGGTATAGAGGAGACATGGGGCTTCTGGAATAATTTCGTGCCTACTTCTTCGGCTTGTTTAAAATTCGTTTCACTATAATCTGGCTGACACTAGTAGTTACACATTTTTCCAAATATGGGTTCCGAAAAATTTTGTGATTGTCATGGGCGAAGTTTAATAGCCCCGGAAGAAATATCCTCGAGGAAAAACAGCAAGAAGGCAGTCGTAAGAGAATAAAAATAGCCATATCAATGAAAAGTGTAATTGAAAGGGAAAGAGGGAAAAGGTGTTAGAGTTGCTCATATACGAGCTCGTACATGCAGCACGGGCGTAAAATCGTTCGACACCAACGATTTGCGCTCTCCTCAAGAACAAAATTAAGGGAATAGATGGCTAGAAGGGGGTGACAAGAATATCTACGCAATGGTTACCTAATCTAAACGATACTGAATCATTTCTTCTCGTGTGGATGAACGAAAAGCAATTGCATGGTGATTCTATAAACAGGAACATCATTTATGAGAAAGTGGATATGATTTTCGTCAAATTCGTGAAGAAGATGCAGGATCATCAGACATCAACGGCAGAAGAAGCATTTAGGGCAGCTGGGAACGATTGGAGAAGTTTAAGAGAAGAACCGGCATGCAAATACTCTTTTCGGTTAATAAAATTCATTCCTTTTATATTTCGATCAGAACCATTTGCTTCTTCCCCGGATATTTGTTCAAACTCTAACCGTATGTAATTGTTAAACGAATATCTATTTGACATATGAAAAATCTGGTTAATATTTCATGAGCAAGTATGTCAAATTAATTACACAAAGGCATGAGCACACATAAGAAATCTACGAGGGTCATCCGGAAAGTAGTACCCGTTCGTGCCGCATGAAGTGCTGACGACGCGAGTAGCCGCTGGACGAGGTCAGATAGCTTCAGTGGCTTGTCTGCCTTCTCTGAGCCAAGTTGCGTGACGCTAGCATTGCCTGTGTTGTTTCTGTGATTGTTTACAATGTTTAAAAAAATTGAGAACGCCGCCAGTTGTGAAGTGAGGGCAGTGATTAAATTCCTCAATGCAAGAAACGTTCGCCCATGTGATATTCATCGCCAATTAAAGGAGGTGTATGGAGACAATGTAATGGACGAGTCGTCTGTTCGGCGGTGGTGTCGCAACTTCAACATGGGGAGGGGGAACACACACGACGATGAGCGTTTGGAGAGACCGTCTGTCATTACAGACCAACTGGTGAGCTCAGTTGACGAATTCGTGAGGAACGATCGGCGCGTCACAATTGATGACATCTGTGAGCATTTTCCCAATGTTTCTCGAACAATTGTTCATGAAATTGTTAAACACCATCTGCATTATGCAAAAATTTGTGCAAGATGGGTCCCTCGCGTATCTCAATGAGCTGGCGGCGAAGGACTATGCAGCAGGAATACAGAAACTTGTCACACGTTATGACAAATGCCTTAATTTGCTTGGAGATTATGTTGAGAAGTAGTTTAAAGTATCCTCTTTCAAATAAAATTTTTTATGTTTGTTAATATTTACTTTTGTGTCTTTATTTCACGAACGGGTACTACTTTCCGGATGACCCTCGTAATTAGGTACTCCTTCACCGATTGTGGTTATTACTTACATCCGTTCATTTCTTGACCCATGCGATGCTGACGCCCGCGTTTATGTTAAAAAGGAATCTCATTTCTCGAATGGGTACACTTCATAAAGGGTGAACATGAGCGATATAAAGAGAGAGTAGAAACGAAGGCTGACTGAAAATATGGTCGTAGCGGTGGGAAAGTAACCTCGCCATCTATAACTACTCTTTCCCTATCCGTTTCCCCTTTTTGCTATATTTAAACTGCTGTTTGGCAGCTCTCGGGGGTTGGTTGCATCTCGCTCGAGTGGAAGGTTTGACAGTTGGGTTCGGGGCTACACTCGGTGCAGTCATGAGCTTAACATTGCTAGCTAACGCCGCTCGTCCACACGACGGAGACGTCGTTTCCTTGTGCACAGAAGAGGGTCGCGTCTTCAGCGGTGGTGAGGACGGTGTCATTAAAGTGAGTCCGCCTTCAAAACTATTCTAAGTTGCGTTGGCATCTTAACATTCAAATTTGGGCTCGTCCACACATGTGAGCATATACATCATTACTATGAAAAGGTATATCCCGTCAAGGTATGATTTTGATGGATCCACCACCCAAAAATAATAACCTGTGGCATCTAAATGAATCACTATAGCAGCACTGTTACATATCTCTAACCCACCTAGCATGAAACTCAAGAAACAGTCTTTAAGGTGTAGATTACAAAAAAAACCGTTCTTCAACTGTGCTATTTACCTTCAGCCTCCCTATATTACGCCTAACACGGCTATTATTTTCCTGCATTTACCTCGTTTAACTTATATTCTCCGCTATATCACGCTATTATTCAATTTGCCCGGCATCCACTTATCCCGTATTTTTTTAATTTCTTCCAACAAAATTTATTTATTTATGTATTCTGCAAGCCACCGCTAGGGTGTTTCGCAGGGGGTTAACACACACCAGATTAATTTTTACCTGAGACTGACACTACCGCGGTCGGACATTGCTATTATGATCCCCTATCGTTCGAGGAAAAAATGGCACCAAATTTATCTTTTCTACACTAATTTCTCGAATTTTATTAACATGAACTCTCCAACCATTGTACGATGGGGATTTATGCAAGAGTTTCAATCCGTATTTTAACCTTCGCTCCATGAGTGATTCCCAGCCTAGCTGCTCTAATATTTTGGATGCGCCACTAATATCGACATCCGCGACATCATAACGTTTTACTTATTTAGTTCCTCGACGCTGCACGCGATCCAATTCGGCAATTAATCCAACTTCGCGAGGATCCCATTTATGTATTTGCAGCATATTCTAAATGAGGCCTAACCAGCGACAGTTTACATTTCCCTTTGACTTTTTCATCACACTTACCTGGTACTCTACTAATAAATCCTAATTTTTTGGTTAGCTTGTCCACATATTTCCCGTATGTGTTTCACCCAGGAGAGATCGTGAGTGAGGGTAACGCCTAGGTACGCCTCGTATTTAATTGAGTCTACACATTCCATTTCGGTGTTCCCAATGCAGTGGGCGTTCGGGAGGGAATTGCTGTTTTTCCAAAAAATTATCACAACGCACTTTTTTTAAGTTTAATTCTAATCGCCAAGTTTTGTATATCATTAAGGTCATCTGATAAAGCCGCCGTCCTCAGGATCACGAATATCGCGGTAAACCACAGCATCATTGGCAAAGAAACGCAATGTGATTGCTCAGTTCCTCCCCATACCGATTCCACGTATTTTGCCAGGAGAGCCGCTGACTCGCAATATTTCAGGGGCTTAGTGTTCCCGGTGCCACCGATTATCTAAAAATCTAAGTCGTAGGTAAACCAAATCAAATATCAAGCTTTAAATTTACGCTTATTTAATATTTCGTAATTACGATATCTTTGAAAAAATAGAATACATACAAACGATTCTCAAGTATCATGAGCGCGGCTTAAAAAATCCACGAAATCCTTTTTTATTGAAAATTCCTCACGCTTGATAGGTTTCCAGAGGATGTACATAAGATCCACACGAACGCGTATGGGTTACACCTCAAGTCACGCCCTTGGTTCGGTTTACGATCTAAATTTATACGCGTGGCATTTATTACGCCGACCAAAAATATGGTCTTATTTTCAGCATACACCTTCCTATGAAATGCGGCGCTGGAATTTCCCTCTCGATTCGGTTAGCCAATGCGGTTCACACATCACTCTCTCGCTATCATGTCGTGTTTCCAAGGCAATTTTCATTGGCCTTTGCGAGAAGCTCTGGAAACGCTTTTACGCGTCAAGTCAATGACGTTGGGAATTAAGTTAAGAATATTTTAACCTTTAAAGACGAATAGAGGGTATACGTCCTCCGTAGACGATGTGATGAAATCAGAAGTTTAATGTTTTTAATGAACTGCCCACATTCGGAAGTTGTCTGAACCGCATTAAACAAAAATATAATTACGCACTTAAAGGTGCCAAACACTCGCATACACCAACCTATTGCACATTACGCCAGCAAGCTTAGACATTTAAATGGAATATGTAAATACGGTCAGCAGAATATTAATAAGAGAGGTTATTCATCACATTTAGGAATTTGCCAACGAAAGCTTTTCTGCAAAATTGTAATATGTGCTGTCATAAACTTTCCACGTTGAAGAAGTTGCCTATATCCGTTATAAACGAAAAATAATTTGATCCAACCTCACACCATTGAAGTAGTGGATGAAGGGGTCACATGATGAAGTAATATCACATGATTGTGGTCTCCTCGCTAAGGAGACCTATTCAAGTGTAATGGACACAATTTCACCATTCTTGTTAAGAATATGGTATCGTAATTCAATGATAAAGTACATCGGGCATGCACATTGTTGACCTGTCATTCACAATTGCCATGTTAACATCCTCCAAACATGTTAAATGTTTTCAACCAGTCTATTGGTTGGCCCACTCGAGAAATTACGGCGAGATGCCACAAGTTGATCAAGCATGACTTAAGTCTCTCAGTTAGATTATAAGGGACATGGCACAATGAGTCCACCACAGCAGTCATCCTATAGCTTGGCATGTAAGGGCCAGATAGGAAATGTTCCCAGGCCCGTGAACACACCTTGATAGAGCCTGAATCAATTTTGCTGTTCCCAGAGAAAACACAGTCTACCTCTTGACAAGAAACAGGACTTCCCAGTTCTCAGCCCCCAGCAGTGGTATTCCTTTGGGTATATCAACCACAATGAAGCTCACTATTGACGATGCACTTCTTAATAGCACAAGAAACAGAACAGTCTCTAATACAGGATACGGTTTCCCAAAAATTATGAGAGAAAAAATCCTTGTACTATTTTGCCAAGTGTCATCATTGCCTAGTTATGTCCGTTTGCCTCTGTCAACAGGCACCTGTTTATAACTGCCTTTTACATAATATAATGGCTCAAACTTACACTAACTCTGAAAAATTTTGCATATTATTTGATCAATATATTTCATTTTAATGAAAAAGGTAAATAAAAATGACAAATGATTTGAAAAGAGATTCCATTGCACTAATTTTGCATTTAAAACTTTGTCATACACTTTTCTAAAGAATCTTTTTATCTAAAGTAGTTTGTTGGCCAGTAGCTTAGGCCAGAGGATGCTGCATCAATTTTTTAATTTTAGATCATGAAACCCTAATATGCCAAAATATTTTTTTTTTAACAGTGAAGTAATAGATAATTAGGAAATACCAAAAACCACAAAAAAGAAAATTAAATAAAATGAATCCATCATTAAAAATTTTAGGGAGAAATTAAATTATTGAACACTATGATTATGCACTAGATAATAGACCTTGGTCTATTAGTTAATAATTTTTTGTACAGTCATAGACAAATTGAAAGAATAATGCATGAGAAAAGTATTAGCGTAAATAAATCATGAATAGAATATAATAAAGAAGTGCTGCAACATCAAAAAAAGAATAAACTGCTAGAATGATAGAAAAGAGAAAAGTGTGGCATGAAGGAAATTTAAAAATAAATATTCTGCAATAATTAGAGCAGAAAGGAAAAACTATTACAAACAGGCTATTCACAGACTCCTTAAGTACATAGGAAACACTCATATAGGCAGTTTCCTGAGTGAAAAGTGACAATAAAATAAATAATAATGAAATAGTATTCAATGATAACCAAAAGATAGAACATTGCATTGAAATTCGGAATAAATTGAATAAATACACAATAGAGGGGGCAGAAGATATTGAGAAGACCACATTATTACCACTAAGGAGAATAATTTTGATATTAATAAAATTCCAAATGAAAATATAAAATCGCATTCAGCAATTTGATACATATGAAATTAAATGGTCTAAGAAAGCTATATTTTAATTCTAAAATCACAAGGGAAATACCAATTACATAGAAGCCACAATGTAAATAGAAAAATTTCTAAATTCCACAATTGATTGGTGGAAAACTAACAATTATTTTACAACAGGAGATATAATTAATGAATGGACACCATCTACTCTAATCCACATTCCAATAATTCAAAATCCTACAAAACCTCACAAGCTATCAATTTGTTAGCATTATAGTAACATAGGATAGGTCGAGGATATACGACGCATATCCTCGTTTGTGCCTTATACCTGTATCCAGATTCTCCCAGAAGCTGGGACCTTTTGAGTGTGTGTTTCTTGAGTGCTTGTGTGTGTGATTGGTCTGTGCCAGTCACAAAGTGTGTGCCTGAGAATATCCTGGAATCTTTAACGGGGTCCTCTCTACAGTCTCGTGAAGGATTCCATCTCCACCTGAAATTCTTTAATGAGGTCTCACAGCCTCACGAAGGATTTTAGTCAGGATAGTGTGCGTGAGACTGTGTGTGGTCCCTGACGCGGATTAAACCACCATAGAGGATATTCTGGTCGAGAGGTTGTGGTTGGTCCCTGACGTGGTTCCCGTTAAACCAATACAACAATTGGTCTGCCGAGAGTTGCGACTAATTATTACAGCCATTCGAGTTTCTTCCCCCCCCCCTCTTATTTTATACGAAAGGTACTTGAGAACTGTTCAAATGATCTGGGAAAATGAATATTTGTTAGTGTTAAAGGAACAAAGATTGGATTTTGAGCTTCAGTGACACTCATACCAAATTGAATTATTGATCCCATATTGAATAATATCATTGAATCCTTTAAATAAATGGTTACTTGTTCTACCTTTTGCTCTATCTCTACTCTGCAACATAATATTACCACTTTCATTAACGTTTTGATGGAAAAATTGGCCGGAATTGACCATTCTACATGCAACTTATTGAATATTGTTTATAAAAAGCATTGAATACAACGATAATGCAATCTCATTTTTATCTTCAAACCAAATATCATGCTTGTCAATATCAATATACCATAGTAATTATCTTCCTTTTTGTAGATATGGGATGAGAAGCTGACCTTAGTTGGAAGCATTTCCGCATACTCTTACTCTGTGTATGACATAGTCTATAGAAAAGGCAGTCTTTACACATGCTCATATGATGGAAAAATAAACATTTGGTCAGCTCCCAAAACTGGTGAAAATGTTTGGCCGGCTAAAAAAACATTGGAAGGCCATTTGGAAGGTATAAGAAGGATAAGATTTTTTGATAATGCCATGTATTCAGGAGATGAACAGGGAGTGGTAAGTATAGTAAAAGATTGTTTGAATGCTATTATAAATCATTTAACTTATATACCTAAGGTATAGACGTTCTGATGCACAGAAAATTTTGCTCTATCATAAACTTACATACAGAATGGTTTGGCTTTTTAATAGTAGATACTGTCAACTTTATTGCTATCATAAGAAATAAACTTTATAGCTACTTTGGAGTAACTTTTTCATCCTTAGGTCATTGAATGGATTGATGATGAAAAGAAAAGAGTTTTTAATCTCCTGGAAGAAATATGGGACCTATGGGTGGTTGACACAATATTGTATACCGTTCGAGATAAGGATATATCAATCACTGACATAAAAGGTTACTTATTTTAATGAAGCTAAGTATGGAAAATTTGACAACTACGCCAGAAAATGTCATGAACTGAAATTTACACATGAATTAAATTTCAGTTGTATTTTCTTACTGAGAAATTGTTTAATTTTTTAGCTAAAAACACATTTAGCAGTAAAGGTACATTAGAAGGCAGAGGACCAATGTGCCTAATGGATGGAAACATATATTCCATCACAAGAGATGGATTGGGAATCCTATGTTATGGTAAACCAAGTGATAGCTATTCCAAATTGGATACTTTAACTGTAAGTTGAATTACATAATAATTACAATAAAAACTATTAATTCAGTGAAAAATATTTTGGAAAAAGTTAGTCATTACCCCTTATGGTGGCAGGGTGATGTCCTCGCCAGCCAACCCAGGAGTCGTGGGTTCATTTCTCACCTAGGTGGATTTTCTCCATCTAGGACTTGGGGTGTTTGTAAATGTTTGTATTGTTATATCATTGTTAAAATATCCTTTGCAAAGGCCAGCATGCCATTTTTGGATTAACATGAAATAAATAAATAACAGCAGTGATGATTGGTAGTTATGGTCAAAAAGGAACCATTACCATTTGAGCAGATATTACTACCCTATGAGTTGTATTCCTTTATAAAACATCTGTTAAAATTTTAACAGTAAATTTATCGCTGACAAACCTCAATTTACTGGCTAAAGACTTTTCAATTTACCATTCAAAACTGTTGAATTTAATGTAAAAATTGTTGGCAATACATTTCAAAGGCCCTTATTTAGTTAAAATGAATAAGTATACTTTTAAAAACCTGAGAAGTTCAAATGATGACTTCCAACAGATTGAATTTTAACAATAAACCATAAAAATTAAACAGGTTCTGATGAAATTTGAAATTCATGATTACATTTTTGAATAGCTATGAAGAATATAATAAGATATAATATGGCAAGAGTTTAAAACACAACTATAATCAAACAGTGTACCACATAGACCATGACATGAGTAAATAGTTCAGAAAGCAAGAGCATAATTACTGTAGTATGGACTATCCAGATATGAGCAAAACAGCATGTTTCATTTCCTTCCTTTCAAAAGTTATTACAATGCAAATTATTCACATTAATTCCCTCTATGCAAATTAAATTTAGCATTATTTTACAGGGGCATGAGAAGATCATCAATGCTCTAGTAGGGAAAAATAATATGCTCTTCAGTGCTGGATGGGATGGGAAAATAAAAGCATGGGATACAAGAACCATGAAATGTGCTGCTACCTATGAAGCAACCGATAACATAAATTGCTTGTGTGTGAATGAAAACATGACTGTTTATGCTGGTGGAAGTAATGGAATATTTATTGGTCTTCAGCTCAACTGAATATTTTCATGCCAGCATTTATTTATATTTGAATACCTGTTAAATTTTCAAATAGTGTACCAATATTGCTAATAAGTTCCATTAACATTTGTAAACCTAGCACCAAATAAAGAGAATTATGTGCAACAACCATGAAGAGGATTTATTATTGATAATTAAGAAATAAAATATTTGCAAAATATAAATCAGATACATTGTAGAAACTTATGAAACAGCAAAGGTACGCAAATCATTTATCAGCATGTTCTGTAGTTTACAAGGAGGTAATATCAAAATGTTAATAAATGAGTAATTATTTTGAAGGCAAATGATAAAAAGCAAAGCATGAAGCCTTGTAACAAAAGGTACTTTAAATTGCACTAGTGACAAGAGATTAGAACAAGTCACATGATTATTTCAAACACACTACAAAAATATCAGACCAAATTTTCCTCTTTAATAAAAAGTGAATAGATTAAGAAAAATGCATAAAATTATCATGTTCACCCTTATTTCTGGGTATCTTAAATATATTAGTTTAAACTCGAAAACTATTAGTAAGAACTCCAGGATGAATACGTCCTTTACTACCATATATACATCCTGAACTATCTACTCACTACGAAAAGAATATTCCAGAATGGATTCGACAACGGAGACATACAGTAATTTAATTAATTGAGGTTATGAAGGTCCCTACAGGCTCAGCTAATAAATCCCAGTACTCTGTGTGCCTTAGAGGGTAAATTGTCAATATTTAAATCAAAAGTCAGACTTTGATCAAAAATAACCACTATGTCTTGGAAATCTACACATATATTTTCATACGGCCATGCACTAAATAAAAACCCATGGTTGATAGGCTGACTCTATTAAAACTCATTACAGTACACTCAAAATTAAGCAGATATCATTACCAACACATCATGGGGGAATATTTCTAAGGAACTTTTGCTATACTAAGGCATTATATTTTGTCCTCAATCAGTGGAAAACCTTAACACCACCAGAATGTAAAACATGAACTTGACAAGAATCAACAATTTGCCTGCTATTCATAAAGCACTAAAAAGGGAAACATTCCTTAATGAAAACTCTGGGGGCTACTACTAGGCACAAAAACTGAAAATGAATCATTTCTTGGTAGTTTAACACCGAGACTTCGATTGCAACAGAACCTATTGGTCATTTACATGGTACCAAAGATGATCTAACGGTTCGCCAGCGTGATCCGGTTGCAGCAGTATTTTGCGTGGCAAAGTAAAAGTGTGACATTGAAGAGCAATAGCACAAAAATACATGACATAACAGTGATCAACGGAGACAGGCAAAATGACGATTGAATATGGTAGCCAAGGGAAGCAACGAACTGCCATGTACAGCGAACAAATGAGCATAAACTTTCAAAAATATATTATTACGATTACCACTAAAACAAATACGAGCAAGATATGGAATGTTCGACTCGATAATTATCGCAAGGGCGCAATTTTGGTGAATTATAAGTTTGGAACCAGCTGGCTTGCAGTAAATCTAGTTATGTGCCTGTAGACAGGATAAAATGCAACAGATAGAACCCAAGTGCTATAATGATCAGAATAAATATTTATCTAAGCGGATTTCATCCATAGATGAGCCAAAGAAATGAGTACTAATAATAATTGCCAGTAAATTGACATCGACTTGAATTTAAAGCTTAGTAATCTAATAATAATAATAATACTTTATTCATTTTAAAAATGGTACAACCATATTAAATGTCGTCAATATAAGTATTATTTAACATATAAACATACTTTCTTAAATGTGATGAAGATTGTCACAAAAGAATTCATCCAATGAGTAAAGTGGGTGAGCAAGTAACCAGGTATATACCCTATTCTTGAAACTCTGGATACCATCTGATTTCAACTGAGTAGGCAGATAGTTATACAGTCGTATGTTCATATTGTGAAATGTGTTGTAAGTTGATGACAATCTACAATAAGTAGTATTTAGATTCGATTTACCTCTTGTGGAATAGTTATGGAGGTTGGATCTTAATTGGTAAGTTTCTAGATTAACTTTCACATGAATCAGAGCCTTAAAGATATACAAACAAAATACAGTCATGATTCTATACCTAATAAAAAAAGGTTTGCAGGAATCACGTGGTGGTATATTAGCAAGAGAGCGAATAGCTCTCTTTTGCAGTAGCAAAATTTGTTTAACATGAGGGGAATGACCCCATAACTCAACACCATAATTCAAATGACATTGAAAGAAGGCATGGTAAAGTGTTAAACGATACTCATTTGAAATGATAAAGTTGAGCTTTCTTAACATATAAACAGCTTTACTAAGTTTATTACAGGTCTGACTGATGTGAGTCTCCCAATTAAGTTTTGTATCAATATAAATTCCTAGTATTTTAGCAGTTTCAATATCAGTTATTTTTGATTTAAGACTGCACACAATATGCTAAGTTTTGTTAGTATTTAATTGTAAATGATTAACATCAAACCATTCCTTAGCCTGTTTTTGGGTAGCGCTAGATCATAACTTTGCATCTTCTGGATGTTGACACTTTTGCACAAAAGTAGTGTCATCAGCATATAAAACAGATCTAGGTTTCATATTACAGGGCAAATCATTAATCATGATAATGAAAAGTACTGGGCCAAGCACAGAGCCCTGTGGTACACCACATTTTACTTTAAGAGCTGCAGACCGACAGCCATCAAGTTCAACCAATTGGTGGCGATCATCCAAATATGACTTCATTAGTTTCAGTGCAACTCCCTTAATACCATAATATTCTAGCTTTGTTAGTAATATTGAATGATTAACACAGTCGAAGGCCTTACTAAGATCACATAGTGTCACTGAGACTGATTCCTTTTCTTCAAATACATTAATGACATAATTAACTATGGACTCTACTGCCAAAATTGTAGATTTCCCAGATCGAAAGCCGTACTGGGATTTGGAAAAGAGATTATTTAACTCAAAAAAATTACATATTTGATCTTTCATAATAGCTTCAAAAATTTTACCAAAAACGGGGACTATGGAAATGGGGCGGTAGTTAGCTAAATCATCTTTATCACCTTTCTTATAGACAGGTACTGTTTTGGAATATTTTAGAGCAAATCTAAAGAAAGATTAATGAATTTTTACTCGTTCTTCAGAGCAAAAAATAACGTCATACTTCCGACAAGAATGTCATCGCTCAATAAACTACGGAGATTTTTCACATGGAGATAATTGGTAAGACTATATTAAGAATCGGGTGTGATTCACAACTTGCGCAGGGCTGTAATCGCGAAAATGCGAACAAATCTAACATTTACATTTGTAGCATTCAAAAATTACATTGACCATCAAAGTGAAAAAAAATGACCCCAGAAACTCTCCGGGGCATATCAATCCATGCTATTATTACAAGCAATTACATGTTCGCTCTATAGTCTTAATTTTTCATAACCGCTCTCTAGCTACCTAATTATGGTACTTCTCATTTTTGCATTAGAAAAATGATGACCTATCGTTCAAATTCAGCGATCGCTCCGGAGCTTGATATATTTTTTAACAGAAACAACTACAGCAAAGAAAAAGCCACAATTTGCGATAACATAACCTATATGAACATTCATACCCGATATAAAAAATGCTCAAAATAAATTATATACTTATTCATGAAATGACATACCGCCTCTCTTGGTATACATGTGGGGCACAGGCAGTACTATTTTAAAAACAGTTTCACATTAGGTTTTCTGGTATGAATATTTTTAGATTTTCCAGGTCGTTACCAATTATTCACCTGTAAACACTACATTCGTCTCCCGCCTGTGACAAGGCATTCACAAGTAATTTTGCGCCAAATCCAATCCTTTTCGTAGAGCTATGCACTCTTCGTACGTAAAACGGACGCAAGAGGCGAGTGGCAGTACCTGTATAGGACATTCTATGTTAACACCTCTGCTGCCTCTACAGGCAGTCAGAGCAACTGACAATAAGCGCGACTTCCTGACCCACTGCACCTGTTAAGTATTTTGTGATATTGAAAGTTCAGTAATGGATGCTTGTCATGCGTTGTGGGAAGGCTTTTGTTTACTGTGAAGTCGTGAGATGTGTTGACATATTATGTAGTCATATACTATGAAGTAATTTCTCTGTAGCAATTACCTGGATTAATCGAAACCCCGGACCGTTTTACCGAAAGAGGAAGTGATGCTTCCTTCCCAGAATTTCATAGGTGTTCTGAAGTGGATATGGCGATTTTGTTTACTAATGGCGTTCCAGATACCGAATTTAGAATCAGCTATGCCGAAATGTAAACTCTGTGATCAGTCGTTTAACTCTTGCTCCATGCAGGTACTGACATCGTCTTATTATAATGTGAATTTATTATTTGAGTGTAGCGATATATTTGCGATTCATTTACTTAGTTTTAAACAGCTACATCGTCTGTTAGAACTTTAAGGCAAATAGCCTACATGTCAGCATTGCATTTCATATACGTTTTGGAGTTGAACCATTCATTTATCAAAAGTATGTCGTTTAAAAAGTGGAATTTGTCCTTTTCTGTAGTTTCCACAATATACCCTTGGAAATCAGGACTGCAGGATGGAAGTTTATAACGTAAACAATGGAGGTAAGACATGAAATATGTGCCGTGCCTACTAAATTTTTATACCCAGTCAAGTTTTAATGTATTGTTGAGTTGATATTTTCGGAGCATTAATATTTTAAAATGTTGAATGTGACTTTTTTTATTAATTTAAGATTGTATTAATTTCAGCGTGCAGTTCAATACCAATGGCCATCCCAAACCGTGGAGAAGTTTCTGGGAAGATACTTCTGCAGTCTTATTTCTTTCAAGATGAGTTGTACACTCAAACTGGATTTAATGTCACATTCCTTGATTTCGATTGGAAAAGTAAGTTCTTATTTGCATTAAGGATATTCAATAACTGGTTATCCGATTCAAAATTTAATTGCACGACAATTTTTCAAAACAAAGTTTTATCTATGGGTTCATGATGCGCTTAAGTGTAGATTTTAAATAAACCCATTCGTTTGTAACTGTGATTAGAAAATTAGACCCTAATATTCAATTTTATTTCGCCCGTATTTGAATTTCAGCCTTCATTGCGGTATGAAGGAAGTTATGTTGAATCGACCTTATTAGGGTTACCATTGTCTACATTTATAAAGGAGAAAATTTAAATGTGTTGTGTGAAAAAAAGATAAAAATGTTCATCTTGGACTAGAAAGGAGCACTAACTTATAATGCTAATAATAAAGAGAAGAAAATCTGAAATACTTGTACAAATGTTAGGTTAGCAAATTTTTATTATTTTGAGAAATTAATACTTTCAATAGTTTTGAATTGCCTTTCAAATTTCTGAAAATCAACTTAGGATATGTTTGTAATTCTATTGCAAAATCTGAATGGCATTTGCAGAATTGACATAAAATGTATTCCTATCGTTGTCCACTGAATTTGTGTTAGGGAGAATGCTCTCTCAGCATTGCGAGGGCAGATTGTGGATAAAAACTCAGAAATTTTCAACAATTTTGAATCGCATTCAGTATCGTTGAAATAACTAAAATATTTTATCTCTATTCATATGTAACCCTCCCCATAGGCTGCAATCTTGACATGGTAGAAGGGATCGTGTGCTCGTTTTGATGATCCCTAGAGCTGTGCTGGTGGAAGCAATGGTAATTGCTCCTGGTAGGGTTGCCCATGCCCAATAGGCCGAAGGGTAGGAGCCAGGGGAAAGGCAGTCTGCACAGCGTCAGTTCCTCAGTGATTTGGTTGCAAAGGCCTCTGAACCCAGTAGGGCAGCTATTGAGAGGTGAAAAAGAGATAAAGGTAGTAAGAACTGTGGTCAACATATGGCAGGGGACTGATAGATAAAGGTAGAAGAAGAGCAAAACCACCTTACTTTGTCATTGTTTGGCAAAACATGCTACCAAGCAATCATCTGTTGGCAGAAGTAGATAAGGTGTAGGATCAGTTAGAGGATATTAATTGGGTGTGTTCCTGGAGGGAAATTGTGGTGATAGGGGATTGGAATGCAATGGTAGGCAGACGTAGAGGTGGAAGTGAGACAGCAGACTATTGATTAGGACAAGGAATGACCATGTGAGAAAGCAATAGAGTTGTGCAGGAGATATGGATAAATCTTAATGGACGCTTAGATTAGAAGACACAAGTAGCATCGGTACACATGGAAAATGCCCATAAATTCATAAAAATATGAGTGAGATCATATTTAGATTATGTAGAGATTTAGGATCAAGATTAATTCATGCAGTTTCCCTGGAGTGGATGAGGGTCAAGGTCATAATTTTGTACTAATGAACTGCATTTTCAGATCGAAGAAGGCAAGACAGGGAAGAAGGTTTAGGAAATGGAATGTAAAAGGATTATTCAGGATGATAAGAAAGGGATATCAGCTGGATCTAGAGAAATCTATCTAGATCTATGTTAACAGCTACAAGGTTTTCATCAGGTCATGAGCCCTGATCATTTTTTAGATGTATAAGATACCTGTGCACGGTTATGTGAGTATAACATACTTTTTAAGTTAAGAAGAAATGCCCCTACTCCCGGGAAACTAAGCACTTAAATATTAATGGTTGTGTGACCACTGTTGAATGGTCCATAGATAATCAGATGACTGCTTGTGTAGATCCCATTTCAAACAAAATTATCTGTTTCTAATAGCTAAAAATATTTATGAGAGAGAATGGCCTTGGTGGAGGAACAATAGGTTTTGCTTAGAATGCTGTAGAAAACTTGGATTGATCCAGTTGTTACGGAGTAGTGATTAGTTGGATGAACTTTGAGATGTAATATGTCATAAAGAATATTAATTGTATAGGTTGTGACTTATTCTCGTAATGAATATATTAACGTATTGGTTACCCTGTTACTTTTCTTTTTGTCCAATTCTTCTACCTGTGATTCTTTGAAGGAAAGATAACCTGTTAAGAATTTAGTTGTTTGCACTTACTTTACTTTTGTCTAATGGTATATAAAGCTATATGTTTGCTTAATGAGTTAAGATTTTTCTACAGTCATCCCTCTCAATGCTTGTCAATCAGTTAATTAAATTGATTCTAGTTTATTTCATGACCCAAACTGTAATATGGCTCCAGTAACATTTTATGTTGTGAATATAATTTTTATGAAAGTATATTTAATTGATATCCCTATTATTCGCAGCCCATCCACTAGATAACGAAAACACATTTAAAGTCAGTTATCAATATTCACATTTTCCTATTCTTTTGCAGGTATTACAATGAGGTACACGCAGAATGGTAATCCTGGGAAAAATTCTTGCAGGGTTTTTCATTTTTCTGATGAATTTTTAAAAAGAAAACCCACATCCTTATTCTATGATTGTTTGTGGTCCCATAATGATTATGAAGAGAAAACATTTAATTTTGAATACACAGCAACGAATGATGTTTCTGCAACATATAGGAAGTCTGTTTTCACAGTTCCTCGGAGGGATAAAATCAGTAAGTTTAAACTTATGGAAATTCACTTTTAAGTTTTTTATTCTCATGAAGCTAAATTTTGAATTTAATGCATGTGTAATTATTGTTTTGGCCTTCATTATGACATGGACATTAATATTAAGTGGTCATGTCACTTTAGTCAGTTAATTCTATATTTTGCAGTACCCTGCTAAAGTGTAAAAAAGTATAAAAACTGCTGGGGAAAATTATGTTTATTAGATATCAGTTGGATCCCCTTGTTTTCATTACCAGATTGATTCTTAGTTTTAGTTCTTGGTTCTATTAATTCCGGTCAATGAATGGGTATCACACTCGCAATATTTGCAGTCACATAAAAAGCCTACTATTTACAAAAAAAGTTGTTATAAGTTAAACATATGGTTTATGAAAAGTGTCATACTAGCAGAAAGTTTCACTCCAAATCTTTCTGACTCTCTTAAGTTTCCAAACTATAAGGTGATATCACAATATTTCAAGTTACGTAATGGATAATATTAAAACAAATCATTGTAACACCACATTAAAAATAAGCTTTATTGCGACCTAGGTTTCACTGCAGTGCAGCATCTTTAGGCAATGAAGTTGTTTTCACACAGGTATATATGTATATGGCTGCAGGGGTGGGTTAGAGAGTGGGAGAGGGATGGGTTGGGTGTAAATGGAGGGGTAGAACACCAACCGTGACCACTGATTGGAAAGTTATTAACAAAGTAAGGGCCGGGAGGGGTGGAAATGAAAGAGTGACTCATCGCAGGGGGTGGGCTCTTCCGCCCGTCCATGTGTTTTGCCAACCCGGGGAGAGGGGAGTGAAAGGAAAAAATAATGTCATTCACAAATGGGTTTTCACCACGTCTTAAGATTTTCCCACAGTTTGAGAATGTCTAGCCTGGCTCCTTTGCTTTCAAAGTGAAGCCGAGGGATGAAATCATTGGTGTGTGTGTTGGTTGTCCAGTAGATATTTGACAAAGAAGATGAATTATTCCTTCTGGAGCAATGCTTATGCTCTTTTGTCCATTCCTTTAACTTCCTCCAGGTTTGCCTGATATACATGACGGGGCAGTCCCTACATTGTAATTTGTAGACTCCACTCCACTTCGAGTTTTTCCATTTTGTCTTTGGTAAAGGATAAAAAGTGTTGTAATTTGTTTTTATTGTAAAAAGCAATCTTCTACTGTGAGAAATGTCTTCACAATTTTAGGGAAATTTAACCCAGGTATGTTAATTTTTTCCATTGCACTTTCTCGTTTTTTAAACTGTTGTACATTTTTCTTGTGGCAATTCTGTCAAATTTTTTTTTATACAGTTTACTTATTAGGTCCAACACATATCCATTACTGATGGCAATTTGTTTGATAATTGTATGCTCCCTTCCCCAATTTTCCACTGACATAGAAATGGCTAACAGCCTATGAAGGAGGGAATGTCAGTCACCTTGTACTTCCTAGAGATACTAAATTGAAGGCGCCTCCCAGTCTGCAAAATCTTCAAGTTGAGGGAGCTTTAGTTTCTGAACTAAATGGATTTGCTCTGTTTGTTTAAGGCTTTGACAAAAAATGTCAGCTGTCTCACAGTGCCACTCCACACACACAAAATGTCATCCACATAGCGGAACCACTTACGCACACAGTTAAGACCTACTATGTCAGAAGAAAAATGTTCCTGTGCAAAATTATTCAGACGTGCTGCACCACGATGAAACTTAGGTCGCAAGAAAGCTTATTTTTTATCTGGAGTTACAAAGTTTTATTTTAACATTATTAATCATGAAACAGTTCCAGAGAGTTACACCTGAAACTATTCATTGCTTTTAAGTTACACCTAAACTGCTGGATTATTTTTCATCTTTAATGAAAATGGTTATTTTCCCTCATTTTTATTGAGTATTGTTTTAATGTGAAACCAAGTAATTTGATGGAAGGTAGTTTCTGATATGTTAAATGCATAACAAATAGCTTTGATGTATCATGAATGCTAGGAGAGGTTTTTCCATTTCAACAAATAAAAGTTAATAAGTTGAACCGGCATTGGAATTTCCACATTTTGTATTGAATGTAGATACTGGTGGTGAAATGACAGTTATTCCACTTAAGTATTCTCTATCTAAAAACAAGTAGTTAACTGCTGTGTGTATATTGAATATAGAGAGTTGCTCAGTTATGCACCATTATACACTTAATATCTTAAACTGTTAATGTATAACTTATAAGTTTCTTGTAGCAATTCTTCAGATCATAAAAAACCACTACTACAGTTCTACCCTCACCTATCAAACTGATGTTTAGGTTGGTAACTGGTTTATTTTGATAAGTGTCATTCCTTAACACTGGAAGCACCAGAATTCCCATACAGCTATGGGTGCTGCCCGCAATTGTTGTGACCTCTAAATTTTTAGTAAACCCTTGTAAAAAAATAAATTAACTCCTGTCGTTCATCTGTAATGCAAGCTAACATTAAAAGTTCCAGATTTTCCTCACAGCTAAAAGCACCAGCTGAAGCCAATTTGACCACTACATATTTTATTTTAATGTTTGTCAAATAATTATAAAAGGTAAATGTGATATGTTTTATTAAATGACAAGCTTTGTATTCAGCAAATATATCTAATGCTTAAACCATTTAAAATGTATTTGAACAATAATGAAATAGTTTAAACGCTAAAATGTGCGGCAATGCTTACTGGTGATTATAAGATGTATTTATTGAACAATATATGGCTAAATAAGTTTAAATAAATGTTTTTAAATAATCTGTATTACATAATACTTACAATTTTAGCATTGTGTTCTTTTCTGATAAATAATATTCAGTGTACTTAAAACTTTACTTCAAACTAACCTTCGGACTGAAAACAGCAGTTTGGATAATAATTATATTGAGTTGTGTTGATTTATGAATTGGCAATAGTTTTCCCTTATACTAGGCAATAATTCCAACTTAATACATCAACTATATCATAATATCTACAATATCAGCAAAACAAAATGTACAGTTATATTGACAATGATACTCATGTTGTCATTATCATTTGTGTCAACAATATCATTCATAGCTATACCAAATACAATTATTGTTTATCGTTACAATGGTTCCTTCAAGGTTAATCATATTCCCATTTAAATATAAAACTGGTGGTGAAATGACAGTTATTCCACTTATGTATTCTACTCTTATCTTTAAACAAGTCATAAACTGCTGTGTTTCATGTGACACATCTGGTAAACCACTTTTTGAATTCTTGGGGTACGATTTCTGTAACATTGAATTATAATTTAAACTTTGCTCCATTAGTTGAATAATATCCTCACACCTATTCTCAACCAATTTTGATGTTCATTGCTTGGTGCATGTAAGAAATACGATAAAATGATTCATGCTTAAATATGTATTTAATGAATGCATATTATGTAATATTAAAATATTCATTCTTAGTACAGTTAAAAGTATACCATATGATTTACAATGCAACAATTTTGAAGTGTTAAAATCATTCACCTGGACTGGGATCTTGGATCAAATCCTGATCAAGGCAAATGATTTTGTTTACTTAGAAATTATTGCATCAGCATGTGCATTAGCATATTACTCAGTTAAAAAAGTTACTGTTGCTGCACCTCCTGCAGTTTCTTTGAATGTAGTAGAACAGCATACAACAAGCATAATTTATTCTGTGATTCCAAAGAAACTGCGGGAGATGCCGCAACAGTAACTTTTAACGGAGTCAGCCGCTAATGTGCATTTCAATGCAACAATTTCAGAGTGTAAAAATCATTCGCCTTGACTGGGATTCGAACCCAGATCCCTCAATGTGCAGTCGAGTGCTTTAGCCAGTTAAATTATTGAGGCGTCCTCCTAAACTCTGAAATTTTGGAGGCTTTAAAGGAACAAGATGTTGTGACGAAACAACAAACATACAATTTCACAGGCATTTGTAGTCTTGGGCGAGGTGCCTCAGTCCATGAGGTTAAAGCCAACTTTTAAACACTAGGCTGTTTATACCTTGACAAATTCCAATAAAGCTGTGGGAGATGCCGGTATTTTGTCACAACATCTTGTTCCTTTAAAGCCCCCAAAATTTCAGAGTTTAGGAGGACGCCTCAATAGCTTAACTGGCTAAAGCACTTGACTGCACATTGAGGGATCTGGGTTCGAATCCCAGTCAAAGCAAATGATTTTTGCACTCTGAAATTTTGCATTGTTCTGTGATCTTTCTCATAAAGTGGAACGCGTTAAGTGAAACACTCATTTAGTGAAACACTCATTTAGTGAAACAATTTCTTGTGTATAAATTAATGTCAAATATGATATTGCATTCCATGTTAATGGAAAATAGATTATGTTCCAGGGTTCCTCAATGAAAATTATGTGTACATTGTTTAGGATATTCGATCATATTCATTTTTTTCTTTTGACACTGAATGAACCAAACTGGAATTCAAACTTCATTTGTGAAAACAAAAAAGAACTGCAATAAATATTTTGTTATCTGTGATACATGTCCAATTCCTATTGACTAGAAAGCTGTCTATAGCCATTAGTTTATGCCGATGCATCAAAATTTTGTAAAAATGTGGCTTGACATTATCATTAAATAAAGTTTTGGCTTCCTTCCACCACGTCAGGGTCATTCATGGTAGGGCTTCATCTGGTACCTTAATATAATTTTGTTATCAATCCCATACCTTTTATCTGTGCTCCTGCTCAAAGTCTCAGGGTCTTTCCTTCTTTTGCAATATAATTGCTGGCTGGCCTACAATTTACTGAGTTCAGCCACTTCACCCAAGTTTTTTAAGATAGCATATCCATTTTCGTTGACTAACATGGCAATGTCTTCCTAATTAATCTTTTTCTTTCCAATTTATTTAGGATAGAATATGTTAATATTTTGATTTCCTTAAATATTTAGTAAATACTTTGTGTAGGCTTTATTATTTAAATATTGTAGCTTCTAATATTTTTTAACCTTCTTCCCAGTGTCCAAAATATAAATTTCTGGGTTTGCAGAAAAACCTAGCTTTCCTTTTTGGCCTTCTCATTTTTGGATTCTAAACTGGGGGATGGTATTACAGTTTCAGCATTTTCCTTTCTGTGAATTTTTCTAGTTCCTGCCCTAAAATACCTTTAAAAACATTCCTTATTTTTTGGAATTTACCTTGACCTGCCCAAACAAGTGGTTGGTTTGATAGGTGAGTGTAGTGTTCACTTTGTACTGAGCCCTTTACAGCATGTGGAATTCACACATCAGGGTAAAGGGGCCAGGTCCTCTCCCTGTGCCACCCACGGTTTTCCAGGATGATCTACTACCTGAAAAATCACAAACCTCAGGTGAAGCTGAATAAGCCCGGGAATTGAACCCTGGCCATCCTATCAGTAGCCCAACACTTACAAACCTCAGGTGAAGCTGAATAAGCCCGGGAATTGAACCCTGGCCATCCTATCAGTAGCCCAACACTTCACCTACCAGACCTATCTCGGAAACTTTTTAAAACTCCAATAGAAATTTTTTGCTGTTTTCTCTGACTTTGGTGGTGAGTTATTGGGTTCTATTCTCTCCAATGCATCGGAGTAGTCACCCAGAGCTGGTATAATCTAAACTAATGTCTCCATCTTATCTTCTTAAAATGTCCAGAATATTTCCTCATGTGGGGTTCATCTTTGAGCTGCTCAAACCCCCACCTCTTGAGTAAGCCTTCTTACAAGTGAGTGGGGCTTCCTACACCATCCCACTTCCACATTCCTTCAGTCCCCTTTCCACTGGTAGATTGAATTAGTTAAAACTTCATAAATTCCCTTGTCGTTATCCAGTTTCCAGGGCACTTCAATTATATTAAGAGCTATGCTGCTTTTGTGATTTAAGGCATTTGCACCCAAAGTATGTCTTTGTCTTCTCTTGTGTATCCTTTGTCACTCTTGGACTTTATCTTAAGGCTAATGAATATTCCATCTCTCATTGATGAAATAATGGCTAGCATAAACAGAAGCATTAGGATCAGTCAACTCATGCTTGTCGTGCCTTTCCATTTATTATCTGCAAACCTCATATCATAACCTCTGTTTTCCCATGCTAGTTTTCCAATGTATATCTTGACACAATGTCACTTAAAAGTCTACCAAATTTCAACAATCCTGGTCTATTGTGTTTTAACTATCTCTGCCGTGGTCATCTAGATAAATTCAACAGTTAGGATCAAATTAGTTGTCCTTATTTCTCACAAACCCATTCTACTCTTTCATCATGAAAATCAATAGCTCTGCCCTGAACATCTCTTCTTCTCAGTCGTTTTTATTGTTGGCAGTGTACCTGTTAAAAATTTTGAGAGTTTTTAGGTTGAAGTTAAAGAGGCTTTGGATGGCCACAGGCATGTTCAACCCCTACATTTCTCAGCCTTGCCAAAAAAGACGACTTGACTTTAAACCTGCAATAACCTGTTTGTTCTTCAATTCTGTACACATTCTACCTCACTTCATCCCATCCAAAATTCCTACTCGTTACCTCCCCCCCTCTCACAGTCTTCAGCATTGTCTCCAATTAAGGTGCTCTGGATACAACTTTCCTGCCATCTTTGGAAAGGTGGATGCAGAATCCTCAGTAATCTGATCATAGTAATTTTTACCGCTGTGAACTTTCTCCATATGCCAACACCCAGGTCCCACACACACACATGCACCACATAGGAAGTTCACTGATTCTCCCCCTCCACTAAGGCTTCCTTTTGCCCCCATCCTTTTATCCTCCCTCAACTGCAACGAGTTGCTCCCTAATTAGCTTTTCCCTGCCTGAGGAGTGCATCAATCATCATGGAGAGGTGGAATTGAACTGTCAGTGGTATGTGCCTTCCCCTTATTTCCTGCCCCTCTAGCAAGGGGGAGCCAACACTGTTTCAGCTTCTTTCTCAGATTTAATACTTTCTCTTCATTCTTCTTCAATAGCCTCAGTTCTTTAGCAATATCACAATTTGATCACCAACCTTGATCATGCAAGCCCCCTGTCTCTCTTATGAAGCATTTGAAGTGATACCACATTGCACAATGTGCACTTTGTGCCACATTCTTTAGTTCTTTATGACTGTGCACTTCTATATCCCTCATCATATTTTCAGCCCATTCCCATGGCCTCCACTCCACTTCATGGAATGAATAACTTCTCCTCTCTTTGGGAGCTGAGAGTGAACATTTTGATCTTGTTCCATTTTCAAAACATTCTCTACCCAGGCTACTGTATACAGTGTTTACATATTTAAATTACATTCCATATGTTTTCAATGTAATAGTTGTATTTAATTCATATTTACCTCATGTTGCCTTTCAGTGGTTCATTTAATCAAAACTTATATTTTGTTGAATGGTATTGTTTTGATGATACAACAGTTTGTTACAACAGATACATTTGTTCAAATGTGCAATTTTTCAGATCCTGACGTAACACAATTAAAAAACTGGCAAGTGTTTTTGTATGTGGACATCACCGAGTCTCCATTTGTGATTCTCAAAGCCCAAACTCTCCCTGATTTTTATAATGTTTTCACTTACAATGTGAAAGTTTACAGTGGTAGTGATAGAAATTACTCTGTCAAAAATGAAAGGAACATAACAGTCAGGAGGGGAGAAAATGAATTAACCTTTGAGTGGAATTTGGGAATATTTCCTGGGAACTATTTTTTCACTGTGAAGCCAGTGAGTGAAGAATGTGGTGAATTAGGATGCCTGATTTCAAGATCACCAGATATAAAAATAGGTAACTAAATTAATTTTTGTATTAGTTAATTATTTAAGTATAACTAAATCGATTAACAACTGGTGTAACACTTATGGTAACTGAAAAAATCTTGTGAATAATTTGTGTACTAAATTTGGGTAGTTAGTGCAGTATTTAATTAGAGAATCCACCAATCCAGAAGAAACTGGAATATCTGACATAAAGACTGAAATTTTTGTTGATGCCTTTCACAATGGCAGAATCTCTCCCACTGAGCTGTGTGAGATTTCACATTTCTAGCTTTAGGTGTACATTTTTAAAATGTGTGCCTCATATCATGACTTCAAATCACAAACCTCAATCCAAGCTCTCCTGGTACAAAGGTTTATTTTCCTACCTTGAATGTATGACAGTCCTGCATTCAGGGTAGGAGAGCCAGTTCCTTGTTCCCTGTGCTGTGATTTTCCAATTAGTTCTGATGCCCAGAAAATCAGTTAGAGCTAGCATTTAGCTGGTGGTATCGAAAGAATTGCCTAAGTTGAACCCTGGCCTCTGGTTGTAGCAGACTGCTCTTCCCACTCGGCTATCATGCCTTAAGGAAGAAGATAAAGGTAGCAAACTTCAATTCATTAATAAATAACATCAATATTGCTTTCAAGTGAATCTGTTGATGGCGTATTTTGTAAAATTACTGAGAATTATATAGATGTTTGCAGTCATATTGATTCATTTCTACTGATTCATTTAAATAATACAGGGATATTCAAAGGATTATTGGAATGATTAAGGGCTTAGTGGAGAATGATGGACACAATTTTGGGAGTAAGTCGTAGCAACTAGTAGACTCAGCCTGCTGGGCAGTGTTATGCCAGCAGTATGAGAGGCAAGGCTCCCATAATTTTCATCACACAAACTTCTTTTTCACCTCAAACATCAACAAAAAAGGGTATTTGTGAAAATGGAAAAAAATTGAGTACCAAGTTGTCAGTAAATATTTGTTCTTGAAAGGCAATATGCATATACAAATCAAAGACAAGTTGGACACTGTGTACTTGAGTTCTGCAGCATCATTTATGACTGTGAAATTTTGGGCAACTGAATTTAAACGTAGTCATATCAGCTTGGCAGATGACATTTTAAGATAATGCTAATGAAACTTTTGTATGGAAAGTCTCTTTACAGCTTGGAAACTTATGTGTTGATGCTGGATGATAGATGTAGATTAGTGGCTTGCAAGTGAGAGAATGATGGAAAAGGTAAAATAGATGGTAAGGAATTAAGTAAAAGTCCTAGGCTGTTGGGGTTGGGAAAAGGGGGTTATTAGGAGGTTTCCAAAAGAGGCAGCAATGGTAAATGAAGAAATAGGTGATGGAACATTGAAGACTCTGATTGAAGGGAGAGTATTAGGCAAGCTAGGTTGGGGAGAAAAAGGTAGATATGTTAAATGAACTGGCTGGAAGAAGAAAGTGTGGAGAATTTAAGAAGGTTTTAATTTAGTCTTGAATGTCTGTTTTTCATGTTAGGGGAGGCTAAGAAATAGTTTTATTCAGTGTGTCTCCAGCCAAAACCTATCTTGATTAGTACACTGACAAGTGGTGATAATGAAAAACTGTTTCACCTATTTCTTCCCAGTGAGCCTAATGTAATTCCATGAACTTATGTTGGAACTCAGGGAGTGTCAAAAAAATAAACCAATTACTAAAAAATTAACCTTAAAAGTTTTATCTCTATGCTATATCTCTATGAAAAATATATGCTGTAATTTTATTTAAAATCTGATTGTCCTGTCCTATAACGTATGCTTTTCAGTATCATGGTTTTATAAATCATTTTTGTGTATCATTTGGCCTGTAAAAGTTTTGGTTTTATTATTTTTAGGTTGGCATTTTGATCTTTTATGACTGCCTTCAGTTTTCCTTATTCTAAATGTTCAATGCCATTTCATCTTTAAGAGCTAGCTGTACAATAAAAACTGATTTCATGGAGAAGATGTTCTCCAGCCTATGACTTAAACATAAAATAAGAAAGGGGCTAGAAACTGACTGAAAATGAACTAGAGCACAAAGTTAATCTGGCACCCAATTAATAATCACATTTTCACCAGGAAAGAATAGTGATTTATTTATTTGCTGATTGTGAATTTTGTGTATTTTCAGAGCCTTCAATCAATCTCCTCTTTGCTGGAGGTGCATTTGCATTTATAGTTTTACTTATATTCATAATAGCATGTTTGAAATACATCCCTCAAGGTAAGAGTTTTTAAGAATATTCTAATATATATATATATATATATATATATATATATATATATATATATATATATATATATATATATATATATACTGAATTTATGAAAAATAAATTTGAAAATTTTCGATAGTATTCTTTTGCCAACTGTATTTAAAAATTGATGTTGCCCTTGATTTTCATTTAAATGTATTTTTCTTTAGTTAAAAGTATACCAGTGAGACCTAAACTGCTACTCATCTACCGATCCACTCATGCATCACACATGAAAGTAGTTTTAGAATTAGCCCAGCATCTAAGAAAAAACTGCAATATTGAAGCAATGTTTGATGAATTGGATGTAAATAAATCAGAAACTCATGTAAGTTAACTAAATATCAATTGCAAATTGCTTGTTGTGTGACGCATTTTTAAAGCTTTTAAATTCTAATTAAAATGTCATATCAACTCATTTGTTTAAAATAATTTTTTTCTCATATTTTAGAATCCATTCAACTGGTACAATGATGCTATAGCACAGTGTGATTTCATCGCTATTGTTTCATCGCCAACATGTTGCAATTCCATAAATGGCATTTACCCAAAAGTTGATGAAGTTGCCCTTAATATGCTCCAGGGAAAAGGATTCAACAGGAAACCATTATCAAATATGTGTAATCTTATGGTGTTCCTATTGCCATATTGCTCCGAAAAAACTTTACCCCAGGAGGCCAAAAACATTGGTTTACGCTTCAAGATTCCAAATGATATTAATGAAATCGTGAATTATATTCATAATTTTAAGAGGAAACATATTATTGGAAGATTATATTATTTTATTAGAAGTAATATCTTTTGGTATATGCTGCATAAAAGAGTTTCTATGAAAAAATGTCCCAGACTGCACATGGCAATTCAAGAGGCAAGCGGAGAAGTGAAAAAATGCCTTGAAATGAAAAGTACAACTGAGTTGAGTGTACCTTTAATGAATGATAAGAAAATCTGTGGAGTTATCAATGAGAAGGGCTTCCACGAAATTATAGACCAGCCACCTATTAGAAATAAAAGTGTTTCTGAGAGTTCACTTTATACAGTACCTTACCAGAGCTTCCCTGGAAATATTGAAGACTATGATCTACTTGGGAATGAGTCTGAGGTGGTTGAGGAAGAAGATTTAAAGCTTGACATTAAGGAAGATATGTTACTTGATGGATTGACACTGTGAATAATTATGATCATAAACAAGATTTGCAAGAGTTTAAAAAATTAGTATTTGTGAATACTAATTTTGTAAACTCTTGCAATTATTATGTTGATAACAATAATATTATTATAAGTTTAATTATAGCAATATATTATACGTTGCTTGTAAATGTGGTTGTGATACTCAGATCTCATGATTCGGTTATGTCATGCTCACTTAATGTGTGAACTTTTGTATGTTGCATTGTGTAATAAGCTTTTATAATATTTGCTTGCATTTTAGTCAAATAATTTTGCCATTTTAGTTTTGCAAAAAGTGAAATCTAATGGCTTTGTACAATATTTTATGTCCACTGTATTGAAGCCTTTCCCATTTAAGATTTTCCATTCAGTTTTGGTAATACATTTCTCAATTTTTCATTATTACCTAATTGAGAAACACCTATATAGCCATTCATTGCATTGGAAATGGTTGTTCTGATTTGTGATGCTAGAAATTTATTCTCACGTCATTTGTCCATTTTTTAAACAATCATGTTGTAACTATATTTGCGACCAATTTTTGTCATTTTTTGCCAAGTTACTAGCCTGTACTTTTTGGGAACTCTAAATATTTCGCTCCAAATGGAGTTTTACATATGCACCATTATCTTGTTGACATCTATTTTGTGCATCTACAATTGAATATATTTTCTTTTTACAAGTTTTTAATGGTTCTGACTGATTTTCCCTTGGCTATAGAGCTATGAAAATTTGAAATCTTATAAAATAAATATTTTGTGCCATGTTTATCAATTGTTTCATAGTGTAGATGAATTTTTGGAACAAATTTTGACATCCCAAAACCATAGGAGTTTCATTACAACATATAAAGATTATTCCTTTTTATACTCTTTATAGTTTAATTCCAATGAAAATTTTGGTGATCCTTAAAAAAACCACAGTTCAACCCAATTTTGAAGAGGATAATATAAAAGGCAATCTAAGATGAAGTAGATCTGGTATATTCATTCTAGCTTTAAAAATGTATTATACCTGCAATAGTATGGCACTGTTCGTTGTAAGCCTCCATGTACAGAATGAGAGTCTTTTAGATGGCAAAGAAAAAGTCAACTTAATTAGAAGACTTATATTTCCCAAATGTTTTTTCAACTGAAATAATTGCTTTGTTTTTTCCTAGTATTTGTAACTGTCACTGGGGAAATATTTTGTTATATTCCATTCAGTTGAAATTCTTAATCACCAGATTAATATATAAAATTCAATTATGATTTAACTCACTATTACATTTATTTTACTGCTACTAATTAACATTGTTTACTTTGAATTAAATTGGCAGCATTGTGGAATCGACTATCAATTAAACCTCTGTACAGTGGCAACAACGACTGAGGATCATTTAACTTTCTGAGCTATTGATTTCACCTTAACTGAGTGCGGAGGGTCAAGTAACTCTCTTAATTTGGATTTGTGCCTTCTAAGAGAAGTTGATTGATTGATTAGTCTGTGGTCATTACAAGTATAGGCGTAATAAGCAACATCTGGCAGGCAGGTTGGGTAAAAACTTCCGACGCATATTGAATGAGTGTAATTTTACCCAATGTCACGTTATACCAAAGGCACCACTTCCGTTTTGTTTTCTTTTACCTGAATAAACCTTAACCACCGACTTTTACCTCAAGAAAATTCCCCAACCTACCTTCCACTCCAACTCCATAGCTACCCCTCTCCTCAAGGGTAAACAAATGCAACAGTTCTATATACCTGACCAGCCCTAACCCCCACCCCCTCTCTTCACCGGACCAAACCCAAAGCTTAGTCATAAGCAAGGTGCCACTGCCTCTCCTTCCCTTAATTGGAAAACCTTGACCACCGACTGAAGTCCTGGAAAACCAACCCTCCACCTCTAACTTCTCCCCTCTCCTTTGTCCAGAGGGTATTCATTTTGCAGCTGTATATATAACTGATGATGCCGCAAGTCAGTGAAATGCATTGTGCCGTAAAATAAGGTGTGTCAGAAATTATAAACTCATCTAATATGGACATAAAGCAATTCCACGAAGTGAAGTATACTTCAAACACAACTTATCACAACACTCACAATGAGGAAAATTAAATATATTCTTGATATGTTAAATCGTTTCTATTCTCATGAGATACATATGGTTTTTAAAATTCCTGTCACTGATCATTGATGCAGCATTAATATTAATTAGGGAAGGTAACTGACAGCTAAGGTCATTTGCACCATTGGGGATAGGTGGGTAATTTGTCAGGAGTTGAGAGTTCAGGGAAGGGTGGATATAAACATGTCATCAGCATTAACCTACTCTTAACAGCAGGTGCTAAGGGTTCCAAGAACATTTATAACATCAGTGTGTACTCATCTTGAAGTGCTCATTGAATTTCAATGAATGACATTGAAAAAGCCATAATCTCTCCAGAGAATAATTACATGTTGCTCCATGCAGATGACATAAGTCTAATACCAGGTCATACTAAATCATCTCAATTAGAAATAGATATGTATGCTATGGTGAATTCAGTCGCTCAATGGCTGCATGTAAATAATTTACAACTAAATGCAAGAGAAACAGTATACTTGGTATTTAGTAATAGAGACCTTCAGTCAAATATTTCTGTAGAAATAGTAAACCAATTGATATCTGAATTAGAACATACCACCTTATTGGGTTTAGAAATAGACAGCAAGTTAAGCTGGAGATTTCAAATGGAAAAATGTGGTAAAAAATTATGTTAAGCCCTATTCCTTTAAAAAAATCTTGCCAACTATTGTAACACAGAAATATTAATCCCAGTATACCAGGGTATATTTAAGTCCATAGCTCGATATGGCATCGTCTGCTGGGGAAGCTCAGCACATGGAAACATCAATAGAATACTCACACTTCAAAAACTGGCATTAAGGGTTATATTTAAACGAAACGCAAAAAAATCCTGCAGGGAGTACTTCAAATGTCACAAAATCATGACCATTCCCTGTATCTATGTGTATAATGTGATTTTGTATGCCTGCACCAAAACCCCTTCACTGGTCAAAAATAGGGATGTTTACAAGTACGACACCAGGGGTAAGGATTATCTTCATAATGGCCATTGCAGAGTAGCAGCACTACAAAAAACCCCAGAAGTTTCAGGAAGACTGCTGTTTAATCAACTTCCTGAAGAGTTCAAACGAATACTCCCCCAAGAAAATAAATTCAAAAAAATGTTGAAAAATTTCTTTTTAAATGTTTTTGATAGCATCCTAGAGTACATAGAAAGAGCCAATGTAGGGAATTGTGTTTTTTAAATCTTTAATACTCTTATATTTTATGAACATTATTATTCCTTTGAATTTGTATATATGTTAATGCGCTTATAAATAAGATATGGCACACAAGAACAAAACAATGCATACATATGTGTACATGAAAAATGATAATAATAAAATTAACGCTTGTGATACCTTGATGGAAAATATTCATTAAGGTCCTACAAACAATTCTTGATTTAAAAATTTAATTTTTACACCTGATATGAGTTGCTATATTTTATGCCTGCTGGTAAAAAATTTTAATACCAGCACATAGGGATCCTTTTTGAAACAAAGAAGTGGAATGCTGTATTATTATTGCTTTTTATTTGCCCAGAGATCACAATACAAAAATACCAGGTAGGTGGTGTATGTACATAATATAAGGCATGTTAAAAAGGAGCAAAGACAGGCTCAATTAAGATACATAAAAGAAATGATGCTCATAGTTACATAAATGTTTGGCACAAGCCCATGAACATTGGCTGTAACATGCTATTTCAAATTCAGAAAAATCATTGATCACCAACATGAATCAGACCATGGCCATTGCTAGAAACTAAAAGTATGAACTTACTGGTCGGGAATATTGTTGAGATATTTGTCAACTGAGTAGAACATATTGCGCTGTAGATATCTTTTTAATTTATGCTTGAATGCAGCAGTATCCTTGATAATTTTGGGTAGTTTGTTATATAATCTGATGCCCATTTCTTTGGGTCCTAATTCCAATGCTTTAGTTCTTATATTCCCGTAATGAATTGCAGGTTCCTTCTGTCTTTGTCTTATGGGATAACAATGGATACTCTAATTTTTTTGAAATAGACAAATTTTCTTGAACATGCGCACATACATGTGTACCAACAAGTTACATGTAAGATTCCAAGATTTATAAAATGAGATCTACATTATTAGCTTTTTAGAATTTTGGCCACATCTAATTACTCCTTTTGGCATGATAAATATGTTCTGAACACCCATAGCAGACCCCCAACAGATAATTTCATGGTACACTAGAGATCGGAAATAACTGAAGTAGGCTGTTTATAAAACTGCTTGATCTACAACCTTTGCTAGGCTTCTTAAGGCATAAGAAAGCTTGCTGCATAAATGCCTAATGTGTTCATCCCAGTTTATGCTTTCATTAATTATTCAATCTAAAAAGATGGTACTGCCAACTTTCTACAGAAGATTATCTTTGATGTAAAGGCCCCTGTTAGAGGTTTCTTTTTATGGTTTAATTTCATATGGTTTTTTTCAAAATTTATTGCTTTTTTGTGAATCAGTCTCCTAAGAGTGCAAGGGAATTATTAACATCATCCTCAAGCAATGAGTTCTTTTTCCTAAGTATTAATTTAAAATGAGATATTATGTACTGACAAATTTGATATTTTATAAATATTATATGTAGTACATTAACCGATGGGTTCCTTAACATGCTTATGTTCGCTCTTTATTCTGTGCCAAAAGAATGAGACATGCTCCTCGTAACCTTGAAACTTGAAGTATTAGTATTAAATTAAAATTTAGTCTTGTCTGTCAAAACATATCTTGCTTTATGCCCCATGAGATGTATAGAATCAGTTTGCTCTCATGAATTATCACCCAGCCTTGCTTTGAATTCAATGATTTGAAATTTTTACATGTCTTCCTATGCCTAAATTTCATTCCTACTGCAAAGTCATTTAAGTCTAATAAAACAACCGCTTGTCTTAACTCGAGTCTTATGTACATCTTAGTAGCCATCATGTTGTGAGACTAGACCTATGACCTCAAATTTACTCTCAAGAAAGATAGTTGGTCCTTCAACATGCAATTTTTCCTCACACTTGTGAAAGGCTGTCATTCCATGCCAACCTTCGTATAGGTGGGCCATCCTTTAAAAAAAACTTCAAATACTTTCCTGATAATGCAATCCTTTCTTTCTGAAATTAAACCTTTTCTCTCCTTTGGAATTGGTGAATACCTGAGTATGAACCATCAACCCATAGGTCTACCTCCCCTTAATCTTTCAAGTGTGAACAAGATTGAAATTCTTGCATGGGGTATAGTAAATATTAAGCGCATAGAATCGGCATTTCAGCCACAAGTGCTGAAGACACACAAACCCTATCCTCGATATTTGCGTTTTAGTTTCATCATGGTAGCAAGTGGCATGTGATCAGCCTGTACTTATACTGGGAGTCATCAATAAAATTGTAAAATTTTGTGAATTGCAAGCAGCTCGTTTTCAACCTATGCAGTAATGTTTTCACATTCTCTAAGGCCCCTTAATGAAAAAATCATTCTTGATGTTCTCTTGCAACATTTCAGGCTGATCTACGAAACATCTCATTGCAGTAGCAGCTTTCTCTAGGATTGCATGATGCAAGCAATCGGGTCACTGCCACTCTTCTTTGAAAAGTACTGCAATGTGATGTTAGGTAACAACTTGCACATGTAATCCTGATTTTAGTATTTCCCTTTAGGACATTGCCTCGTTAGGGTCTAATCCTATGGCATAATTCAACTCCCCCAATAGGTACAAGCGCCTGTTGTGAGAAGGTAGACCTAGCAAATCATCCATTCGTGTTTGGCTTCGTATGAAGTTATGAAAAGACCAACATATCTGATTTAATTGGCCTTGAGTTGCAATGTATACTATACATTCATAAATTATGATCCAAATACCCTTTTCATCAACTTAGAAATGATCACGTTTTGCCCATACACCGTAATGACACCGAGCGTAATCTTGCCCTGAAAGTCTACTCGCAAGTAGACATCGGACCACCTTGGTGGTTTATAAACAGAGACCATAAAAACATTTTAACAAAAGCTTATATATTTTCTTATTGAAAAACCCAGTCGATAATGATAGGACACGGGCCCGTAAGGTACAACAGGGAAACCAATTAAATCCTACATGTAATATGTAGTTAAATTAATTGAATGTCTCAATATTTTTGTGCTAGTCCTTAAACATTTTAAATCCATTTCAAAATCTAATATAAAATGAGCCGAATGCCAAGTTCGCGGACGACCTTCACAAGTAACAATTATGCCTTCTCAAACTCTTATGGGCAATGCCAGTTTCGAAAAATGCGTTTGCGCATTACAGAATTTGCTATCGCGCGATCCAAAATAACATGGGCCGTAAATTATTGGGTAGAAAATATAATACTCAAGGAAAAATGGAACTTTTCTACATAACGCACAAAAATTTTTTAATGCCATAGTTGCAGGAGTAGTTGAGAGGCACATGGAAAGGGGCCTAGAATTGCGAATAGATTTTTAAAATGGAAATAGGAAACGCTGCATACTGTCTTAAGTTGCATTAGGAGGCCATTTTGGAGACCCCTCCAGGAGGTAATGGAGTGAGAATTGAGAAGCGCATGCGTAGGAATTCGTCTTGCTAGACAACACGTACCTGTCGAATGTCAGTGTAATTTAAATATATTTAGGTTTTAATTGTATTCCAATTCTGACCCTTGAATCACTTATAGAGGTAAGATTATTTGTATTTTATATGTGTTAGAGAGTTGATTTCCTATGCCTTTAAACCCTCGTTAGTGGAATGTAAACTTACCGTAGGCAGCTATTTGGAAGCATCGTGTCGTTCGTTCTTAGATTTGAATAAGAAATAAGTAATTATTGTAGATAATATTAATCATAAGCAAAGAAAGGTTAAGAACACGAGTTTCTTTGTCAATATTACGATATCCTTAATTCAAGTCGGGTTAGGCCTTAGTGCCGGCATTCAATGTTTGTAGCATATCATGTCTTTTTAGTGTGACGTTTGATGAACCCATGTGTACTGTGCATATATTTGTGATGTCATTGATATAACTAGTGCTTAATTAAAAGTTAATTGTGTTATCATTCACTCTATTACACTATCATTGAAAGTAAAAGCGTTTAGGATTTAGGCGGTTAACTCTGGTAATTTAAACTAGACTAAGCATGTTTTAGAATTGTTTTCGTATGCGATGCCCTTTTATTTTGCGGAAAATTTTATCACGATAAATATAACGAAGTGATAGCTTATTAGTCGCATTACATTTTCCTCGGCGTATTTTCTCTTGCTACTAACATGTGTGAAATTTTCAGCTGACCTTTGACTCCTGTCTGCGTTCCTTTATCGACTGGTCATGGCTGATATTGATGACACCCATTTCGAAACAGGAGATGCTGGTGCTTCTGTGACATATCCCATGCAATGCTCTGCCCTGAGAAAGAATGGTTTTGTTATGCTGAAGGTGAGAATATGTATTATAATTTTGCCCTTTTTTTGCAAGTTTCTATAAACTTAATTTTGACCCTATACAGCCACGTGTGTCATCGTAGGTCAAACTTGGCTCTTGACACTGCGTCCAAGAGGAAATTAGTAAATTTTTAATTCTGGAATTATAAATGCTAACGCTTTTTTTAAAGAGTCATTTGGAGGATTTTCAGAATACCCTATTCGCAAGGTAACGAATAATGTGTTTTTGGAAAAAAAATCCATTTCATATTTCGGTGCCTTTGCCATTGCCCTTCGGCATTCTTACTAGCCCTTCTTCGGCAGAGTAATGAATTGTATTTTCTGCTGACGACGGAACTGATTTTACTAACGAAAGCGGCTCAGTGTTTTGTTTTTATTATTAATTAAATTGTCTCACCTCCTGTTCTCCATTTCAGTCGCAGTGACAGGATTTGCCTAGTTAATTTTGGTAAAATAAGCAAGTAGTTGTAATAGAAAAATGTTTATATGTATTTGATCAGCACTTCATGCAACTCAATATTCCCCTGTTGTTGGGTGTTCTCAGGTTGACTGCTCTTACCCTTTTGTGCCCAGGTCAGTGGGGGTCATATCCTTCCCTTGGAAACTGGACAGAGGTCACCTTGATCCTTGGTTGGCATGCCAGTAACCCTTATATAATGAGTAAGGGATCAACTGTTAGTTTATACAGTAACTATGCCAAAAAATTGCATACATGGTCTGTCCCAAAAATAAGTACTATATAGAATTTTTCAGCTCCAAATGCAAATTACTAAAAATTCTCTTAATTAGCACCCTTGTGCATCGACATACTGATGCCAGCACCTCTTGCCAGTCACGGTATGCTTCCTGGAAGGCATCAATGGGAACCTCGTGTTAAGGCACTCTTTAATTGTTTTCTAGTATTCCAAAATGGTTACCTTTCAAGCTCCTTTTTATTTTTGGGAACATGAAGTCCAACTATGCTACATCAGGCCTGTAGGGCAGCATTGCCAACTTGTGCTTGGCCAGGTACTGGCTACTTCACGAGGAAGACAGTGTGGGAAGGTGCATTGGCATGGTGCAGCCTGGGGTGGGAAATGATATCATTCCTGGTGCATCGCACTCTATTCCACAGCCTTTGAGGACTACCCCATTAAACTTATTGTACATTGCCTTTCCTTGAGGCATGAGCTCTTTGTGAATAATGCCCAAGTCAAAAGAGATGACGAGAAAAAGACTATTTTTGGGACAGACCCTGTGCTCCAAAAACAAATCTGAAATGAATTCCTTGGGTTTTTGAATCCTTACCATTAATAGTAATGAAGATATTCTCTAGAAGACTTCAGGTGTTATTAGTATTTTAGTCCTAAGATTGGTTTCCTGCTGCCCTCAATTCTTCTGTTAGTTTTTCAACGCGGCTAATTTTCACTCCCTGTCATCCCCAATTCAAGAGATCCAATTGGTCCTCTGCTTTGTCTCAGAAATATCTACCAGGCTGCATCTCTTGGAGAAGTCTAATATGATGGTTTTCCATTGCCTTCCACATTGCAGTACTGGGGTCAATTCCATGACTGTCACTCTCGTTGTTGCTCTTGATACCAGACCTATCTTTTTGATCTTGACTTATAACCTGTGACTTATCATGAAATCGCTGCCACTTAGCAAATATTCTTGAGTAGTTCATGCAGTCTCCAGCTTCAATTAATAGAAGTATTTGGTATCCATATTAAAAGATTTATACTTTTTCACTAGATTTCTTTTAAGGTAGAACTTGTTTAACTGACTCGTAGCATATTAGCTGATGGCATAGTACTGACATCTTGCGGCTAGTACCTTCTGTCTTTGACATATCGTCCTGTTGTTCCTTACTTCCTCATGAATTTGTGGCTTTGTCGTAAAGCCCTGAGAATAGTGATGAACTTAGGTGCAGGTGTTGACATGCAGTGCATGGCCTTTGTAGTGTCATTCAAGTACACACAATACCTTCAGATTACCATAATCTTGGCTTTTCTGGGCTATCTGCAGAAAAACTCAGGTTGATCCTGTGTACACCACAAATCTAGAACATATCCTGTCTTCTTGTTACAAATTACAAAGGAATTCATCCCAAATTGGCTAATTTTCAAAGAAAAATAGTCTACTAGATAAACTTTCTTGGAATAATAGGAGATAAGGGAGCATTAGCTCTTCAAATATTTGAATTTTGAGGAAAAGGTCCTTCAACCAATGCTCGAAGTATTCATACCAGTGTTATCAACCTGAAGCTTGGCTTGTTAGAACCCAGGGTAGAACACAGTAACTACCAAATTAGGAAGTAGAAGCTGTGTTAAAGGAAAAAATAAATTTAAGTTATAATGTTAACAAACATGAGATAAGAAAAAAAACAGGCCTGACTGGGTGACAATGTCCCTTCTATATTTTCCTAAGAATTGTAAGGGATCAGAATAATGGTAGTTGAAGGTACCCTGATTCTTCTGACTGAGCATTCTAGATTCTCTGTATATAATCCACTTAACTCTTTATTACCTTGCAATGGAAATATACTATTGGGCTATTGTTAGAATCAATAACACTTGTATGGAGCAAATGGCCCTGAATTGCTGGCAGGCTATGCATCCGACCATCCATAGTCATTTTTCATAGGTATCACTTATCTAACAAGTGTAAGCACACTACAAAAGGGTGTCGTCTGGGTATGCATGTAGAAGAATGAATTGTGAGATGAATGATGCCTATGTAAAATAAGTGTGGGTGGTCTGGTGCATAGCCCGATAATGATGGAAGGCACCTACTCAATCTAACCAGTGTAAATGATATGGTAATTGGCCTATGGTCTAGAACTTTTCAGATAACCCTCATGTGGCTGCCTTTCCCTATTTTGGAATTGGTACTAATACTGATTGGATGAAATCTTCAAGCCAAGGTACTTCCTCTCTGTGTGTTTCTGTGATCAAGTTCCATGTCTTTATGCATCAATCTTCTTAATTATCTTGTCGTTGATCAATGGTTTTCTTGTCCTCTTCCAATTTACTCTTCTGGCAGTGTTGTATGCAGTTTTTGAAATCCTTTTTTTGTTCCCAATTTTATTTATGTTCTATTGTAACCATATACGAGGGTCATCCGGAAAGTAGTACCTGTTCGTGAAATAAAGACACAAAAGTAAATATTAACAAACATAAAAAATTTTATTTGAAAGAGGATACTTTAAACTACTTCTCAACATAATCTCCAAGCAAATTAAGGCATTTGTCATAACGTGTGACAAGTTTCTGTATTCCTGCTGCATAGTCCTTCGCCGCCAGCTCATTGAGATACGCGAGGGACCCATCTTGCACAAATTTTTGCATAATGCAGATGGTGTTTAACAATTTCATGAACAATTGTTCGAGAAACATTGGGAAAATGCTCACAGATGTCATCAATTGTGACGCGCCGATCGTTCCTCACGAATTCGTCAACTGAGCTCACCAGTTGGTCTGTAATGACAGACGGTCTCTCCGAACGCTCATCGTCGTGTGTGTTCCCCCTCCCCATGTTGAAGTTGCGACACCACCGCCGAACAGACGACTCGTCCATTACATTGTCTCCATACACCTCCTTTAATTGGCGATGAATATCACATGGGCGAACGTTTCTTGCATTGAGGAATTTAATCACTGCCCTCACTTCACAACTGGCGGCGTTCTCAATTTTTTTAAACATTGTAAACAATCACAGAAACAACACAGGCAATGCTAGCGTCACGCAACTTGGCTCAGAGAAGGCAGACAAGCCACTGAAGCTATCTGACCTCGTCCAGCGGCTACTCGCGTCGTCAGCACTTCATGCGGCACGAACGGGTACTACTTTCCGGATGACCCTCGTACCTTTACAATACATAATTTTCTCTAAAACATGCTGTGTTATCATTCCAGTTAATGCTTCCAATTCCTCCATTTCCTCAATTGTTTTTCCTGTTTTATCGTTTTTAATGTAACATTATACTTCATTAGTATTAAATTATAATCCTCGACCACTCACAAGTAACCGGATTAATCTCACTGCTCCTAAATCTGTTTGTAATAATAATATATTCTAATTGATGTCTTTCTGAAATCCCCAGATATTTTCCATGGGTACCTATGCATTTGGTGGTGTTTAAACCTGGGGTTCGTTATAGTTAAACCCTGTCTCCTGCAGAACTCTAATTGCTTTCTCTAATTTCTGTCATTCCTAGTGCCTAAACTGTAGTTCCCCTGCCTCTCTCCCATAACCGAACACCGCATTCTATCTCCTCATAACTATTAAATGTTTCCTGCCAGGGACAACTCCCTATGAAGTCTACTTAAATAATTGCTATTTTCTCTCAAGAAAGGTAATTTCAATTACCGCATTTCCCAGCTCAAAAGATGCAATGCTTTTACTCCTAAATATGCTCCAGTCTGCATCTTATGGGTCGTGGGTACATGGGTATAGATCCAACCTATAAGTGCAAGCCAATTTGCTAGGAAAATATGTATAGTAAAATATTTTGTCATACATTAGACATAGGAAATTGTTGCCATTGTTACAAATGTAGATAATATCATTACTTTGAGTCTGTAGTATGCATCTGAGTTTTAATATTTTGTTGAAAACACTTTCTAAAAAATTCCCAATTTTTAAATGTATAAAATGTACCATGTTTATTTACATCTGACTTGTGATGTTATAGTGAAATTCAATATGCCTAACAAGGATGTCAACCCTCTGCTAATAATACATACATTGTCTCTCTCCTTATCAACGCCCCAGTCTACTCGTGTTCAGCCTAAAGAGTAGACGCAGAGAAAACACAGTCCAGCGCTAGCTCTCACCAGCACAAAAGATCGTATGCTACCTGCTCAAGGGTAGTGCAAAAAAAATGCAGTTATTTAGAAAGCAGCACAAGATAAGATTTTATATTGAACTAACTAAATTGTAAAAAAACCAGCAATAATCATCAAAAATTATACTATGTTGCCAGAACCTACCATCTGATGGATAGTAAAATAGAGTGAGTGCTAAAACCAATGAAAATGGAGCAACACAAAATTAGCAAATAGTTAAACATTACAAAGCTGAAAAATATCTAAGGCTGTTTTTGAACCGGTGACTCCAGGGCCGATACCCAAGATTTTATCTATGTTCTTTAGGGGTTAATTAATCCTTATGCTTCCCTCTATAGGGTTTTTTTGTACTTGGAGAGTAATGGGGATATAACTACCATGTTTTTATGAAAACTGTCGTCTATAGACCTGGTCCTTCCCTTAAGGTTATTTTACAGATCACTTAATACCCAATAATTAGAAACTCTTTGCAGGTTGGCCATTTATTCATGAAAATAAGTTATTGAATTTCTTGGTTTCTTTGCTTACAAAAATCTCAATTTCTTCCCAGGTAGAATGAGGAAAAAGTCAGGATTTTTTACACTAGCAGTTCAACATGGGGATTAGGAATTCCTTGATGTTCTTTGTCATGGTGAAATCGGTTCATATTTTTAGGGCATCATTAAGTGTGCAATATTTGGCCAAAACACACTTTTTCTGAAAGTCTGGTTGAGAAAATCAGGAGTAGATAAGAATAAGAGTATGAATTCAGTGGCCAACCTTTATAATGCATATGTATAAAAGCTGAGGCAACGAATAAATCAGTAACTACATGCATAACTCGCCCCCATCCGTGTCATGTAAGTTTCTTAAATGCTAGTTTGGCTGTGAGGCCTCTTGGTAGTAAGAATTTCTTCTTATAAATCAGTGAGCATAATGGAAGAGTCAACCCCTAAAGGCACTGAAATAGTATTTGTTTCCTCATGTTATATCCATTGTATATGACAATTAACGCAGTATTTGTAGACATAAAAACTAGGTTTAGAGAAAGTTTCATAGCATAGATTACTTTGTCCAAAATTTGACCGCAGTTATGTCATGTGGATTGCTTGGTTTATTTCCTATGCATATTTTTCCATGTTCTGTTGTCCATCTGTCTTGCTAATCATATTTTGTCATATTTTCAGTGACCTGGCTGTCTTTTCATTCTTTCCTCTAGTCTTTTTGCATTCAGGGTGCACACCTTTCGTAATCATTGAATTCTGCTATTGCCATCAGAACTGTTTGCTTAGAAAAGATTAATTACACAGTTGAGAACTTAAAGGAGTGTATACATAGAATATTGTGTTTCATTGTTAAGCATTGTGTGTTATTCTCATCCTCTCCACATGTTACAATTGTGGCTGCACATCATGAAAGTATGCATTTGTTTAGTTGATATTTTTCCTTGTATCATTTAATATTTATGAGTATGATGTTTGCATTATACCATCATTTCCATCCTCCACAATTGGGTTAGGTTATCATATATTCCAGTGTTGTCATTTTTGACATATTATAAGCAGTCAGTGATAATAAATGTTCCCTTACTAGTTCAGTATTTTGTTTTTCTTTGTAGTCACTATTTTAATTCAGTCATTAAATGTATCTTTTGGCTAAAGGACTTCAGTTTAGGGGTGACTTTTAAGGATGTAACATAGAGAAATTCATTACAAAATTCTGGGTACTTTCTTGCTTAAAATAATACAAATTGCTTCATTTTATTGCTGAATTACAGTCTCGCCCGTGTAAAATAGTTGAAATGTCAACTTCTAAAACTGGAAAGCATGGACATGCAAAAGTGCATCTGGTTGGCCTAGATATCTTCAGTGGAAAAAAGTATGAAGATATCTGCCCCTCTACCCACAACATGGATGTTCCATTTGTTAAGCGCGAAGACTATCAGGTAACACACAAGCTATTTTGATTACTACTTAAGATAAACTATATCTAAGAAGTTCATGATTTGCGGCTCCTTTTTAACGCTGTTAGGTATGAATGAAAGCTTGGATGGATGATCAAATTTGACTATGGTTTTAATGTAGACTGGTGTAGTGTTTTGATAAGAAGAGTTGAAGAGCAGTTGTGATGAATTTCATGAAAAATATTGTCTTTCTACTTAATTTTCTAAAAATGAGTTACTTCCAGAGTTGTGACCAGCATGTAAGGTAAATCTAAATAGGTTGAATGATTCCTTGGGCATGAATGTTATGGTGTATATATTTTATTTATATGTTTATCAAGTTTAATAAGACAAGAATAAATAAAAATGCTGTGCATGTAGGGTGAAGATTTGATTTAAAAAAGTAAGTTCATTGCAGTTGGGGCCTCAATCTCTCAAACTTAATTTTGCATTTCTCGTTGAAATGAAACTTATTTGATCACATTCCAATTTATGTAAAATGTTCATTTAGTGTCATATTTGATGCAGTCTAAGGACTTAAGTCAGTGAAACTGAACCTAATCACTTTTGGTGAGTGTTAATAAACCTTTGTTCAGCATCCTTTAAATAAAATATTTCAATATCCATTATTGAAATAGAAAGAAAGACTCGTACTTTTCCACAGATTTTATTATACGGCACGATGCGTTTCACCAACTTGCGGCATCATCAGGTACCTGATGATGCCGCAAGTCGGTGAAACGCGTCGTGCCGTATAATAAAATCTGTGGAAAAGTAAGAGTCTTTCTTTCTATTTCAATAATGGATATCAATTACTTCCACGAAGTGAAGCCTGAAACAATAGAAAATATTTCAATGTCCATTTTGGGCTATGAGCCAGTAGAAAGGCCTAGTCTACACACAATACCTGGTGAAGCTCATGGAAATGGAATTTTATTAAGAGAACTTCTTAATTTATTTGAGGCAATTGGTAGTAGTTCCAATTTGTTGTTTAAATTGTGTGGAAGAGGTTATTTTGACAAGATATTCATACAGCAACTTGCTCGATCATACTGATAGAATGGATTTGTTTTGCTTACATGGTGATTCAATATTTACAGTTCGGTCCCAAGTATAACTCTTCAAGGGGACAGAATTATGACTCACTGTCAACATCTCAGCTAGTTATCTGGCAAACTAATTGAAACTTAAATGTAAGAGGCCATATTATGTCCATTAATGAACTGTCAAATATGAAACTATGGGATTTAACTTTTATCGAAAGACAGTCAGTAGTGTGTAGTTCAGTTAGCTTTTGTTTACATCTCATGCCACTAAATATCAGGTTAAGTATTGGTAATTTCATTGGTATTTGAAGATAAAGATTAAGAAATGGGAATACAAGCAAGAAGTTAAAACTTTTCTTAATGAAGTACAATGATGACGTCGTCAAAACTCATATGTGATAACACAAGTTGAGCCTCATTTTTTGGAAACATGTAGACTATCTGATTAGCAGTTGTACAATACAACAAGGTATCATAATAAAGTTATCAATTTTTTGGAAAGGTTAAGTAACACTGTAAAAATGACATTCTAATGAAAATTTGCTTTGGGATTTGTAAAGGAATTTTGAGGGCAGCACTTAAACTCTTCAAAAACATTCAAACGTTATCTCCTTGTCATAATATATAACTGCTATTAGCATGGTCTGCACCATGTAGGTACTAAGTTCCGATTAGAGGATTAATGAATAATGAAATTATTTTTTTGACGAAGACCTGTTTATAATTTAATATATAACCAATGAATTTCAAAAATCCCATTGGGAATGTTTATTTCAAAGTTATCTGCCAAGTTATGTGGCTTGGATTGTATACAATTCTTAAAAATAATTCACTTGTACGAATGTATAAATTCAATGGAAATGCTCCTGAATATATTTTTATGATTACTTGGAAAAAACAAGGTTTTCTATGCCTCATTCTAAAGAGTGCGGTGCTTAAATCCAGACAAATTTTAATTTGAATTTCCTGCCATATCGTAGTTTCACTGGAGGTCGCAGTTGGCGTTCTTGAAATCTATATGCTTCTAGTAAACAGTCACAGCCTTTAAATGGCTGAGCTGTTATGTAGAAGTGCGGAGTACATTCAAAGGACTGCTATTATGGAAAGTGTTCGTGCTGGGCATTAGATTTGGGAATAGTTCGATTCTTCTGGTGGCCCAGATCATTTGTTCACAATGTGATTCCGAGTCTCTTCTAACTACCCTTGTACCTGTATAATTTCTTGACTGAATAGTGCTGATGGTTATCTGGTCACATGCAATCCTGAATGTGCTGAAACATGTGATTGCTTAGGAGGTGGAGTGAAATAGTTGTAGATGAAAATGTAGATGGCCCTTCAGAAAATTCTGGAAATACAAAAAGAACTGTAATGGAGGAAGCTCTAAGAACTTTTTTATCCTCAGCAAAATCAGCACAGGAAATGTACACCTTAGAAAAAGGTGATCTTTTTAAAAAAGAACTGTCTTGCAATTTTTTGGAGCAGGTTCACCCTTTGTTAGTCCAAGGCTTTGACTGTTCTCTCATCTCAGGAGTGTAGCGGTGGTTCCAAGTTTCATCTGCAGTCATAAATTGGTGCAAAAAGTCTGACTCACTTTGCTTTAACTGCTCCAACGACATAGGAAATGCTTATTCAAATGAATTTATGGTCCAAATTGAGCAAACAAGGCACCCAACGCATAAATAGTTTGTGTGTATCCAATTCTTCAGTCAATATGTGACAACTTTCAGTATGCCCATAGCCTCTGCCACCTCTCTAATTAATTTGACGGTCATCCAGAACCATTTGGTGAACTTCCCATGGTATCAGGTTGATGTGGTTTTTGGTCATCCCAAATGCTGATCATCAGCCAAGATGATACGGCTGCCTTTAAATGAAGCCGCTTAAAATCCAGAAGTCCCAGCTCATCTTTGATTTGTGTAGGTTTTTTCCTTTCAAAAACAAATGGGTAATGATAGCTCATTCTTTATTTTTTTCCATTTTCGGAAGAATTGTCACTAAAACTTACTCCAATGATTGTCAAACAACAGCTGTTTGTTCAAAATGGCTGAAATTTTGATGAGTATCTTTCAACAAATGTGGAAACAAATTCCCTTACTTGTTGAAGAGTGCTGCCATATTCATGTGGAGGTTGAAATCTGTTCAGACAACTAGCATATAACTAGATACAGGAGTGTGAACTTTCAGCAACCCAAGATATATAAAATATTTATAAAAGATAGGTTCCAAAATTAAATGTTTGAAATATAGGGCAGATATATATGCATAAATATATTCATATATGAGATCCATTTTATGAGTTTTGCAGCCAGTTTTGGCAATTTTCCTTAAGAGGAGAACCAGTGAAATGAATTTCGTAAACCTTAAAATAGAGGTGCGTAATTTCTATGAGATTCTAGAATCATTTTCAAGAAAGATGTCATGAACATACTTGTGTTGCTCGCATTAAGGTATAAGGTTTTATTTATATGAGATTTTTTGCATTTCAATGATGGAGGCTACTGTTTGAGGTACTTGAACCAGTGTCAACATATAATTGAAATTGTTTTCTTTAGATATGGGATTGTAGATCTTCGCAGCGTTCAGATGAAAGACTCTTCATTCTCGGGATGTCACCGCGTTGGTTGTCAGAAAAACAGCCTATGCGGTGACATCCCGAGAATGAAGAGTCTTTTCTTTAGGTTTTTCTTAGTAATGGTACTTCCCTTCATTTGCATTTTCGTCCTTGTCTCCCTTAGCAGAAAAGTTACATTTTCCAAATTTTATTTTAATATTTAAAAATAAATGGAAGGTTTTATTTTGAATGCATATTATGTAATTTCATGTCATTAGAATGACATATTTACATTGCACCACTATGCCTTCATGGTAAAATGGTGGAGGCAAAAGTCCAAAACTTTTACCTCAAGAAAGATTGTTTAACTGAATTTACCATTGTGTGAATTATGATTGGAAACACATGAAGGTGAGCGAAATGGGCAAAATGATCTCTTATCCCTCTGATTTATTTTGATAATTTAGTAGATATTGCCTCAACTATTCCATTTCTCTCTTTGACGTCCTTTAAAATCACCAGAAAAATAAATTTGTGTACATGAAGATTGATGAATGATACTGATTTGATTTTTATAATTGATGAATTATACTGTTTTGATGAATGCATAATTGACAATTACAGCTTAATTTATCATTGTAGTCTATGAATACATTTTTCTCTTGATTATGCAAGAACCAATTTCCTTACTTAAAGCACAGTTTGAGGAAGCCAGTTCACTCTTTCATTTTATTTTGTAAGATTTCCCTGCAGCTGCTCCCCTGAAAAAAACGATGAATTTCTTGTGTTTTTCAGCTTACTGATATTTCTGATGATGGCTATCTCTGTCTGATGGCTGATAATGGGGATCTTCGTGAAGATTTAAAGATTCCTGATGGAGACTTGGGCTCACAGCTGAAGACTGAATTTGAAGCTGGAAAAGAGTTACTGGTAAGTACACGCCATGTTCTAATGATAAAAATTTTAAACAAGCAGTCAATAGCCATTTTAAATTTCTTTAATGAGCCAAATATTATTAATTAGATGTGCATCTAATCTGTAGTCCTTTTTTTCTTGGGCAAAATTAATCCCTAATAATCGAGGGACAAATATCTAATGAATGTTTATGTCTACTTCAAAGGTTTACTTCTTATGGTTTCATTGTGTCAGTATTACAAAAGATTAATCATCTGAAGCAATTATATATTAATATATAATATATTATTATATATATAGCAATATATTATTAATTTAATTGAATCTTAGTTTTTTTATTTCCTGAATTTTGTAAAATTTGTTTAAACGCAATCACTGAAGTGGCCTATTAAACTTTAAACCTGTGTTGAACTTCGTCTTCAAGCCATAAAAAATTGATGTAAATTTATGCATAGCACCTGTGACCAATAATAATAATACATTTTATTTGACCAGCGATCAAGTTGTTACAACTGTTACTTTTCATTTCGGACACCTCAGGGTGAAGTAACAAAATACCTGCAATGGATACAAGACACATATCAGGCATTATTGAGAAATTCAGCAATTGAATAAAAAATTTTTGATTTGAAGAACCTTAGTGGATTGACTTGCAGCCACACTTTTTTGGGTCTTAATCTCTGCTGGGAGTTAATTATAAAGTTGAAGGCCCATAAAATTTGGACCAGGACCTCTATTTTTTGTGCGTACATTTAAAACGTGCAGCTGCTCATTCTGCCTTGAAGAATATTATGGATATCACAATTTTTCACATGCTCTGATTTCTTTTTGAATGTACTACTACATGAAGCATATAAATACATAGCACTGGCAATACATCCAATTTTTTAAACGGGATGGGAAGAGGCATTGTGTTTATCAAAGGTCCTAATTCGATTGGCTCTTTTTTGGACCCTGAAAATGGCCAAGATCTTAGATGATGAACCCCAGTAGAGGATGCTATAGGCTATGTGAGAATAAAATTCTCCATAGTATGGTGCACCGAGAACAGATACTGAAACAGTGGATCTAATGGACCTTATTAAGAAGCAGGCTGAGCTTGACGTACTAGTTAAAGTATTTATGTTTTCATCCCAAGAAATTTGACAATTGATGTTAAAACCCAAAAATTTGTTATTTTGTACCTATGGGATCACTTCCCCATGAAATTCATTACAAAGTACTTATGCTTGCTTTATTTTTATTGCAAATTATATCAGGTGAGACTTTTCTATATTCAAATCTAGGAAATTATTATGACACAATGAAAGTAAGGGGTGACTAACCTGTTTACACTTATCTATCAATTCATCAAAATTAGGTGATATAATGATAATATTGTGTCATCAGCATATAACAAGGGAGTAGCACCATTTGTGTGTTGAAAACTATCTACAAGGTCATTTACATAAGAAAGAAACACAATAGGGCCGAGGACAGAGCCTTGAGGAACACCTCGATTAAGGACCTCACTTGGGGAAACAAAAGATGCACCATTTTTAGAAATAACCACATGTTTTATTCTATCAAATACATAGGATTTAATCCAAGCATTAAGTATGTCACGAATACCCATCCTGTGTAGTTTCTTGAGAAGTAATTGGTGGGCAACACAGTCGAAAGCTTTCAAGTAATCGAAAAACATTGCAGCAACGTCCATTTTGCTATCTAGAGCATTTTAAGTCTGGGTTATGTACTGATAGCAGATTTAGACTTATGTTCCCTAAAACTATGTTGAGATGGTGAAAGGAGATTGGAAACCTATAGGTTAAAAATTAACCTAACATAGAATGCCTTCTCAATTATTTTGTTTAATTGGTTCAGCAGAGAAATTGGATGATAGAAGTTAATTTCATGTCTTATCACCCTTGTTTTCAAAAAGTGGAATGACTTTTGGCACTTTCAAAGGGGATAGAACACTCCTAATGATAATATCATTTAGCTATTTATTGTAATTATACTTCTTCAATGTTCAGCAGAAAAAGTTTGATTTGTGTGCTTAATGAGTGACCATTTTTCATTTTGTAAAATCATCATGCTTTCCCCTTAAAGTTTTATGAAATTAAAACTTTTTTATGCATTATTACTTTACCAATGCCCCTGAAATTTAGAATTGTAGTTGATAAGTGGGTGCACACAAAATGTTGAGGGAAAGAAATGCTTGAACATGACAGGAGTGTCTTACTAAAAAAAATCCATGAAGGCTCGCTGGCATATGATCTGTGGAACAAACTAATTTATCGCCTACAGATGATAGAATTTGCCAGTTTCGAGAACTCTGCCAGTTTCCCACATGGCTGCCATACTTCCTAAACATTAAAATGCTGTGGCTCTATGATTAACTTAGTTTACTGTAAAAGTGGAAATATATGGAAGCAAATGAAAGGCATGCATAGTTCATTAAAAATTTAATTCGGGGAAAATATCCCTTCTTTATGGAAAACTTGATATAATTTTCTGATATGGGTAGACGTGACAAATTATTTTTTCAAAAGAACTGAGTGCGAGTTTGTTTGAATCTTTATTTTTCCGTATTGTTTGGGTAATAATGTGATTGATGAGTTTCTGCTGAAGGGGGAATATCCCTGTAAACTCTTGAGTACGTTTATGTTCATGTAACTCATGAGGGTGATCCACCCAAACGGGAGTGTGCCTGTAGGAGTCCCATGAAACAATTAAAAAGCACAAGGGCTCATATTTAATGAGTGTGGCAGATGCTCAAGATGTTCTTGATTTTAATTTGGCAGCATTATAATTTGAGGTAGGATCTGATGTTTTCCTGGCATATGTTCATGGTGAGTTCTGCTCAGGATTTCCAGTCTTTCCACAGTCACAGTTCTTCTTTGTTGCTGATTTGGCTTGTATATATAATCTTGGACTGAAATATAGGCCCTATTTGGCCAGGATTATCCTGGGAAAGGCGAATGATTTTTACACTTCGAAATTGGTGCATTTTAAAACAGGCTTATATTTGGAAAAGAAAACAGTTGTAAAATTCTTTGGACACTACACTCCGATCGTCAAAGCTGATGGATGGGTATTGATCCACAATTGTAATTTCCTAGTAGTCACTATACATTTTTACAATCAGAGTTTAAATTAAATCTTCTGGTCAGTTAAGAGCTGACCTAATTAAAGTACTTACAAATCTGGATTTAATTGGTCAAATTTCTAAAATTGTGAGTGACAACACCGGAAATGTTTAGACTGCTATTAACTATAACTGTTAGGATATATACCATTTTTTCAAAGAGATTTTTTTTCAAACCAGAGGTCCCAGTGTTCACTGTTTCAAAGGTTCAAATCACCCAAGTTCCAATGAAGGTAAACAATTTCAAGAATAGGCTGGATGCTGTATAAAAATAAGATTTAATAAATGTGAAGGAAATTGAAGTTTCTGCTCTATGTTCATGGTACGTTGAATCTGATATGTCAGTTACATTATAGAAAAAATTAAAGCAAAGAACATGTGCTCTTCTTCCTTGATCCCTTTACCTCTTTTTCAAACCATTCTCTCTGCATCCCAGTCTTCGGCAACTGGTCGCCCCTCAGTATCTCCTGTACCAACTTGTGTGGCCCTCTTCAAATTTCTCCACCATTGCTGCGGCAATCCCCACATTCATTCCAGCTCACTTTGCACAGACTCATTTATAACATATCTATCACCATCTCTCGCTTGATGTTTTCCAATGGCCCTCTTCTCTGCATTGCCCTTGCATTCAATGTCCCTAGTTTTACCCTGGTGACCATTTCTCTCCTCCTCTTCTGTCATCTTCTTGGCTGTGCATGGATTTGGTGTGATGACAACTGTTGAGGGTTCACATCCTCTGCTGCCAGCCATAGCATTTGCCACATTTGCCAAATCCAGTATTTGCCAGAACTCATGGTCATAATATGATCCATCATCATTTCTTGGGATGAATATGTTAGTTTATTTCTCATTGCCTTCCTTGATAGTGTTTTTAACCTGATGTCATCCTTAAAATGCCACCCAACTGGGGTCAGATGCCTTAGCAGTTACCTTACTGAGAAATGGACTACCTTCGGTTTCCTCCTAACCTTCGACCTATCTGGTATAGGCGGCCCTATTAGGAACATTGTCATTGTTCCCACCAGCGCAGTTGAAGGAGTCATTGGAACACTAGCATGTCACGGTTGTAGTCCATCAGGAGAAATTTACATATATGGATTTTTTTGTCAACTTGCTCAAGAACCATGTCATGCCCCCCACAATGGATACCAGTGATTGGAAACTCCTCGCTTGGTCTTACTAATGATTATTCAATGTGGCTTTCATGCCTACAAGATCACACTCAGCATATCGGATCTTATAATCTATAGCCTTGTCATCAAAAGCATCTCATGTATTTGTTATTATTTTCATTTTGGTTCTACATATGTAGAGAAAAAAGAATTTTTATGCATAATCCAAGAAAAATGTCATAAAGTATATTATCAGTAAAAATTTTGTCCTTTAAAATTAATCTTTTTTTGGCATAATCAAGTTTAATGAAATAATAATTAATTGAGCATGTAAATACTCTCATCTACCATTTGAATTTTGTTCAGGTTGAGTGTATATTTACAGAATTTTGAGTTGCAAGAGAAAGTTACTGCATGGAAAATTCACAACCTTGAATGCGTTCACATAAAGATTCGTGATGTAGTATTCAATTCTTCCCGGCTCAAATAATAATTCGTGATGTTGTTAGGTGTGAAGTTTTTCATTATTTTATTTTAACCAGTCTCTCTGAAATAAATGATTAACCAAAATACATTATTATTCCTCTTCACTCCATTAGAAGATAGGGAGTTAAAAGCGTGATAATAACCCTTGTAAATGTATTTTTATATTAGAGATGGGTCAAATCCAAAATTAGATTGAATCAGAATCCTGATTGTTATCAAATCTCATTCAATTACTCCTTTTTTAACATTTACATTTTAATCCTCATTCTCATTTAAATTAGTGGTTGACATGAATCCATATTCATTTTTATTTTTATATTTTGAATCCTAGTGATGGTGTCACATTAAAAACACTATTGGGGAAGGCAACGGGAAACCACCTCAATTAATTATCCCACAACATGATGATGGACACATATGAATGAGTCTTGGCAACTACGGAACCCAGCCCACTGACTGTGTGTCATGCCTGGCAGTGAGAGAGGCAAGAATTCTGCAGTCGTCATCACATGAAATCCTTGCCAAGTGGAACTGACAGCAGCAGCAGAGAAGACTCAGAAGAGGACTGAATTATTTAGAAAAGGGACTTCAAATGTTAGGACCATTACAGGGACAGGGAAATCAGAAAACATAAAGTGGGAAATGGAAAGAGAACATAAAGAAAATTGAGGGCTGTGAGGGGTGAGATTTTAAGAGTGAACATTTTTGGAGCGATATACTTAGTAACAGGCATTGGAGATGAATAGAGATAGGTGGCAGAAGGCTTGAATAAGTGACCAATAGGGCAAGGGAAACATGGTGGAAAAGACAGTGCAAGAACATGGAGAGTGATCAAAGCCAGGACCAAATGGGTGGAGGTTTAGGAAGGTGAAGAAATCTCAGAATGTAAGAAAGGAAGAAGCATTTACACTAAGAGAGATGCAATGCGTAATTATTGATCAAAGAAGTGGTTCTGACAAGATGGAGAGAATATATAGAGGATTATATATCGTTAAGATACTAGGCCAGTATATTTGGATATAGATATGGAATATAATCAGGGTACCTTAAGACCAGAACTGAGAGAAAAAATATGTTGAAAGAAATTGAAAACAGAGAAGCTGTGGGAATAAATAATAACCTTGCAGAACTACTCGAGACCATTTTGAGGAACCATTGTGAGGAAGGAATAGAGTATATGATTAAATAGGACATATGATTTGCTGGTCCCTGTGGTAGCGGGGTAACGTTATCACCTGTCAAGCCAGAGGTTATAGGCTCGATTCCCACCGAGGTGGATTTAGGGTGATGAACCTGCCACAAAAAAGTCGGACACTTCCATCGTCCTGGAAGGTGATGGCGACTGTATCTTGGGGTAGTCATGGAATTGTCTTCATCATTTATCTTCAAAAGGTAAAACAATAATGGGAGAGTATTACGCATCATCACTTGACAAACTGAAGGCAGAAATTACTAAAAGAGGACCGCATTTGAAGAAGAAGAAATGCCTTTCCATAAGGACAGTGCACCTGCTCCCACTTGGCTGGTTGCCATGGCTTTAATTCACAAATTGCTCTTTGAGTTGGTTGACTAATCTCCAGACCTGGCCCCAACAACTTTTCTTATTTCCTTGCCTTTAGGTTTCCCTTGGGGGAGAGAGATTTTCATTGGGCGAAGAGGTTATTGCATTTGTAAATGCCTATTGTGTGGAGAAAGATTTCAACTACTATTTGGAAGGGTTAAAAAAGTTGGAGCGTCGCTGGAGAAAGTGTATCAACTGAAAAGGGTACAATGTTGAGAAATGAAAATAAATTTGAAGAAAAAATATCTTGCTTATTTATTAAGCTGGAAACTTTTCAGAAAACTCTCAAATTGCACAATTAGCTGCAAATATGTCTGCCGTCTCCTGTATGTGCAGCAGGTACAAATAAGTGTTTAGTGCAATCTTATTATCTTGACAACAAGAGTGTTCTTAATTTTGTAATTTTTTGTAGCTTCATCATTTATATCCATAAGCATCATGTCATGGATTGGCTTACTGCAGATACTTAATCCATATGAGTATCTTAAGGTTGAAGTGCCGACCTAGTGAATTTATGCCATAAGTCATAGCTGAATTTATTGCAGTATCTAGATGTTTGAAATTTTGTAGTAGTACCATGGAAAGGTAAGTCCATGGTCAATTTCCTTGATCTTCTTTCAGGGATTCATTAATAGTCATAGGTGGCATGCTCATGGAACCCAAGCATCAATATGAGGAGATGAGATTGGTTTGGTGGGTGGCTAGTTTACAGGCTTCCCACCTTGATTTTGTTTTCATTAAAACATAAATCAGTGGATGTGTTAGAATTAGACTTCACCCCCAAATCCTGGTTTCATCCCTATTTTGTGTTTGTTTTAAAACTTGATTTTGCAATATTATTTTGCTCTATATTTGTCTTACAAAATTTTGTTTTATTTATTAGTGTACAGTCCTGAAATCATGTGGAGAAGAGTGCGTGATTGCCATCAAAACAAATACTGCTTTGGACAAATAATTGACGTGGATCACCCTCACAGTGCTTTAGGTCCATGGGAGATTATAAGCTACCTGAAAGTGGCAAGTGTGGTCTACAGTTGTGGGGAAATTTTCGAGAAGAATCTCACTATGGTGGAAATATTTAACTTGTCTCTTTGAACAACTTAAGGGAACTCCTTTATTATTTGTCCATTGTTTAGTTAAGACATTTTTTGTTTCAATTCAGTGTATAAGTTGGTGGATGCTGCATTAAGAAGAATACTGGTTTTTTTTTCAGTCATTATTACGTTCCAATACAAGAGTATTTTTATTATTCAAAAATGTTTGTTTATGCTTTAGTTAAACATATTATCTTGCTCTTTTTCTGTTTAACTTCTGTATGAGTGTAAGTTGTTGGCCATGATTGCCTTGAGATATTTGTGGTTCCTTGTTTTATGTATGAAAGTCGGGGAAGGTGCAGCCTTACTTTTATGTATTGAAAAATTCTCTTTATTATGCCCAGTCTTTTTTAAACTCCTCTAAATTTATTTCACCAAGATATAATTGTGTTTTAACATTCAACAACCACTACGTTGCCATCATTTAAATCAAAATTTTTCTCTCAGTTTATAATTTTTTTTATTTTAGTTGCATTGTATGCAATTGTCTAATTAAATGGATTTTCTGATAGAAATGTTGATTCACCTTGGGGTTACTATGCAATATCATATTTTAAGAGGTTATAATGTGTGAAGGCAAAGTTTTTACAAAAAATACACATTTCAGAGGTATATTTTGGATTGCTAAAGCATCTAAGGTGCTATGTAAATGATGAAGGAAGAATGCATATTAAACTTTTCTATGATCATAATTATAATGGTGTAGCTTAATTTGTTGCCTTTGGCATGCCTGACTTTGGTGCTTATCATTAAATAAAGTGCAGAATCAAGAGAACTAAAAAAGCAGTTCTTAATGTGCTGCAGTACTCAAGAATAAGTTAAATGAGTCCACTATTTTTTATCAAACCTCAAATGAACTAGTTTCCAGTGCAGAACTGAACATTTTAGGAGATTATTCACTTGATAGAGTTCCTTTCACTGTGGGTGATCTTTCATTCCTACTATCTTTTCACATGCTGTCAGATTAAATAAAATTGCTTGAACCATGTGATGAATAAGGGTGTAAAAGAAACACATTTCGGTTTATTTCTGGTGCACCCTCCTTGGCAGAGGAAATGGAAATATCATAGATTTTGGAAGATATTTTGGGTTTTGTCTGGGGTCTTATAATGGGTTATTTTAAATATAAGGAATTCATCTGAATCCTGTACTGATGTAGTGGTACTTCAAAATAAATGTTCCATGATAATTTTTTTTGTAAAATTCCATACATTCTTGATAAACATAACAGTTTCAGGTTTAACTTCGTGGAATTCCTTCATGATGCGGTTAAAAAAGGAAACTTTGCACTTCACTTCCACATAAAGATTTAATGCGTCATGACCATGGCTTTGATGATGATGCACAGCATTGAAACCAAGGTCGTGAAGTATTAAATCTTTATGTGGAAGTCCAAAGTCTCTTTTTCCCCCCACCATGCATTCTTGTCTTGAATGACTTTTTCAAATCCATATTTATTTTTTTGTAGAAGTTCTCAATTTTAATATCAGACATACATTCCATATTTTTCCTTGTGGCCAGCGGTTTTCATCCTTGTGAGTTCAATCATATAAGTTTACTAATTATCATGACTTGATTGTTTGCTGAATTGGCTAGCTACTAGTAATTGAAGTAAATTAGAGAAACCATATTTTCTGAATCCACTTTTAGGAATTCCTTAACATGACATTCACTTATGTTGAGTACTTGTTATGGTTTTGACCCAAAATTTGTAATGTAATGGAAATTTTTGATCTTAGTCAACCTATATGAAATATTCTACCCAAAGACTCCTATTTGTACACGCAACTTTGTGTAGTTTTCCTAGGATGAAATAAAAAAAATAATGGAGGACTACATGTTTAATTGTAAGAAATTTTAGTATGTATCATTCTGCACTGATGCACGGTGTATTTCAGGAAAGAAATGGTCAGGAAATCATATTTTTAAAGTGTATTAATTCCTCTTGCTAGTCTCCAAAACATCAGTATTCTCTCACTGAAAATACATATTATGCAGAAGTGTGTGTGGAGATCATTTTTATGTCAAATAAATTGATGTAATTGTATTCCAACTATTGTTTCTTTTTAATTATTATTTCTGTTGCTGTCAATTGGGATGTTTTAAGTATCTAGAGTTGAGAACTAATTCTTCGGCAACTCTGAAACATTTTGTGATTTTTTGTACAGTTTGCTTTTGCATAAAGGTGAACATGTAATGATGTGCACTTTGGTTAAGAATTCTAAGCTGAGCAATAGTTTTTGGGAGACAATACCAGGCTCTAGCTCTAGTGATGCATATATTGTGATAGTGCAATGCAAATTGTATGGAGGTGGAAAAGAGTATTTAATACTTGTGGGTCTTGAGCTAAGTAATCTTTGCCTCTCTATGTCATTAAAGTTATGCCATATCATATGACCCATTTAATGATTTCAAACCAAAATTCTTATTTTTCTTTGAATATAAGATATAGGGAAGTTAAAAATTTAATTTCTCTATTTAACAAATTGGTGTATTTTGGAAATTGGTGAATTAAGGAAAAATAGTTTTCTATCTCATAATAATGGAATATATATTATCGCACTCTCCGTGAATATGATTGATAATTTGAAGTGTGTTCTGTAAGGCTTTCTTTGGTGATTCTAATGGCTCATTTGATGTTTTTTTCCCTACTGTGTGGTTTTGTTTCCTATGGAATTATTGCTAAATCCATGTGCTTAAGTGGTTACCAATAAGGATATTAATTAATATAGTAAGTAATATCTCAGGTTGAAAATTAAATTTTATTGTAAATTTCTTTTATTAATTAATAAACATCTGCTGCAATATCTGAAGAAATTATTGCTCAATGGGATGGAAGTGATGAAATTTAGTATTTATACAACTAATACATATACAATATTGAGCATTATTATGAATTTGAAAAAAATAGTTATTACCATCTTATTCTTTGCATATTGAATGTTTTTTTGGCATATTGCTTTGTTAATGCTGTTAAGTGGTATGAATTTGCTGCACTTGTGTGGTGTACTATGTAATTTTGTTTATGTACTGGTTCATATTATCATTCCTCATATTATTGTATTTTGGCGCACACATGAAATACCATTGTGATATTCAATGCAGAACTTGAATCTTTAATGGGCACTTCCCATTTCTGGGAATCAAAGGTATGAAGTGGCAGCCTCAAGGAAACCTATTAATTTGTGGAATGGTGTTTGAATTTGCATTCTGTTCATTTGAATGATCATTAAAAATTTTAAATCGGGACATTCTCAATATGCAAGCTTTCCCTGTGGTAGGTGGCAGGTATATTTTGCCTCACTTCCAACTATATGCCTTAGCATTTAGCAAAATGAGTCAAGTGCCACTCATTAATGGAACCTTCATTGAAACTCTTTGTGATCTTAAAGACTCCAGCCAAGGTTTACCAAAAATTATTTAGTTTATTGTCAAACTTCCATTATTCTTATTCATGTGTGTTTTGAATGTGGCAATCTTGGTAAGCCACTGGTGCCTAAAGCTTAGATTCTGCTCATTGTTTTCACATTGAAGAAAAGCTAATTTTTGTTAGTAATTAAAGTATTTATTCTTCAAAGTTCTAAACAATTTATGTACGAAGGGACTTGTTCCTCAATTTTTTTAATAAATGAAATATATACATGAGGTGTTCATATTTTAAGCTATAAATTAGTAAATATTGCATTATGAATGGACTCCTGATTTAAAAAGGTGGAAAAAGCATGGAAAGGAAATAATATAGAACAAATTACCAAGTTACTTCAAATGAGACTATACAAAATGATTGTTTTCAAGAGAATCTAACTTCTACACTTTGAATAACCTTGTTCATAGGTTTTTACAAGGTTTATAACTTATATTTTGTTTTCTGATTCTGTTCAATGTAAGAGTCACATTTTCCAGCTGACCGAATCTTCATTGACAAATATGCCAATTGTTTCCTCCACGTTCAACCTATTTTTTTGGTTATGGTAAATTTTGTCATGAAACTGGTTTTGCTGGTGCTGAACTATGTTTTCTGACTTCAAGATTTTTTTATAACCTTGGAAGAATCATTAAGTGGACTGAAAGATGAGTTCAGATGACTAACATTTAATAATAATGTTAAATTGTATAGAATGCACTTTATAGCAATGGATATAAACTTACACATTCAGTAACTAGTGTATGCATGTAGATGGAAAAGCTCATGAAGTGACTACAGATAATAAAGAACTGGGTGGTGCAATCGCATGAAAAATACTAGATGCAAGAGCATACAAAAAGAAACCAATATTGTTCATATTTTTGGTGGTACAATCCCCTCCAGCAGAATGTACAACTGGGTAGGAGGGAAGGATTTTAAATGTGGGAAGAGATGAAGAAAAGGTGCCCAGTGATTCACATAAACGTGATGTACAAAAAGGCATATACAGGCTTGGTGTATGGCTATGGGTTTGATTGCAGAGTCATTGGTTGAAATAGAAAAAAAGTGGGGATGGAGATGGTGCGGGGGCTAACATATTGGCTTCCCACCCAGAGGGCGTGGGTTCAAATCCAGGCGGTGTTGAATATTTTTCAGTGGTATCTTGATCCTTACTTGAGGTGCTTTGTGGAGGGCACTTTGAGTGAGTATGTCGTCCGTCGGATGGGACGTTAAACTGCGGACCCCTTTTTGCCTTTCGTAAAGAGTAGGCTAATGCCGACGCTGGGTTTCTCTCCACCCTTCATCCTTTCCTGTCTATCCCCTATGGCGCAAATGACCTCAGTTGTCAGTCGCCTCCCCAAAAAACTACTACTAATAGAAAAAAAGTATTAATACAAAAACATAGAAAATAGCACAGAGAAGAAGCATCATACATACATTAATCTTAGAAAATAACCCATAGGCTGCTGTTGAGATGAAAAAGTGCTTTGCTCTGTACACTTACAGACCCTTAGTAGCAATGTGCTGAATTATTATGACCCAGTCACTATTTGCTATTCACACTGCCGAAGGAGTGACCTGTAACCACAAATACAGGCATTGAGCCACAATAAGTTGCAGCGACCCTGAGGATCCTAATATTATAGCTTGGGCCTCTATAGTGTTATTATTGATACCCTGTATACTATAATAAAACAGCACAGACCATCTTTTCATTGTTTACTCACTTCTTAGAGAAAATTACTTATTTCAAATGCCTTTGATCAGCTAATGAAATGGAGATTTAAGGAAGGGAATGAGTGAAATTAAAAGAGATTACTTGACTACTTACCTCATTTTTAAGTGTTTCATTGGTGTTTTTACAAAAAGTGGGAAATGGGAGCATGTGCTAAACAAAAGGGAAGGGAGATGTTTCCGTCAATATTATAGGCAAGAGTACATCCTAAATGGATTATGTTCACATAGATTTCTCTTATTTGTAATGAAGCTTGTAAAATTACTCCAATATGGCATGCAGGTACATTTACATTTGTTGAAACAAGTAATATCCTTGACATATTCCTCAAAAATTGCAGTGGTATGTCTTATTGATAAAATTTTCAGTATTTTTTCAGAATACTTGGTTTGTCAACTGTAAAATCTTATGCCTATCTCATTTTATCATTCTTTCATATTTCGTAAATTCCTATTGTGTGTGCTTGGGTATCAGCAGTGGGAAAATTTTTGATTCCCTTGAATTACATTCTATTGGAATGAGAAGTATTTCTTAAGTTTTTACTTCAACCTACCCTCAAAATATTCACTTTTCACACATTTTACATGGCGTGTTCAAAAAAAGATGAGACTCAGAATAAATAGTTGATTATATTTGTTACCCTTTATTCATGCATATCGCCTTCAAAATACAGCCTTTGGCTGCCAATACAATGGTCCCAACAATTTTTCCAGCTTTTGAATACAACCTGAAATGCTTCTTATGGGGATAGCCTTTAAGTCTGTGGTACAATTTTTATTGAATGTCTTCATGTTTCAAATTGGTATCCTTTCAAGATGGATTTCAACTTAGGAACAAAGTCTTCTGGAGCAAGATCTGCAGAGGAGGAGAGAGGGGGGTTGGGGGACCAGCAGTGTGTTGTTTTTGGGCAAAATCTAGGTAACAATCGATGATTTGTACATTGGTGCATTTTCATGATGAAAGAACAAAGACTTTTTGTTCGATATTTGTGGTCTATTGTGCAACATGGTGTGTCTTAACCATCTGATAACCTCTTTTGTAGTGCTGCCCATCCACCGATTGTCCTTTGAGGATATCTTGATAATGATTTATCCCTTCCCAATCGAAGAAAAGGTTCAACGTCAACTTCAATTGCAAAATCCGACCTTTTTGGGTGGGGACGGTTCCACTGTGAAGACTGGCTAGGTCATAACCATTAAGCCATGTCTGGTCATCTGTGACAATAATTTAACAGAAGTTTCGGTCATTTGAACAATGGAGCAGTTCCTGGCTGATGATACCAAGCCATTTTTGCCTCTGCTCTTCTTTTAACACTCAAAGTACAAATTTGGATGCAGCAAACTGCATGCCCAAAATTTCTATCAAAATAGTGAAACATGATCTCCCTGACGTGACCCTATGGTTTAAACTCACTAATTCATTCACACTGTTGACGTGGGCATCATTTATTAATGTTGATGAGCGTCTACTTCTTAGTTGTTCAAGTGGTTCTACCTGTGGAAACACTGTCCCCAACTCTTAGTGATTGCCAAAGGACTCTTGAATCATTGTATAAGTTTCATTTGCACTATCCCCAAGGTTAAATCAAATTTCAATACTCACATACCTCTTCTCCAACACCTTCATTCTCACCTAAACAAGAATTTGTACAGCAAGCATGTGCCAGCTTAGGCAAGAATTACTGTCGTGTGAAGACATGTCAAGATAATACCACAAGATAGGCCACAAGCGAGGCAGTGCTTAATATGTCCCAGATGCCGCCAGAAAGTAACACCTCACCGATTCTAATCTGGCAAGCATTTCATGCCTAGAAAGACCAGTCTCATCTTTTTTGTACAGATTTTTTAAATGCAAGTTGAACTTAAATAAATATATAAATGTTATACAAAATAAATAATGTATAATAATAAGTACCATAGTAAAAGTGGACAGCAAATTTTCTCATAATCTTAAAGATGGATGTAACAAATGCTGAAGTTTATTTCATTCAAGAAGTAATGCAAAGTTTGAAGAATCGCAGCACTGTATGCTAATTTACATGATGAACATGAAGAATTAAGCCAATGATTAACATGTAAGAAGAAGTTTTCCTGACTTAATGGTATATATACTTCCAATAAATGTAACAGTTGAAATAGCTAGATTCTATCATTAATTACCACTATGAATGTTATAATCTGGTATTATTCCTGAAAACTGAGACTCGTCCTGGTTTTTATTCACTTATTTGAATCCTTAACTATTTAGAGCTGAAGTTGAACTATATCAGTAATAAAAATGTTACAGCCACTTCAAAGCATTACATTCAGGCTAACTCCATATACATGGTAATAACTGTTAAATTTGGTAAATATCCCCTGCCGCAGCATATCTTTTATGTTTATGGGTGCATTTGGAAACATATCCCCTTAGATTGGTAATGTAGGTGAATGGCACTGGATATGCATGAAGTGAGGTAAACAAGACAGGCTGGAAAACCAAGTGACTTAGGCAAAAGGTGGTAGGTTTTAAAATTTGCAAATTGCTGTCATGAATACAATTTTTAAATACACATACACAAAATGAGAAACATGCTCACAATATTGGCTTCTTACAGTATATGAGTGTGAATTTAATATTGATAATCCCTGTACTTGAGGTTTGTCTTTCTCTCTTAAACATTTTTTTCACATTACATCCTGGATGGCAATTACTCAGTGAAATCTCAATTGAAAAGGTATGTTGGGTTTAGTACTAGGTAACATCTTAACCTCATTTATCAAAACAAGATTGTTGATTCCTCTGGGTTGGTATAATTCTCATAACCCTTGATTGTAATTTCTGAAGTTTTTTAATATTTTCCTTGCTTGCATAAAAAAGAATTGAGGCTATAACAACAGTGAAGAGCTACTATCAATTTTTCTACCAGGAGCCACCTCCAAATCAATAACAAATTACTCTGGATGAAATTGCAATCTTTTAAAGAATTTTTACATACTTAATTGACATGATTTGTAAACCAGAGAGGAAATCAACTATCATGCCAAGGATTTACTCCCTTTTTATTATTCTCGTATTTGACATGTTAATCATGAGCTTCTTATTTGTAAGTCTGGGACGCATTGGAAATGAGTGGCACCCTACTTGATTGGATGGAGAGTTACTTGACTTACAGAGAAGTTGTAGTAAAAATTGATGCATCCAAAAGTAAATGTTTCTATCCATCATCAGGCGTTCCGCAAGGACCACATCTGGGTTCACTATTATTTAACTTATTTACAAACGATATTATAATGGAATTAGACCCAATTCCTTTGCTTTTGTATGCTGATGACTTAAAATTTTTTTTAACAGTTCAATCAATTGATAACTCTGCAAAACTGTCTTTATAGGCTTTAAAACTGGTGTGAGCATAACTATTAAATTTTTAATTTAAAAAAATGCTATTCTGTAACATTCAGCCGGAAAAAGTCCACAGCATCACGAATATAGACTAAGCAACTATCTAATGGCCCGATTAAGAAATATGAAAGACCTCAGGTCATATTTGACTCACAGTTAACCTTCAACCAATATTATAACAATGTTCAATCTAAAGCATACAAATCACTTGAATTTATCTTCCGATACTGTAAATCTTTAAACATATATAGCCTTATTAATTTCTGTTCTCTCTAGTTAGGTCACTCTTTGAATACTACTCTGCTGTTTGGTCACCTAACTACAAGCTCCATATTCATACAATCTACTGTGTTCAAAGAAAATTTGTGTGCAAAATTGCATTCAAATTCAATTTTCACAAAGATCTTCATAGTTACCGTGAAATGTTATCTCTAGTAAATCTTCCCTCCTTGCATAAATGTAGAAAAATTAATAACATAACTTTTCTTTATAAATTACTACATAACAAGATTGATTCCTTAGAACTCCTAAGGGCAATATCTTTGAGAGTACCTTCACATAAGACAAGGTATGAAGCACTCTTTGAAATTAGACATCATGCACAAAACTACTTACTACTCGCCTATTAACCAAATTATGAGAGATGCCAACAGTTGTGATTATATTGAACTACTTTCTCTCTCACCAGGATCCCTTACAAAAATGTTATTAAAAATATTCGAAGAATTTTAGAATGCTAATCATTGCTATGTGGATATCTGTATAAGTCAATATCAACTTTATGTAATTTGTACCAGATTGTTATTGTTTTTTTTTCTTTTCTTTTGTAATTGTAGAACCAGTATATGTTTTTTGCCTTTCTTTATGTAAAGGGTTATTCCCGCTAAATAAATAAATGCATTTATTTGGAGTAATATGTCCACCTCCATTGGTCCTTTATTATTGTATTACAAATAATCAAATCCTCTTGATCAAAAACATAAACTAATGCAATAGCTGCCAACATATTGATAAATGGGAGACCAACAGCAGCAGGACAGAAGACGCAGAGGAAGACAAATTTAGATAGAACAGGAACTTGGAATGTTAGGACAATGTTGAGGACAGGAAAATTAGAGAATATTAAGTGAGAGATGGAAAGGGGAAGTATAGATATTTTAGGTGTATGCGAGGTGAGATGGAAGGATAGCGGGGATTACTGGAGTGATAATTATAGAATAATATACAGCGGCGGGGACAAGAGCCAACGAGGGGTTGCTATGATATTAAATAAAGAGGTAGAAAGAAAGCATAGTCAACATAGAACAGGTAACGGATAGAATATTACTAGTAGGAATAAAAGCAGAACCAACGAACTTGGTCATTGTTCAGGTATACATGCAACCATAAAGAGGAAGAGGTTGATAGGATATACGATCAGTTAGAGGGCATAATCATGTGTCCCTGCAGGGAAACATTTGATAGTGATGGGGGATTGGATGCGATGATAGGCGAAGGAAAATATGGTGACGAGGTGAGGAACTACGGTTTAGGCACGAGGAATGACCGCGGGGAGAAAGCAGTTGGGTTCTGCAGGAGAGAGGTTAGTCATCACCAAAACTTGGTTTAGACACCACAAAAGGCGCAGGTATGCATGGAAAATGCCAGGTGACTGAGAAAGGTATCAGTTAGATTACATTCTATTTAGACACAGGTTTAGGAACAGTGTTATAAATTCGCACAGCTTCCCGGGAGCGGACTCTGACCACAATTTAGTTGTTATGAAATGTAGCGTCCGTTTCAAAAAGATAGGGCAGGGGTGGCAGGTTAGAAAATGGAACATAGAAGCATTAAATGGATTGAAAAGGAAGGAGTACCAACAGGCAGTAGAGGAAATCATGGAGGATGGTAAAGAGCTAAGTACTATCGAAGAAAAATGGGAAAGTATCAAGAAAGGGTTATGGAAAGCCACAAAAGACATTATTGGAACTGTTAACACGAAAAAAACTAGGAAACCATGGATCACGGATGAGATGATTACAAAGATGGATGAGAGGAGAAAATGGAAGAATGTAAATAGAGTTCGGTAAAATGTAAACACAGAGTTTTGTATAATGAAGTACAAAGAGCTAAATAATAAATTGAGACGAGCAACAAATAAAGCAAAAAAAGCATGGTGAAAGACGCAGTGCAAGGATATGGAAATTCTGCATAGGAAGGGTGAAATCGGTGCGCTGTACAGCAAAGTTAAATCTTTATCGGGAAGTAAGAAAGGAAGATCTATGCTAACAGTTAGAGATAAGGCGGGTAAGGTAATAGTTGACACAGGAAAGAGCCAAGAGAGATGGAAGGAATATATAGAAGAACTGTATAGTAAAGAACTTAGACCAACAATATTAGACATAGAAGAGGAACATGATGTTGAGGAAGATGCCTTAGGTCCAGGCGTACTCGATGATGAGATAGAAAGGGCATTAAGGGAGATGAAACTAAATAAGGCCATGGGGATAGATAACATTCCCGCGGAACTATTGAAATGTTTAGGAAAATGTGGGAGGAAGAGGCTATATGGGCTGATTTGTAGTATCTATGAGGAAGGAATCTGGCCGGAATACTTTGTGAGACCAGTGTTAGTTCCTATTATTATTCTGAAAAAGGTAAAGGCTACACCATGTGAGCACAGGACAATAAGGTTGATATCCCACGCAGCTAAAGTTGTTCTCAGGATCATCAACAAAAGGATAAAGAGTAGGGCAAATGATTACTTAGGTGATGATCAGTTTGGGTTTAGGAAGGGGAGAGGTATGCGTGATGCCATTGTAGTTATGAGATCACTAATCGAGAGGAATATATAATACAATTGGGAAGTATTTCCCTGTTTCGTAGATATCAAAAAAGCATTTGATAGACTGAATTGGGAAAAACTCTTGAATATATTGCAGAAAATAGGAATAGAATGGAGAGACAGGAGGCTAATCCGCAACCTGTTCATGTCTCAGACTGCTCAGGTGCGAGTGGGGAACGGGGAGTCGGGATTGACAGTGTTAGGAAGAGGTGTAAGGCAAGGTTGCCCATTATCACCGTTGCTGTTCAACGTATATGAGGAGGAAATGATTAAATAGGCATGGGAAGACTTGGAGGTAAGAATGAAAGTCGGGGGGAATTTGTAAAATCAGTTACGTGCACTGATGACCAAGCTTTAAATATTCAATTGTTCCCGGCTCAACTTTGTGGAAATTCATGTTTATTAAATGAAGAATACAATGTATCTTTCCACTGTCCTTTATTCACGTACAACTAGTTTCAACGCTCAAGCGTCATCATCAGGTACAAATTAATCAAGTTGCAGTCCATTTATATACCAATCATGAGGGAGAGGAGGGGTGGGTGAGAGATGGGGGAGGAGGGGAAAGAAAATGGGGTTGCGATCGGCGTTGATGGGGAAGGGGGAGAGGTGTTAAGCATCAGGAAAGGTGATTGGTTGGTTCACAGTGGGGTGGGAGGTTTGTTGGGTCTTTCTGTGAAGGAAAGGGGTACTTCCATAATTGGGGAGAGGTATTCAAACAATAAATCTTTAACCAAATGACCCGTTTTTAAATTCTTCCTGATTTCCAGCTCTTCCCACTTGTCCATCCTCATTCCTTTTTCAATCTGGTGTAAGAGTCCCGGGTTGAAATCACTCTCATGATTTTCTTCCCATAGATGCTTGGTGAAAAGTGATTGCTTGAGGTCACAGTTTCTAAAACAACGTTTGTGTTTCTCCGCCCATGTTTTTAATGATCTCCCCATTTGACCTATATATATAGCACTACAGTCCTTACAAGTTAACTTATAAATGCCTCTTTTATTTTGTGTATATATTTTGTCTTTTGTAGCATTCAAGAATGATTTCGTATTATAAGTTATTCGTATTATAAAAAGCTATTCAAAATCTCTCCCTAGGAAAGAGGTCGGCTAACTTTTGTGAAATCAATCCATAATACGGGAGTTCGCACCATTTGTAACCTATTTCCTCCACATTAATTGGTTTGAACAAAAGATTGTATGCTTTAAAGGAATATTTTATTTGCAGTATTTTGTCAATTAAATATTCTTTGTAGCCATTTTTCTTTGCTAAACCTTTTATCATTTTGAGTTCTTTAACAAAATTACTTTTGGGAAGAGGAATGGCCAACATTCTGTTTAGTAGGACATGAATAGTGGAAAGCTTGTGCGATATGTGATGGCGGGAGTTGAAGGGGATGATGTGGTCTGTGGTGGTACTTTTCCGAAATATTGCAAATTAAAAGTCCCGTCCCTGAAAACTTTTATTTGATTATTTTGTTCTTTCTCACAAGTGAAATTGATACTTTCACACTGGGAATTTAGGTTGTTCATAAAATTTTTTAACTGTCCATCAGTGCCTGTCCATACAGCAAAGATATCATCTACGTATCGAAGCCAACAGTGAATATTCTTGGTACAAATTGAGGGGCTGCTGAATATTTTACTTTCAAAATGGTCCATGTACAGGTCAGCAAATAGCGGTGATAACGGGGACCCCATGGCTAATCATTCCACTTGTATGAAGAATTCATTGTTAAATTGGAAATAATTTTGTTTGACACACAATCTCAATAGTGACATGAACTCACTGAGGAAGGATGGTTCAGCCCCAGCACCTTATCTGCCACTACCAATGCTTCCAAAACTGGGATATTTGTAAAAAGGTTTTTGACATCAAATGACACTAAGATATGTTTGGAGGGCGGGGGACCTTTCTTGGAGAGCTGTGCACAGAAATCACTGGAATTTTTCACTCCTTACTTAGATTGGAAATTTGTCAACTCTCTGAAGAGGGAGTTCAAAAGGGAGGCTAGCTTTGTCGTGGGGGCGGATACACTATGAGGCCAGTGATTTCTAGTGTATCCGCCCCCACGTGAAAACTAGCCTCCCTTTTGAACTCCCTCTTCAGAGAGTTGACAAATTTCCAATCTAAGTAAGGAGTGAAAAATTCCAGTGATTTCTGTGCACAGCTCTCCAAGAAGAGACTTGATGTAGAGTAGGTTGCTAGATATAATTTCGTTAGGAAGTACAAAATATTTATTTTGTAGTTGTGTCCATCCATATGTCTACCTTTAACCGGTAAATTACCATATAATAATATTCATAAATGCATCTCGAAAACACATTTTTAATTAACATTAAAATGAAACAGTCATTCAAGTATAATATAAATAAATGTCCAGCTAACACATTTCCTTTCGTGTATCTAATTATATTTTCCATTACTTGTGTGATTTACTTACCTTCATATTTCTTACTTCAACCGTTGCATTTACCTTACTTAATTTTGGAACCATTTTATAACAATGCCTCCTACTATATATATATGAATACTCATATACCTATATTTATGATACGGCCATTTTAGGCCAAAACATCTCTATTTGCATTTCATACACTCTTTCATATTATAGCAATGCATTTATTACAATCAGCCCATTATGTAGCTCATCTCTCCTTTGACTAAAAATTATGTGCTAAAATTACTTCATTGATATATTTCCTAAAACATGATTGATAATCATAGAACATATGATTAGCCTCAAAATGCTTCTCAAGTTATCAATGAATCCAAACGTCAATCTTTTTGCCAATCATTCTGACAAATCAATTTATTGGCATCCCCAAGGCATAGTAGGAATCACTCAATTGTATCAGGCTTGCCTCCGTGGAAATTTATCTTGAATAAAAGAAGAACACTAGGTATTTTCCACACTTTTTATTATTTAGGAGTCATCCTTGGATGCAAAGCTGTACTATGGTCAATGATGGAAAAGAGTATGCTTGAAACTGGGTAAGAAATAAAAGGTACCCGTGGATGCCTATGCATTGAAACTAGTTGTACAAAATAAAAAGTGGGTGGAAAATACCTCATATAGAAGGATTTGGAATAAATGGCATAGGAGTCCAGTTTAATTACATTACAGCTGAAGTGGTTCAATAATTGTTATTTTACTTGTAATCATTACCTAGGTTATTCTACCATGCGGCTTGTTCTCTCATGGTTGACCTTGACCTTGGTCTTCCTGTCCTGAGCTATTCTTTTGATTTCTTCACATTTTCCTCCAGTCATTTCTTCACACTTTCTCCCAGTCTTGACCATGTCCAACACCATATATAGGTGGTATAAAAAATTTTGGGAAAAATAGATTTATTTTAGATGTTGCTATAATACCCCCAAATTCTCAAAAGTACATCCCTTGAGCGTTGTCACACTTTTGCCCATGGCTTTTCCATGACTTGAAGGCTGCCTGGTAGGTGGATAGAAGGGCCTTATGGGTACACTGGCAAGCTTCTTTGATAGGACTTAGGGTCTCATGGTGGTGTCCTTTAAGAGAGGATTTCACTTTTGGGAATAGGAAATAGCCTGTGGGTACCAAGTCGGGACTGTATGGGGGTCAGAAAATTGCCATGTTGCAGGTCTTCGAAAGAACACACTTGACTGCTCTTGGTCTTCCGTCAAGAACTTCAGAGTGACGGAAGTGCAGATCATTTGCATCGCCAAATTTTCAGTGATAGTGGTGTGCACTGTCATCTTATCAATGTCAATATGATCTACGATCATGCGCACACTTAACAGATGGTCTGCATTCAGCAGACACATCAAGAAAAAATTGTAAGCGCTACTTTTTATACAAACCTTTGAAACCTTTTGTCATTGAAATTCCAGTTAAATTATTGAAAGCACTCAGCAAGAAAGGAAGGAATTGGCATATTTGAGTAATGAAACTTACAAAAAGGGTAATAATGTCTTAAAGATCACAAGGAATCTGTAATGGTTCCAATATAAAACAAGAAAAATAGCAAGAAATAAGAACAAAACGATAAACTTGTTATCAGATGCGACTAAAAGTTTTAAAATTGATCAATAGAAGATTGTTAAGGGAGACTAAAAAGTTGGATCGACGAACAGTATTGATTTAGGTGAGGTGTAGGTAAAGTGATACAATATTTCAGTTGAGAGTAATTGGCAAAAAAACCAAAAGTATACATTGTATACACAATGATAATACATTTTATTTGTCCTAAGATTATATTCCAAAATACCAGGTGGGCGGTGTACATACATGATATATATAAGGCACTACATTGACTTAGAAATATTCGCTTGCGTTAGATGGGACGATTTACTGGTGATTCTGAAGAAGCTAGGGATGGAGAAGGCTGATAAAAGTCCTAGATCTCAGTCAGAAAGTGAGATTAAGAATAAAAGGCTGAATGAGAGACGTGATTGAAAAAGGAAGAGGTGTTAGGCAAGGATACTGCCAGTCACCATCCCCATTTAACATATATGTATTTAGAAGAGATAAGAACAGAATGCATTGAATAAAGTAGAGGAGTAAACATCAGTAGCAAGAGAGTGGAGTGTATCAGGCATTTTGATATGGCTGCAGTGACAAATAATACACAGTCTCAGAGATATTCGAAGACCTTAATGGTGAATGTAGGGGTAATGGAGGGAGCAAGAAAAAGACTAAGATTTATTGAACAGGAGGTAAAAGAGTAAGGATCAGCAACACATTGGAGGGTAAAGCAGTTGAACAAGTAGAGAGATTTACGTATTTGGGAAGTGTCATCGCTGAAGACACGTTCCAAGGAAATCAAATCAAGAATAGCTGTGGCAATCGAGAGAGAAGAAGAAACTACAGAGTGGGCCTCCAAATTCCATCTCGGACTGAGATCTAGGTCTTGTATTTGGGAAGTGTCATCGCTGAAGACACGTTCCAAGGAAATCAAATCAAGAATAGCTGTGGCAATCGAGAGAGAAGAAGAAACTACAGAGTGGGCCTCCAAATTCCATCTCGGACTGAGATCTAGGTCTTATATCAGGCTTCTTTCCCGCAAATGAAAGCTTCTTCAAAAATACCATTAATTTGTCCCATCTAACTCCAACAATAGTTTTCTGTTTGTCATTGTGGTGCCTCGTGTACATCATGTGCCGCACAACACCCACCAGGTATTTTGTAATATAATCTTCCGGCAAATTTCATTAGAAGAAACTACAGAGTGGGCCTTTGAAAAAGAATGACAAATTGTAACATTTGAAAGGTGATGCTGCTTGGAGTAGAGACATGGATTGAGCTGAAAGAAAATGTAATAAATTAGAGGTCTTTGAAATTTGGGTCTGGAGGAGGATTAAAGGAATTAGTTAGGAGGATAAGAGTGAAGAATAAGGAGGTACTACGAAGGATTAGAGATGAATTGGTAAATAAAATCGAGAAAAGTAAGATTAATGTGTTACTAAATTGTATGAGGAATATGAGCTTGTTGCCGACTTCAACCAGTTGTTATGGAAAACATTAGTATACGACAAATGAATTTCATTATTATGAAAATGTTCCTTTTAACATTTTTGGCCTTAATATTATCTTGATGTTGGTTAAAAATCTTAGGCTTCAGACATAGACCGTTTGAAACAATGGCTATGAAGTCATAAAATTGGTTTCATTATAGTTTGGCAATTTATCAATATAAAAACTAGAATATATTCCCTACTGATGACAATTTACTCCTCCCACAATCTTGCATGTTAACTTGATTGTACTAATTCATTTTGTCTCACATAAATTGGGTCCAATTGCAAGTTTATTGTAGTCATTCAACCAAACCAGTTACAATATATATGTCAGAATTGACGGCACTTTTCGGACACCGTACATTGGAAAGACAACATACCATTCACTTGACCGAATTAATTCGAAGAAAATGAGCGGGATGCGCTCGATAATTCAGATGAAAGCCGAAAACAAAATTGTCTCTTGACGGGTTCATTGCAGGACACACTATGTACGATTACCTTTGAGAATTCCTACCGACATGTCCCATTTGGGTAGATTCATTTGTTCAAACGATGAACCGACTATATTATCACATTTACTACATGACGCTTAACGACATTCTCACAATTAACTTAACTCTGGTATATTTTAGAAGGGCAACCCAACACACATGACTGTTAAAAAAACAGGCCATGACGTCATTTCAGCTTAAATACTCTTCTGTGTGTGCCATAATTTTTCAATATAAATGGCTTTTCTTGATAGCAAAAAATATTTAAATAATTTTATATATACAATATAACAATAATTTTATATTTACTAATTTGATTTACACAAACAGTTAAATAGATAGCACTGGTTTGAGACTATCGTAAGCATTTGTTTTTTAAGAAGACCTCGAAGTAGAGATAACCTATTCTGGTTAGAACCGACTCGATAGCCTATTGCTAAGCACCGGGCCAACACTTCTAGAACAATATCCTTCATCCCATAAACTGAAAAGGCAACAGGAAAGGCACTCTTTTCCAAAAAAGTTACTCTAGTGTCAGATTTGCACCAAAGAGAAAATACTAATCATATAAATGATAGAAAAGATATATATTGGGGCCCGTTTTAATTTGCTCGAGTGAATTGGTTAATTCTGTTACAGTCTGCAATCTTGTAGGCTGTGGTTCTACATTTATTTGCTCATTAAAGTTTGGGTGTGCATTTTTTAATTTCATCTTTCCTTCGAAAATTGTACATAATGCTACACAAGAAATTAGGTTGAAAATTTTGACATCCGCTTTACGAAATTTAAAAGGAAAATTTATAAGAATATTACTTTCTGTAAAAAAACATTAACCAATAATAGGAATATATTGTAATCTCTTCTTACCTTTCTTACAACATGAACATAACGAAAACAAACATCCTAGTATGTGGAGAAGTGGTCACACCGAGAGGACAAAAATTAGAGCAAGTGGATTCCTTGGTGCATTCCACCCATCTCATGAGTCGGAAGGACTATAGATATCGAGCGAAGAAAAGCTCAAGCTAAGTGAGCATTCGCATTGAAGGCTGTGTTCAAAGAAAATAGAACTACCGAGGAGGAAGCAATACGTGAAAACATACGTGTGGAGCGTGGTACTCAATGGATCAGAAGCATGGAATGAAGACCAGTAAAGCCTTGAAGTCTCCGAAACCTGATGCTAAAGGTCAAATGGACGGATAAAATAAGAAATGAAGAAGTATACAGAGGACTGAACAAAGAACTGACCTTACGGCACGCCATAGCGAAAAGAGGAACCAGATGGATTGGCCGCACCCCGAGGTTCAATTCATTCATAATGAATATAAAAGAAGGAAAAGTCCCAAGAGGAAGGCCGAGGGATAATTACACGGGGCAAATGAAGAAAATACATTGTAAAAAATACCAGGAAGTTAGCCAATTAGAATAAGATAGGGTAGGATGGATGGCTGCAGTCAACTAATCTAAGGATTGAACGACCAATTATGATAATAATCTTTAGTCAATGGTTAGACATCCTCGTGATATCGCAGTGATGGGGAGCACAGCTAATCACAGGTTTGCTGCGTAAACGTGTATTACACAACACATTATGGCAATGGATGTCTTAATTCTTAACAGTAGGTTTTCTCCTGATATGACTATGACCGAAAATACACAGTGAATTTTGTCGGGACCGTGAGCTCTCATTGTTCCCACGGTACTTGCAGGAGAAGCAATTCAGGTAACTTCAAAGCCACCGACAGTGTTTCCAAAATGACAACATAGGAATCTTTCACGAATGCAGACTATCCTAACAATCCAGCCATAAATATTGTTCCTAATTGTTTATGTCATAAGTTACATTAGCACCAAATGCCTACAAAAGGCAGTCTCCGTTATTATGAACCAAGTTAGTGCAGGAGAAAGATTTGATTCTCGATTAAAGGTGGCAAGTGGCTTGGTTCCACTAAGTAATGGGTAATTTCTAACATTTCAATAGGTTAATGGTATTCTCATTTAATCAAGATTAAACATTTCATTTGGCGCTGGAGCACTCCGAACATAACACTTACATATTTCACACCATTTTAGCTCTCTTATGTGCATACCATTCTTACGTTAATTCAGAATCAAGGAAAAGCTATGGATGGTGAAAATACATAATTTACGCAATACAATTTACGACGGGAATGAAACCGATATTCGGTTTTGTACAGAATTATTCCTATGTTTACCCATCCTGTTTTTATGATGCTTTCATCATTTACGTCGCCAGCACTTAACCCTACCTAATTTCAATAAAAACGGCATTCAAGTTTTTAAGGCACAGTGCAGTGGTATTTTCTGTGAATGCGGCAATGTCTCTTAAAGGAATTGACATTTATTAAAAAAATGTATATTATGATAAATAATGTATCGTTTTCCATCCTTACTGTAGACTCCTATTAAAACATAAACCCTATTTCGTCATTTTTTCTATAAGAAATACACATTTCACCTTTTTTATTCGACAAATTTGCGTGGATTGCTGCGCTAAACAACCGTTGGAGAAAAGTTGAGATTTATAGTTTTGCACTATGCAATTGTTGCAGATGTGAAGCCTTTAGAATCAATTCTATATTATGAGCCAAGACAAAGGTTACCTGAGTATTCACTGCTTATAAATTGATATGAGTCAAACTGTCTTTGAATTTGTTTTTCGGTTCAGAGAAATTATTATTAGTCACTAGAAATAATCAAACTTGACAAGAGAAATAGTTACAGTAATGCATTTATATTATCACTAGCTGAATACCCGGCTTTGCACGGGTTAGGGAGAAACAGTAATATAAATATACTACATAAATAAAAACAAAAAATTATAAAGTACAATAATACACTACTTCATACAAATTTAATAATCTTTTTTATTTAACACCTGTTTATAAACTGCATTTTTTGTTTCATATCCAGGAGAAAGAATATATAAATTTTTAGGCGAACCTACTCTGGAGCAAGCAACATAAAGTTGCCCGTGGCTAAAACATGGCGATCTTAGATCAACACCACAAAACTTTTAAACACAACTGTCCCTGTGATTTATTAATGGTAATTGAAAAAGCTAGCCGGACTGGAAACTGTAATCTTTTAAAGTTGAAGGGAAGATCAGTTGGGATTAGAGGTATCCGTAGGATAAAAATTATTTCACCTTTTCCTTTTCCAGTTAAAATGACTGCCTGGATTATATTTTTCATTAATTTTGTCACACACAATCGTGTCCCATTGCAGAGTTTTGGTGGATCTAAATTTTGCAATAAAATGATTGGAGATCCTACTTTAAGTATAAGGCGATGTTGTGGCAATCCAGCTGGATCAGGTGAATTTACGAATTCCGTTGCATAATTGACGACCTCGTACGACTACGGTATTCGTACGATTTATATTCAATCACGTCTCCTGGCAGCATGGCTAGTATCTCCTTGTTAATTTCATTAACATCATCGTTCTTAGGAGCAAGAATGGTTCTTTCTCGCAACCATTCTAAATTTTTATAATTTGGATTAACGTTAGGATAGACTGCTTGTATCATATCGCGGACAGGTTTCACCGATACACACAAATCTGATGACAATTTTATCATACCAGATGCATCAATAACTAATCTATCTTCTCCAATCTCCAAAAGTTTATTTGCAAAATTTTGAGCATTCCCATCTCTTAAGAGGATTCGCATGTTTTGTTTAAGGCTAATTTCTTGGGCATGATTCCATAGAACAGAATGTTTTAAACAGGCATAAATTTCATCGACTGGAGTCGATTTTGGAATGACAGGCAGAGTTTGACGGAAGTCTCCACACAGGAGTACCAGAGCTCCTCCCATTAAACTGCAGTTTCCTCTCTTCCTCCTTCCATTAATGTCGCTGCAATACCTGAAGATGCAACGGCTAGAGCAATTTCTCCATGAACCCTGATTTCAGCGAGAACTAAATTAATTAAAAATGTTTTTCCCGTGCCACCAGCAGCATCAAGAAAAATGATACCTCCTTCTTGTTTATATACTTGATCCATTATTGTTTCGTACGCGAATTTCTGATCTTCATTAAGAAGAGGCTTTTTATCCGCGATGTATGTTTCTAAGTCTAAGACATTGTAGCTAGTTTCCCGAATATAATCTGGATAAAATACACCCTGTTGATCTTGTACAGGTGCAAAAAGACCGAGTTCCACTAAAGTCTTGTTAACCATGGTGATACACTTTTCCTCCAAAATAATCAAAGTTTTATTAAAAATGTCGGAGTTAAACGTAATATCCAATGTAGGATTTTCACTTCGAACTTTAGCCAGTATATCCTCACTCATTGATTCTTTATATTTTTCCCATATTGTTTTTGGGTTAGATGGATTACAGGAGGTTATTATGATGGCAAACAAAATTCGGATTTGTCCTGGAAGAGAAATCAAACTGGCCTCTCGCAATGAGTCATCCCAGTGTTGGATCTCCTTCTAGCAACCCTAAATTCTGGCAAGCTTCTCTGAATGTCTCACACATTTCTCCATTTACCGTTCTTATTTCTGCAAATGAGCGAGGTCCTCTAATGGTATGTAGAAGCATTCTTAAAATATAACATTCGGCGTTGTTAGGATGGACTGTGTAGACTCGGCCCAATGCGTCACATGAATAAATATTATTCTCAGGATCAAAGTTGCCCATTTTTCTTCTACAAATGACTTTCCTTGATGTATTCCACGTATAATATCTCGGCAATTCTCAATACAATAGTGTTCTTGCAAAAGTATCCTGCTGGCATAGTTGGAACAATGTTGTTTCTATGACAGCAAAAAAGTAAACAAATTACATACATACAAACAAACACTCTCATTTATATATATAGATAATGTACGGAATGCTTTCTCTGGAAACACAATGTTATTAAAGCCACTGCGCATTTCTTTTAATTCTAAGCTGGAAGAGTTCGTGAACTAAGAAATGTCAATTCAACCTGTGATATCAACCTTTAAATATTATATATTTTTTAAATGCACATATAACTGGTCACGCCTTGCTAATAATTTCAACACGAACTGACAAAATGATGCTCGGAAAAGTTTACTAGGTCCGAGAAGTGAAAGATCGTAGGGAAGAGCAGACAACTTCGATCAATTGTGACAATTCATACATATATGTATATAAATATATATGTGTGTACATATTTATACAATAGTTCAAATATTAATTTGGTATATGTTGTATCAACACATGCTGATTACAATTCAGTTTGATTATGGAGATTCTCATAAAATGTGAAAGACACTGTCTAAACAGACTCCAAGAAAACCTTGCAGAGAGACAGAAAAAGTCTTGAAATCTCACGCATTAAGGATGTCGGCCTCAGATACACATAGCAAATCAAATTAATGAATTGTTCATTCCTCGGAGTCGTTCATAATAAGGAAGTTATTGCTGATGTACTGACTCCAGTAATCTATCCTAATGAGGAACCTTACCACCATGAGTACTGTTCATTGGTCATGTATGATAAGTTACCATTGATCACATATGAAGCACTGGGTGTCATAGAAGGAAATAAAATCAGCCAAAAAATGAGAGGACTTAATGAAGACCCTATGAAAGTAAGTGCAACGTAATCCTGTTCTAGTAAAAGTTGGTATAGTTCAAAGAATCATAAGGAACCACTTCAATGATCTTAAGAGCAAATGTCAATTTCAATGCATATTGCAGAGGTGAAATTCAAACTAAAGAATATTAAATGAATAGATGGAAGGAATACTTGGAGAATCAGCACGACGGAAAATGGATGCATCATACAATACTGTTAGAAGGATTACACCCTCTGCCTGAATTTGATGCAGCAATGAAGATATTAAGCAGACTATATAAAAATGTGCACGTTCTCTTGTAAGTTGGACAACTAAAAATCAAAGTAAACCGCGCCTTTAAAATGGAAAAACCGTGGAAAAATTTACCTTGGTCAAACCATTTTCTTAACTGGAAGTGAAAATAGCCCCTTTCCGATGAATTCTCTCTCTCAGCGAAATTATTTCATGAAACTGATCGAAGGGATAACTTCCGGATGTCTCATAATTCAGTAGACTGGTGGTGAACCTGGCATTGAAAAACTAGGAACGACCATCACATACCCGAGTATTAATTAATTCAATCTTAAATATACCTATAGGTACTGAAATACACAGATGCAAACTATATTTTATAAGACGATGCCTAGAATTAGGAAAGGGGCCGATTAAGTTCTTTGGAAAAATAGCTTGCTTCATATAAAAGATATTTATTACACTAACACTCGGACAAATGATAAACAACACAACTTCCTCAAACGACGGAGATGCGCATTTTACTGGTCATACAAAGATAAGTGACCAACACTATACCGAGCTGATTTCCTAAGCCGTTCATACTCGTCTCCATAATTTCGCAAGCGATTCAGCATTAAGGTATTTACTCATGTAACTCACTAAAATACGCTGTGTGCGACGAACTCGGCTTTTCGACGAGGAATAAACTGAACCAATAATTTACGCTTCAGGCGCAAATGACATTTAATTCTTACTACGTCTAGGATCCCATGCTATTATCTGATAAAATAAAGTGCTATATTACTACACGGTTATCATCTAAATCGCACTATTGCTAAAATTATAATGCATTGAAATGATCAATTCAAAGAAGCCTATCTGTTATGAAATTACTGCAACCAAAACAAGAAACCGTCCTTAAAAAAAACAATTGCTTACGATAGCCTCAAACCAGTGTTATCTCTTTGAACTGTTTTGGTAAATCATATGAGTGAATGCGAAATTATGCTTATATTGTAAATGTAAAAATATTAAAATATTTTTAGTTTTATAAAAAATCCAATTATATTGAAAAATTAACTTTCTGAAATACATTGAAGAATATTTTAGCAGAAATGACGTCACGGCCTGTCTTGTTACCAACTGTGTCTGGGTTTGCGTTTCTACAATGTACGAGGCTTTAGTTTTCTGTAGCACTGTGGCTGAGTGTCATATTGTATATGTTGTTACATTGTTGGCTCATCCTGTGAATATAAGAATCTAACCACATGAGACATGTCGGAAGGAGTTTTCAAAGGTAATCGTACATAAAGTGGCCTATAATACCCCCATCAAAAGACAATGTGTCTTCCTGTACTCTGCCTACTATTGTTTTCGGCTTTCATGTGAATTAAGCAGCGTATCCTGCTCATTTTCCTCAAATTAATGCAGCACAGTTTTGGGTTTCATATCTTGGCGCAGTCATCCCCACCGTTTCACTGGTGTAATATTTTTCGTGTTCCCAGTGATCCGGTACAGCTTTTGTAGTTCATATATAGTGTCTTCTTGACCACAGGCTACGTGAAATTTTTTTTCACTCAATTTTCAAAATGTACTCCCCTTGGGTAGAGGTTTTCCTGCAATTTGGTATTCATTTCCCCGTTAAACAGTTCATTACCTGGCCCCGCGTATAAAGTTACATGGAAATCATTCACAATATAGAGTTTAATGATCGGAGTTTTGCTTTGATGTGCACCATACACTAATTATTTGTATTTGTTTGGTGCACCTTTTGGAAAATAATAATTATGATATGGTTTTGAAATACTAAACATTCATTAATTACTTCGTCGTCATGTTTGTATTATGGCATCATATTCATCGACCTACTGTTTTTACGGGTCTCATGTGTTTTTCTTATGAAAACTGGATCACTCCGCACCAACAAGCAGTTATGAACTATTCTAATGGCATTTTTGTTTTTCTTTACAGCTCCTAAATCAAAAAAATCTATGGAGATCGAAGACGAAGAGGTATGAAGCCAACTTCTATATTCATTGCTCTTTAAAAATCCCATTAACACCAAAAATACTTACAAACCTGCGGTATATTTTGGTTTTTCAAGCAATAATTAAAACTTACTGACAGATGTGTGTCTATTGAGATGTAATACCTTTGTGTTTAACTAAAATAGCGTCTCTCGTGTTATGCCTATCAAAATGGAGTTCCATGGTCTAAAATGTTTAGTTCTATAATGTACGAGTTGGTATGTGTACGTTTAGTCACGTTGATTAAAAAATCATGCTCTTTGGTTTAAGAATAAGCGACGAACCGTCGTAGTTCATCGAAGCCTACGAAGTTGCTACGAAAACATTACATCTTCGCAGTGTAAACTATGTACTGCTCAACGAGTGGCAGGATTAAGAAACCTTGCCCTCCCAAGAAGCCGTTTCAATGATTTTATTCGTTAGTTATTGCCCTGAATTACTGGGTGACACGTTTGTTTTGAGTTTTTGAAGAAGCACACCCTTGCCACTTAACGGAGGCGGTTAGGTTAGTCCTAAGTAATGTGTGTATTTTAATTCCATGCATGATCCATATTCTTAGTAGGTGCAAATACAATGGATGCGAATGATCTATAACACTGTTGCCTTCACCTCGTGGAATTGTTGAGGGTATATTTTATAAAAGAACATGCCACAGAAGCGTTGTAGCGGCACCGAGGATTCCGACACTTAATGGCACCATCGGATACCAAGATCATAGCATTTGTTTGGGATGCGAGTACGACATATTTAGTAGGGTGAAGTAAACTAATGGTTGAATACAATTTGTGTAAGCGTTATGGCATTACACTATTACATTGACCACTCGCAAAAGATCTAGGAATCTTTCATATTTTTCATATGTTAGTGTTCGGATTTTTATGATTTCCCCCCAAAATTCTGAAATCCAAGCCCGGGAGCTTAGGAATCGCTACGGTTACTGATATCCGTGCGTACAATAATAATTTGTTTCTCCATTACATGGTGTTCTTTTGATATTTCATTCTTGAATATGTGCATATTCGCTCCTTGCTGGCATTGTGGGAATTAATGAATGTTCACTTTATTTTTAGCAACTGGCCACCACTTCTAAGAGACCAAGAACAGCAGAAGATTTTTATATGTTTTGTAAATTCATTCTCGAGTATGAAAATTATGACATGGTGAAGCAAGAGGTAAGACAGTACTTGGAAAAATTATCTATATTATTACCGTGTGTTAACCTGATGATTTGATATGCCTAGAAACAATATGTTGTAGTAATTTGTGTAGGATTTCGGTAAATTTCCTGCACCATGTTGGGGATTAATTGGTGTGTGAACACTTGACTATTTTATAGTTTTTCTTATTGATGGTCTGTTGGTTCTGTTTCTCAATCAACTAGAGTCATAAAAATGGAATAAAATTAAGTGAAAATATTGTGAATGCTTGTGTGCTGAAATGTTTTAAGGAAAATATTTTTCTTCCGTATTGTAATGTAAAACTATCATCATTTCAGGAACTCCGAGAAAAATCTGGAAGCCCAATAGGTAGCACTGGTAGTATGTCTGATAGCATAAAGTCGGAGTCAACATCAGGCAGCCTTACACCTGATGATCGGAAAGGATCAGAAGTTGACTTGGGTAATTATAAAGAAATTAGTAGCATGTGAATGTGTGTTAATCACCTATAAGGTGAAAATGCATTCAGTTCTCTATTTTAAAGATAAGTAAAAGTATGGCTAAAAGTATTAAATTTTAATCAGTGCTTGTTTAGGAAATAATTAATACTTGTTGGAAAGATATATTCTTCACTTATTGTTCTATTTCTTAAATTCCACACAAGTGTCTTGATTTTATAAGTGGACTATTTGTTTCAATTTACCTTGCCCTTACTTTTATGGACTTATTTATTCGTAGTGATTATAACTGTTTAGCCTGAGCTTTTTCAGATTGTTTTTACTGATTTGTTGAATAGTTTTTGATTCGCCTCGCCTTACCTGCATTTGCCCAGAGATGCGTAAGGGTGTATAGCAATTTAATCTTGGTGTTATGCTTTTTTATCCCTTGGTGGGGTAATTTGGGAAAAAGTGCTGTAATACATTGCTACATATCCTGAAGACCTGTACTGTTTTGTATAACAATCACCTCAATGTTTATCAACTGTAACAAATTATATGTGTACAAGTTTTTAGTATTTGGTATGGTACACCCAATGGCTACAAGACTGTGTTTAATTACATTAGGAGTAGTCACTTGCTTAGTGTTGCTTTCTAGCACCTGGGGACAAAGATAAGATTTGCTCAACTAGAAATCATAAACTCACCAGTGTTTGCTAATTTTGACATTGTTGCATTGTCCTGGAATTCATTCCCCAAAGAATCTCACTCCACCTTTAGTTACTTTTAAGTATGTTAGGCCTTTTCATCCACTTCTATGCTTGTTTGTTATGTTAGAAATGGGGCTATATTAATATATTTGTGTATTTATTCCCAGCAATACATTCTTAGCCACATCCATCATTTCTAATATTAACATACAGTTTGTGGGTCTTATTTGTCGTAGAAGTCCTAGAAAAAATTTCTTCTTCTGTGCTTCCTCATTTTCCTTTGTTTTTGAACTTGGTAAATGTGGAGTTCTATTACAGTAACCTTAATGCAATTTAGTATCAAAATGGAGTTGCTATCGACATGAACAGTGAATAATGACTACTTATTAATATATTTCATAATTTAGAAATTTTAATGTAGATTTACTATTAGGTTTATTGCATAATAGGTGCTACCTAATTTTTATTTAGATATTACTTCAGGGCCTTGTCTAAAATTTAAATAATAATTACTATTTTCTTGCCACTATCATAGTTAAATTGGGTTGAATTATGATTGAAGTTCTCAACTTATGGACTTTTAACAATATATTATTGAGAATGTTAAGAATATGAAGTGATGAGGTTAAAAGTGAGGCTATCATGAGAATATAGCGAAATGAACCATTAGCTTTTATGAGTTAAGCTATGTTCTTATTTGCAAGGCAGGTAAGGTGGAAATGGTGGCATTATTTAGAAACTCCTTTCTTTTGCCTCCATGCAATGAATAAGTCTAAAAGAAGGCTTACCATCTTCACTCTAGGTTTATTAAAAAGCATCAAAATAGCTACATAAATGGTCAGGGAATCGGCTGTAATTAAAGGGTAATAGAAGTGTTTTATGTTAAGTAGTATCAATATTCTTGTGGAACCTCATAATATTATTATTTAATTATTCTAATAGGAATTCACCTTTGTGCTGATTTTTGCTCCCATGTCATACCTGTATATCAGTTAGGTGGTGACACTGCTATTTTTCACTTACTACGGCATATTTGGTAAAAAAAGGCTTAGCTTGAATTGAATTTCTTTACCCAGGATGATGCTCTTTCATATTCAACTCCACCTCATACAAATAGAGTAGGCATTCAGGCGATAAATTCTTGTGGACTTAGACCTGCAGCCGATCATCTGTTTGTAATTCTTGTATGAAAAATGGTCAATTTCTAGTTGCTAAATTCTTCTCAGGACTGGCCACTTGGCTGAATCACATACTTGTTTCTGTGCTAGTCCAAGTACGTGGTCCAGTGCATGTTATTGGTGGGCTGATGATCCTTATTGCCATGTATGGAATGTTTGTATAACTGTTGTTTAAGTGCCAGTACGCATGTATACACTGTCATCTACCAAATGATAATGGGCGAAATATTCTTAGGTTTAGGTAAATTTGCAGCGGATAAAGTTACTTTTGCCTGCTGCGATTAATGATGTGGCTGAAGAATTGTTTAGTAATCATAGTATGTTGCAAAAGTTGTTTTAGCCGTAACTCAATCAATTTTGGTACCATAGACTTATTATGGTACATGAGCAATCTTATAGCATATGCGCATAGAGTTTTGCCCTAGTAGCTTAATAATTTAATTGCATGTGGCATCCAATAGCCTTCCAACTGCCAAAAGTTCTCCGCTTTTCTAATGGCGGCTATTATTGTAGAGTATTTGCCTTTTGGTAATCTAATGTCTTGTTATTTAACATGCCCTAAGGCACTGGTTTTTGAAAGGAGTTGTCAAAGCATCTGCACTCATCCTCATTTCATAAAATAAAGTAGGACCTGTGTGTGTACTGTGAGGTGTTTCCTGTACAGTTATGAAAATAACATTGCTGTCCATTTAATGCAGATCCGTTCAGGGAATAACAAGATACTTGTTGTAGCCAATAAGTTTGAGCTTCTTTAAGGCCTGTGATCATGTAACATTTGTCTTTGCTTAGTAGATTTAATTGTGGTAATGGCAGTTGAAATTCTTAATGATAGGTTAGAATTGCTGTTATAATTGTACTATATGGTTTCCAAGAGAAATAATTTAGGCTAGGCTTTCCTCCAGCTTTATGATTGTATGGTTCCCCGATAAACAAAGTTAACTTAGAAGTTATTAATTTACCCTTGCAGGTAATGGGAACAGTTTTCATTTTGTGATATTGTGTGGCGTGGAGGCCACATTTTTGACTTGCTCCCTCTCTCTCTCTTCCTTCTCCTAGCAATAAGGGTCTCATTGATTATATTTGTTGAATGACTAGTTCGTAGGAATTTGTCTGTCTGTTGAAGATCTGCAAGTGTCATGTGATGACACAGTTGTAAGCAGTTTTCCATTGTTGTGTTGGACGCTAAATTATTTATGTCATGGTCATCTTTGAACGACATTAAATATTGTAATCGCTATGAATATTTCGATGTGTATCCATTCTCCATCAATTCAACTCATTTCGATGGAGAAACGTCACAACCCCATAAATTTGTGACAGTTTCCTTGTATTTTGTGATTTCTTTGAAATCTAGATTTCTAAATCACTGAAAGCTAGTTGTGGAGTGATAATTGCTGTTCATTTGTTAGGAACGAACATAAGCCTAAATTTTGAACATAGGCATACAATTACCAATTCTCTAGCGTATCACAAGGGTTGGTTGTTGTCCTAATATTTTAGATGTTGAAGTGTTGTAGAATATTCTTGCCCTTTTCCCATGACAAAAAATTTCCCTAGTTCACCATTGTTTATGATAATCCCCAAAGGAAGTCAATAGGATTCAGTGGCAACAGATGTGTGCATACAAGTGTATATAAAGATGGATGCATACTCATTCTTTAACTGTGGGTAAAGCCATTAGAAGTTATTTCATACACATTTTACTTAGCTTAATAATGAGAAATGTGTACATAAAAACTTAAGTGTATTTTTTCTGACCATTCACAACTATATTTGTATGAGTGATTTTTTCCAGAGTGTGCACTCCATGAAAAACTAGAAAGTATGTGCATTGTACACTTTAAGGGCATGTATACAATTTTTGGCTTTCTTGTTTCATTAGTATGTTTAGTTGGTGGCTTTAGTTTTTGGGCATACATGTCAATGTAGTATCTCTAGGTCCATTCATTTACATGACTGTGATTTTTGGGTTTTAAACAAAAATTTTCTGTCTTATGGTATGACTTGGAATTTGGTGACTATCTTAAGGTTTATTCCATCCCCTTTTGGGCTGTGTAGTTGTCATATTTTGTAGTTTGTATATTGTTAGTGTGTTATGAGAAGAAATAATTTTGCATACCCATGGGATGTACAAAGGTGATTTGAAAAGTCTGTGTAAAAATGAAAACTCTTACTTATTTAGCATTAACCATTTTCGTTTTCAACATTGCTCCCTTTAGGCTGAAACATTTTGTCCAATGCTGCTTCAGTTTGTTGACCCCTTCCAAATAATGCGATTGGTCCAACTGCAATTAATGCAGTTGTTTCTGTAATCTTCTTCTCATGTGAATAAAATCTCCTCCCCACCAGCATTTCTTCATGTTGGAGAGCGGATAGTAGTCGGAGGGAGCCAAATCTGGAGAATAGGGTGGCTGGGGAACAAGTTGCTTTTATAACTCCATATCACTTTTACTGCTAATGAGTTGTTGTGATGGAAAAGGACTATTTTTCTCCCAAATCCCAAAAAAGAGTTCTCCCAAGAGTTCTTCTTATAAGCCTCCCAAGTGAGAAAATGTTCTTCAACTTCTTTGGTGCAGACTCACCGCTGACAGCACATTTTTTGAGTTGGCTTGGTTTAAGGTGCGTAGTGGGTGTATCCATGTTGCAATCACAGGGACGAAACTATGCTTAAAACCCTGTTGATTTTGCTGAGACAGCTGCAAGCCATCATGGGAACAAGTCATGTGATTTTTCTTTTCGTCAACTGTGAGCAGTCTTTAAGTACCCATCTTGAGGATAGCTCTGTCCCATCCAAATGTTTATGCGAAACATTATGTAGCCATTCACTCGAGATTCCTGCAATATGAGCAATCTCACTCAGCTTCACTCATCTGTCATCAATTCATGATTACAATTCCATGTGTTTGACATGATTTCTTGAGTATTGATCTCAACAGTGTCCAGGGCATTGTGTCGCTGGACCACAACAATAATTTTGAGACCACTTATAAACTGTTCTAATCAAAGGTGGAGACTCATCATTATTTATCAAGTTTCCCTTTAGTCACCTGAGTTGATTTTCCTATCATAAAATAATTTTTGCTCGACATGTGTAATTCTCTTCATCTAATTTCCTGGAAATCATTTGACTTCCTGGATTCTGACAAATGTTAGCCTCAGAGTAATAAACTAAACTGATTGTGCTGAAACCTGGTGGGTACTATCTTCTTAGACTTTGCATGGACTTTTCAAACTACCCTCTTATTTGCTCAATTTTTTTGTTTACTATAGTAGAATCGAACTTTGAATATCTTTCAGGATTATGTATATCATGTTATTTTAGCTGCATAACTTATGATTTATGGCTATCATTTTTGCTTGATTCAGTGAGAGATGTATTACTCTTTGGCCTTAAATTTGAATGGAATGTTATTGATGGTGATATGTGGGACCTGGGTCCCAAGTTATTGTTACATCATATGAATTTAAATCCCAATGTGAAACAAGTTTAAAATATGCATGCTCCACAAAATGTGGTAAATGTCTGATGATATGTATCAATACTTTCAGCAAAGACTGGTTCGCAAGAGTGGAACTGGAATGGCATTCATTTTTCTGGTAAGAATATCTGTAAAGATATTTTTAAAGTATTAAATTTGTTTTTATTAGTGTGATGACATTCCACTGTTGAGGGTCGTGAAGTACTAGGTGAAACTTTTCATTGTCTGTTAGTATTAGTTACTGCTGTGTATTGATGGTGAGAGTATTGCTTTGAGAGGTTTCATCTTTCCCCATCAAGTGGGAGCTCTTTTAAATATCATGCCTCCTCCACTGTTGAAGAATATTTGGGTCATTTGGATGCATCCCATTTCCTTGTCTTTTCTTGAATTAAAGGTGCAGAATCACATTCTTTAGAATTTTAAAAACCATGAATTTCTTGTTATCTGATTGTATTCAAGGAATTGAAATTTCATTTCACTCTTATAAAGACCTCTATCAGTGTCAAGAATTTTTAAATTTCAATTATCTGTTATTATGCACTACTTTCATCATTTTCCATTTCCATTATAGGTTATTGATAATTGTGAAAATTATTAGTTTTCATGTTACGGACTGTATGTTTAAGTCAGATTATTTACTTAGGTGTTCTTAAGAAATTTTATTTTTCAGTGTAAATGTTAAGTTTTTTGTAGACGTCCAGTATAAGGAATTAGACTTAATTATACCAGATATTTTGTTGCTGTAATGATCACTTGCTCCATCTCAATATTAAATTTATGACCACGTAGTTGCTTTCAATATGTGATATTTGTAATCATAATTCTCTTGCAGTATTTTTTTGGGTAATAATCTTCCCTTGATTGCACCCACTCCCCCTGCCATTTTGAAGCCTAAGTTTTAGAATAAAATTTGAACCACACTGCAGATCTCACTAATATTCTAAAGAGGTCGTCCTTTAAAAAGAAAAATTCAATTATTCAGACCGGTGTCACTACTATTTCTTTCAGGGTGACATGTTTACAAAAATATATTCACCACTATTTTCTGTTGATTTAGTTTACATTGATGTCTGATAATGCCTTTTGGATCAGACAAAATGACTCCCTTTATCATGTGGCATGGATGAGTGTCTAAATAATTATTAATAATAATAATGCAATTTTTGGAATTATTTGCAAACATGCACACCTAGATCGATTTTATTTTGTAAATTGAGAGGGTGAAATATTTTAATGAATGTGTAGAAAAATATATTTTTAAATCTATTCATTATTTATAATGCTTAGAAGGCACCAGTATGAACAACTAGAAACTGCATTCTGCATCATTATCATAAACAAGATGATATTGAAGTGCATATCAAATAAAGTGGATTAGAAATAATTATCATGGAAGAATTAAAAACTATTTTGCTGCCTTGTTTTTTCATAAAAACATGTGGTGTGAATAGGGTTATTTCACCGTGTGTGCTGAAAAATTATTTGTAAATATTGGAATCAATGAGAGAAAATATTTCTTCAAAACTTAGGCTAATTGTGTGGAACAATATTCATGTATGAGCTCACCTGGATTATTCAATCTTAATATTTTACTATAGAGAGAATACATGAATCAATTTCCATCCATAAAATAATGAGGTAATACTCTTAATTGAGTTAAAAGATTTTCAGTTTCACTCCCTCCAGAATAGTGTCAACTAGTAAGGAGTGTAATGGTATCAGTTGCTTGTCATTTTTGAGATGATGCTGTGGCATACGTAATGTGGGATCACGTTCGAGGCCTTGCCTGAGTGAACTTAGCCGTAAGTCTCTTGCTGGTTGTGAACTTCTCCTTGTCCTTTCAATTTGCCTGTGTGAATGACTTCCAGGAGCGCTTGGTTTACCTCTTACCATAGATGGAGTGACTTAAGACAAATGGCTTTATTATGTATAATTTCCTTTACTGCTTTAGAGTTCTCCACAAGGCACACCATGTGGGGATTGTATATGCACACCATGTGGGGATCCATGTACTGCTGAAACATTCTTTCACATCTGGGATTCGATCCCTAGCCCTCAGGGTGGGAAGCCAGTATATTAGCCACTGCACCACCACAATCCCCATCTTCTCATGAAACTTAGTACTTCTGACATAGTCAGGTGTAGTATGAAAGTGTGACAGATGCCACTGGCGAGCAGCTGCCTCACATTTTTAAAACTGTTTCCATTGATTGGTTAATTTTTATGGCACGCAATTACCCAATTAATTATATCATAGAGTATTATCAATCTTACATTTCCGTTGTTTATGCTATTTATGTATAATTATTTTCACTATCTTTATAGACATTCTTCATTGTTCTTGGTGAATCAATCTAAGATTAATAGGGTGAGATTTGAAGTTGATCTTTTCAGCATGCCTCCGTTCCCTCTCATGCCCTCCATGATTTCAAGCAGAGAGGAATGGTTGTCAGTGTAACTTATTTCAAGTTGAGTGATGCCACTAGGGGCCACCATATGTCCAGCAACTTTCTTTTCAATTATCAAATGTGCAATGCGAGTGACTGCTTTGACCCACCAGACTCTGCTAATTTGTTCTTATTTTTCAGTCATACATTCACTATCTATCTTCTGCCTCTCATAGTAGTAGTAGTTTTGAGGGGAGGCGACCGACAGCTGAGGTCATTTGCGCCATAGGGGATGGATAGGAAAGGATGAAGGGTGGAGAGAAACCCGGCGTCGGCATTAGCCTACTCTTAACGAAAGGCGCCAAGGGGTCCGCAGCTTAACGTCCCATCCGACGGACGGCGTACTCACTCAAAGTGCCCTCCACAAAGCACCTCAAGCAGGGATCGAGATACCTCTGAAAAATATTCAACACCGCCGGGATTTGAACCCGGGCCCTCTGGGTGGGAAGCCAGTACGCTAGCCCCCGCACCATCTCGATCCCCCTCTGCCTCTCATATATGGAAAATTGGATCACTAGACTTCTGCAGCATTTGTTTTCCTTTCCCCTTTTAAAAGTATAATGCAAGGGTATACTTGATATAAAAGCTTAATGTCATGCTAGAGGGGATTCTTTCTTTGTCTATTAATTTGAGAGAATGAAGCGAGCGTTTTGACACTTTTCATAGTGCATTCTGACAATGGAGCCATGCAACATTTTACTAATATTCGCAACATTGTACTCTATTGTACTAACGTAAGTCTTTTACATAAGGTTTTTTCTCAAATATGTGCTAAAACATATGAGATGTTGCTGGAGTGTTGGAAATTTTTTCACAAATAATTTTCTGGTTATTTCAGAAAATATTTTAAAATTTCATGGATAATCAAGAAGATAAATATGAAAATGATAGTAAATTATCTTATTTTTGTAACATTTAGGCTTTCTTTGAATTACTTTATATGGCTGGTTACCCCAAAATGAATTGTGGTCTACTTCTCGTAGTGTTAAATTTTGTTGATTGGTAATGTCTCATGAACACACTCATTATATTTTACAAAAATTTTCATTTTGATGGAAAGGTAACCAGGTAAAAAAATGAAAGAAAGGCATCAGGTAAACCTGTAAAAGAGATATTTGAAATATTTGTTCAAAATTTTAATGAATATTATTCTGTTCTGCTAACTAAATTCAGGGGTGGTTTTTGCTTGAGGCAATCAATCCTTAGCAAACTCAGAGAATATGGGTTTTAAAATACTGACATTTGTGAAAGCCATAAACTTCTACATGGGAAAATTTTATGTTACAGAAAAATTAACCTAAGAGAACTTCAGGAAGGGTTATTTCAAATGAGTTAGAGTGATTGTGATGGCGATAAAAGATTCATTTGACTAATTGGTGGGAGTGGTAATAGTATGGTGATACCTGGTTTCCTAGTTATCAGCTGTCAGATGAAATAACTGGGATATTTGAAATATTCTCTTGGGATGGAGGAAGGTGTGAAATACCTTGTGCAAAGAAGGATTGAAAAACGTGATTTCCAGTGTTGATGCACTGTAATGTGTGTCCATGCTCACTGATTTTCATTGCTTCAAAGGAAATGTGTTATTTCAGTTTTTCTTACTGTGCCATTGATTTGTGGAAACATATTTCAAATGATACATTCTTATGATGTGCGAAATGCTTGGATAAGTACTCAGAGTAAAACTTTTGTTCTCTTTGAGTATACCCCAAAAAAGAAGCTTGGATGAAAACTGTTCGTCACATTGAACATGTTGGAAAGATAGCCTCCAAAACATGTGCTAGTTATGTGTAGGTAATTTCAATAGAAGCCCAATGTTTCAAACAACAATTACTAACTGCTAACAATTACTGCTATATATTTTGCTCTGATGGTCATTATTTAAAATCTAATGGGTAAGTGCTACTGAGTTGTATAAAGGGTATAAATGGAAAACTCGGTTGTGGTATGAAGTCGTCAAGGATAAGTGAGGTTGATTGATTTTCACGATTAAAAGACCAATGATTCATTTTCTAATTCTGTATATCAGAGGATGTGGACCATTTTCTGAAGTTTAAAACTAAATTGCCTCTCGTTCTTACCATCTTCACTCAAAATCTTTGTTCAATGATTCCGTCCTCTTTGTGGAAGTTTCTTTGTGTAAAGATATCTTTTTTTGTCCCTGCTACTTTGTCACTCGTGGCCCACTTCTAAGATGTTTGTACGATATTTTTATGTTCTTTTGCTTAGTGTTTTGATGACAAAATTTTTCACACTTGTTATTTTAGGTTTTATTTTAAATCCTGCATCTATCATTTAGTATTCCACTATCTAAAATACATAACTCTCTATTTTCCTGCATCATCTCTTATAATGAACAAAATCTGCATTTTCATATGGCTATCTTTTGTGAATAGGTGATGGGGAAATGTCTGGAATCACTTCTTATCTATCACCATATCCATCATTGCCTATCAATCGGTGAACTTATGAGCTTTTCACCTCCATCAACAAATGAGCAGACACTTTCTCTTTCGACTACAGTTTGAATTTCAGCTACAAATTTGTTCGAATAATTTTCTCGAGATACTTAAAATATTGGGGAAATGTTTTTCCAGTGCATTCATAATGAATGTTGCCGACAGATTTCAATACACCTGTGACAATCTGAATTTTAGTCACATACTTTTGTATTTAGTCTTGCTTATGCCATGCATTCCTCCCATTTTAACTTCTGCTTTCATTCTTACTCGTCCTTCTCCAAAGGGTGATTGTGCATTAATTGAAAAGCTACTGTATGTGGTTATTTTTGGGTTTCTATGTTTAAGGATGTTCACCATTTTTGCAGAAATTTCGCTGCAGAGTTCAATCATAAGTTTAAGGTTATGAAATAGGAAAAAAATCGCTGGGGGCCGGGTCGGGTGAATATGAACAATGGTTGGGCAACCAACTCGAAATGCAATTTGTGAATTTGAGCCATGATGACCCCCAAAGTGTGAGCTGGTTCAGTGACCTCATGGGAAGGCACTTTCTTCTTCTTCTGGTTGTTTTTTTGTAATTTTTGCCTTCGGCTTGCCAAGAAGTGATGGGTAATACTCTCACACTGTTGGTTTACCTTTTAGAAGATAATAATAAACACAATACGGTGACTATCACAAGAAACAGTCACCATCACCTTCATAGCCGATGGAACTATCTTTGCCTTTTTCAGAGTAGGTTCATCCTTTGCAGCCCACTGCTTTAACTGTTCTCTAATCTCAGGAGTTTTGCGGTGGATCCAAGTTCCTTCTGCAGTTATGAATCGATGCGAAATAGCAGTTATGAATCGATGCAAAATAGCAGTTATGAATCGATGCAAAATATTTGACTGACTTGGCTTAAACTGCTCAAACATGAAATGTTCATTGGTCCAAAGAGAACAAACATGGCACCCAAAATGTAGATAGCGTACACGTCCAATTCTTCAGTCAGTATATTACAAACACATTCTTTCAGTATACACATAGCCTCTGCTATCTCTCTAACTTTTATCATTTAAGTACACATCAAAAATTGATGCTACCCTCAGGAGAAAATGTCAGAATCCTGCATCATAGCCTTGGTCGGAAGGCTCATCCAATGTTCTCTCAGTTCTCAGATGCTAGACTATTATGTATAAACTTTTAGAAATTAGGACTGCATACCACTTGTCATTCATTTTTATCACAAAACATAGCTTATCTTCATTATATATCTTGGATGATGTTATATCATGTTTAGTCATCAGCATGGGCAATTGCCATAACCATCCCCTGCATGCAGTGAAGTTCTCTGCTAGCATGTATTTGGCAAATTTTTTATGTTGTGCCTGATATGGCATCACCATACATTCCTGAACCATGTGATTGATTATCCAATTATCACCTGTAGACAGGTAGCTTCTCCCTATCTTTCAACTTCTAGTAACCTAATAATTTTGTGAACCCATCTGTCCATATTCAGGAAATAAAAATCTACCCCAAGAGCAAATGGGTTCATTGTAGCCTTCTTTTTTTTCAAATGATATTGAGTGTCTACTGATACCAAACACAACAAAAGCCTCTGCTTCTAATTTCTCGAGAAATTTCACTTTATCTCCAAGTCATCCGTTTTATTTTACTGCCACCTTTATTTGGGTCTATTGTCAGAACTTACTTAAGTTTTATCCTAGAAGAACTCATGTTCATTAAGTATGTGTATGGATATTCTCGAAATTACATGAAAAGAATTGGCTTGGAATATTGGAAATGTACAAAGTTTAGTTGAACATATTAATAATGTTTCATCTAGCAATAGTTTATTCGTAATTTAAAATGCACTGCTGGATTATTTATACCCTATTGAAGTATTATAATTAATGTCAATCACATTTGTTGGAACTTGCTATCAAACTTTATTTGCCGGCAGAGTATAGCTGGGTCTTGCAAACTCTAAGTAAGTCACCCACACTACACTGCCAGAATGTCTGAATTACTCAGGGTTTACTTCAAGTAAGACAAATATTAACAAAGTAAGAAAAATATTAACATCACAGTGAAAGACGTGAAAACATATTTGAAGAATTTGTTTAGTTAATCAGTTGAATGTGTAGTCCCCTAATGCAGCCTAATATTGCCACATAGCATGTACTGCTTTCCCAAGAAGAATGTCTTTTATTGATTCTTATGTTTAAGAGAATATATTTTCGTAGGTGGCGGTAGTATAGAGGGTAGAGTGTTGGACTACTGACCGGAGATGTATAAAATTGTTCCTTCAAATGTACCTACAATTTTTGCAAATTTTTATGATAATGCGAGAAGGAAGGACAGCTCAATTATGTTCAAGTCCACTTTCCTCTGATTGATTCCCCTCTTGAACCATCTTCTAGCTCTGCTCTAGGGAAGGGTTGCCTCATGAAGAATTGAATAGGTCTAAGTTGGTGAATTGTTCAGGTGGTAGCAAAATTTCAATGCAATATATTGCATGAGGCTTCTTGTGCATTGCCTCTATCGTTCTTGGTGAACTGAGTACGTTTCATACAACAGTGCTGTTGATACAATCCTGGAATCAAACCAATAAAATATGCACTACATACATTAACATTGCGCATGCCAGAAAAATATAGCAAAATTAAATTTTTGTGTCATAATTTATGCAAAAAAAATTAGGATCTCTTTGTTGGACAATCCTTGTATGGTGTGTGTATGTTATGTACATATACACAAGCAAATAATGTATGTAGGTGTCTAAAAAGTTCTAACTCTATCTCAGTGGAATCGCAAGGGTGACAGGGATGGTGCGAATAAATCTCTTATGGTGAAAACCACAAAATGATTCCACTTGTCAGAAATGTGTTTGAGGTATGACCTTACTTTTTGTTATCATTCGATTAATGCAATACCTTTTTTTTATTAGTTATCATATAGAATGTCAACTAAATATTGAAGGGTGCATGGTACATAAAATCACTTGCCTAAAAAATTATTTAGTCAATATTTTCTGAATGAAAATATTTGAAATAGAGTGCTCTATTGGTAAATCAGTAAAAGAACTAACAATTAGTGTTATTTGACATTATTATAATCAATGAATAACTGATCGAAGCACTTTTCCACTGGATAAAATTTTGTATTTTACGACCGGGTTGCAATGTTTTACATTACATCAGGTCTGATGATGAGGTAATACATCGAAACCTGGTCGTAAAATACAAAATTTTATCAAGTGGAAAAGTGCTTTGATCAATTATTCATTATATTCAACTTCCACCACATCATGCCTGAAGCTATTGTTTTTATCATTATAATCATTTCAAGTGGGTCACAGTAGTCCGGGGTTAGAGCATTGGACTACTGACTGGAGGGCTCGGGTTCGTTATCCAGGCAAGCCTCTTTGGGCACTTGCACCTCCAATCAAGTTGATTTTTCAGGTACCAGATCTTCCTAGGAAATTATAACCGGCACAGGGAAAGGAACTGACACCCTTACCCTGATGTGAATTTTACATGACGTCGACCTTAGTACTGGGTGAACTCTACTGTCATCTTCCAAACCGACATTATGGCTGATTACTGTGTTTATGGCTAATGATACTTTCACGTATCTTGGTAGAGCTTCATATTCTCTCAGGTTTCATCCTGTATCTCTGCAGGAAAAAGAGTTAGTGCATGCGAAACACGAATGAATTCTTGTGATTTCATTATTTCTTGCTCTACATGTTGCAATTATCTAAACGGTCAAATGCTGAACTCTCCTTATAGTTTTCACTAATGTAATTCAATCAGTTGTTGTGAATAACATGGTGCTCTGGATTTGCTGGCTCAGGTTCAAGAAATAGTATGTTAGATTGTATTTTATTTTATATGAAAGCTTCTTATTTATGGTTTTTATTGGTTTTTTTAATCTCAATGTATGATAGAGTTTTTATCTGTGGTTAATGCTTGAACTACATGCCAAACTTCTCGGTGAAGGCACAATTTGGCATGATAATTTGTCATTTAGTGGCACAGAATCGTATATTAACTTAGGAGAGTGACGAGATATCGAGTATGGTATGGGAGAGTTGTACGCATTCTGTGATGTTTGTAGGAGGGAGAAAGGGGAAAAGGATGCCAGGGGTTGATACATGGGAACATGATAGAGATTAATTAAGATTTGGACTGGAGACGAGGACATTAGTTAGCCTGTGCCCTTCATAAATTGTCCAGGTTGAAGACATTGTAGTCATCCTCATTACTCAAACTAGGCTAAAGCATCCAATGCCCCTCCTATGGAAGTAAAATTATGTTGAAAGTCAGCAGTTCTAAATCATGGTGGTGGGTGGATTTTGGTGGTTGGGGGAAGGGATTCATATGCCCCCCATTGCCCCTCTGTTTCTGCACCATTGGTACAACTTCATGAGCTATGTTGCCATCCTATCAATATGGGCTCCTTGTCAGTACTTCATCTATTGCTTACTGATATCCAATGTTTTATTTAAACATGGATTCCTTTCATTTGTGGCTGCTATTATCATATGGGTACCATGAATCTTGTCGTGTATTAATTTCTGTTAGCTGATGTATTTCTTTTACTTTTTCAGACGAGGATTCATATGATCTCATCACCTGCTTTTGCTTGAAGCCATTTGCTGGGCGGCCAATGATTGAGTGCAGCAAATGCTTGACATGGATACATTTATCATGTGCCAAAATAAAAAAAACTAATATACCCGAAGTGTTCATATGTAACAAGTGCAAACGCCAAAATCACTCAGTGAGAAGACCTTCTTTACGAAGCATATCAGGTTCATCACCCACTGTAAGGATGAAGAAGAAAGTGTCAGTGTAGAGGGAATGTGTTGCGGATGAACTTGGACAACTATAATTTTGTTAACGATTTTGTGCCATGTGATTGGCCTTTAAAGGTATCTCTTAGTAGTCTTTCGGCTACAAAATAGTGTGTGCATCATTGAGGTTTTGTAAATAAGCATGCATGCAAAATGGCCAAGTATTTTATGGATGCTGCTGCATTTAACAGTTTCAAGTGAGCATACCCTTTGTTGCTTTATGGAAAGACTTGGTTGTGTCTGACAATATGCTGGAACCTTAAATATGTTCAGTAAATTATGACATAAATCAGCATTGTGTTATCAACATTTGAAGTTTTGTGCAGCACAAATTAAGTGGTGAAAAGAAGTCTATTTTTAAAGTTAAAAAATTTAGGGAAATCAAGATGGGAAGATATTACTTCTTCAATTCCTCAAAGTCATCGTGGGAGTTCATCAAATGAGAATTTTACATTGTGTCAGAATGTAATTTAAACCACATTTTTGCTGATTGCGAACTGCAACAAAGTGTCGAGAGTTTTTATTTTTTTACATTAATTTATGTGAAACTATTATTTGGATTTCATTATTATTTCAAAATTGATCATGTCTGGGATTTTGATTAAACTTTGAATAGCTTTATGGCTGTAGGAATTCAGTTTGTTTAAAAATTGAATTTAATGGGCCCTAGGTCAGCATTGGTCCACCACTTTGCTGGATGGAATTTAACTTTTGTATTGTGAAATAATTCTTTTTCCACCATGATTTAGATTCTTGCTAGTCATACCAATCTTCTTCAAGAGTAGATCATGGCTTAATCCTATTTCAGGTGCCATATTCCTTAAACCTTCTCTGATGCATAAATGTTCCTCAATTATTGTTGCTTTATCATTGTGCTTACAACTGTCAACAAAAGACAAATGGGTTGCAATCCACCAAAAGTTTTAAAAGGTTGTTTTATACCTTTGGGGGACGTCATTTGAAGGTGGCTCGGTTGTTTGATGCCTTACAGCTTACTTTTGTTTATTCTAGAGCATCCATTTGATGCTCCACAGTTGAAAATGCTGCTGCATTTAGCCTGAAAATGTTTCTAATTTTGATTATTATGTTGAAATGACTTGTGTTGGAATATGAAAACCTAATTGCTTTTTTTGTTATGTAAGAATCTTTGCCTTTTAAACACTAATTTTTGAAGCTATTGTCACTTGCATCAGGATTTAAATTCATTTGAGCAAAAAATGTTACCTGATAACATTATGGATTGCCTTTTTTGTGCAATGTATGAAAGTATATATTATAAATGTCGTTTAATTATTGAGAATGTATTTTTATGTGTAGCAAAGGTGTATATGGTGCTCTTATCCATAAAGACTTATGTGAGATACAAGCAAAACATTTTTTTTGCTGGAAGGACATGCATCAGCACATAAGACCACAGACTTTTCAATCCCTCCTATTTTCAGGTTTCTCTTTAATGTCTTTGCAATCTTCCAAATCCCTGATGTATATACTCTGAATATAGTGATGAAGCTGTTTTTATTTAATAGATTGATGTGGTGCCATTAGTCATTTGGTTTCTCTTTGTTTTGCAAGTGGTGACATTGGAATGTACGAATCTTTTGTCTGACAGTTGTGAAGTGAGTGCCATAGGATATTTTTCCATAGTAACTGGTTTAAGCATGTACATAAAGCTGAACACTACAATGCTCTTGACTTGTTAACAAACAACTTTTCTTCTCATGTTCCCTCTTGTTCTACCTTTTCAAGTCATAATAAGGGTGTGGTCAAAGGTTGTTGAACACAAAAATTTGATTATGTATAGTGCAGGTGAATCTGAAGAGGGACTTGTTTCTTTGCTTAATGACAAACGTCTTAATTTCTCCTTTTTCATGAAGTTAAGTTGAGAAAGGTATATTTCTTATGCGTACATAGATGTACACTCATAAAGCTGCAAGATAAAGCAAATAGCCATGTAGATTCATGTGTAATTGGTGGTCAATGTCTAATCAACTTGATGTAGACATTTGAGTGTTATTTTTTTTTTGAGTATGGTCTTCATGAATATTTTATAGGCACAGGTGTCCATTTATATTTTTCATCGAAGCATTAATAGATACGCAGTTAAAGAGTTGAAATGTACACTATTTAAGATTTATTTTGTTTGTACAAATGTGGCCACGGTAGGCACTGATGAACCCAAATTGTATGGATTGCAGTAACTGCTCATCTTTTAGGGAATTCATACTTTCATAAAAATTTCCTATTCTTGCCGCTATTTTAAAACTTCATGTTATTATCTGGTGCCCACTTCAGTATTCGAATTGGCCAATGGTGAACCACTGATGCCTCAACATTTCACATAAGTGTTATTGGTAAGAGTCCTGTTATGATTTTTGGTTGATGCTTTGCTTGCAAGAGTGATACATTGTCATGATGCTGGCAAGCAATGCCACCATCACATCATTGCTATTCATTGTAAATAGTGTACCTTTAAGTTGCCCGTAGTATATACCTTATACTTTGTTAAATATTCATGATATATTCATATGCAGCATTTAACATGTGGAAAAAATTGTACATATGTTTATTTTGTTGTTACACCAGAAGAGTGATAGCCATTTGTGAGCTAGTTTTGTGTTTTCCTGTGAAGAATCCAGGAAAAATGGAAAAGGTTTTTTATTTTTATTGCATGATTTTGTCTTATGAATGTTGCCTTAAATGAGCAATCATTCTATGTATGTTTTTGTGACAATTCATGAATGTTTGTTCCCAACTGGATACTAGAGATGCACAGTCCTTCTTGCAACCATTTTTTTTTTACAGATTTAAGAATATGATTTGAAAGTTTGTTCAAACCTCTCTTCAATACAATCAGCTTCATGATTCACCCTAGTTGCCAGAGGAAATTCTGTGCTGTTGCAATGAGTACCAGGTGTAATTTACTTATCAGTTTTAACAAATTTTAAAGTTTCCACGCTTTTATTTTTTGATGGTTTTGAAATAGCTCTGTAATTGTTTTCATTTGATGTAGATTTTAATAAATTTATGAGAAATTTCATTTTTACAAGTTCTTTGCTAATACAGTTATTAAGTAACAAACTTTCAAGCACCTTATATTTAAACTATGTTTAGAAAAATACACCTAGGAATCTTGAGTTTTGAAAATTTTCTAGTATATCCCTTAATAGAACTAACCTGACAAGCAGTTGTTCTACGACCGGATTGAATCTATTTTCACTTGTAATGAGTGAAAATCCAGTGATAATTGGATAAATAAAAACTTTTAAAGTTTCTTGGATTTTTTGTATAGAACGGTCCAGATGACAACTGTTGACTGGCAAACATAGGCCATGCAGAAATATTTTCAATGCTCTTAAGTTGCTTGGTAAAACCGGGTGGTGATCTTTGGTATAATTCTTGTATAGATTTTTGGTTATAGACTGGTACCTGTGGACTTAAGACATTCCTTATTTCTTATTATTTAGTTTGAAATTATGTTATTGAATGTTCGGGCATGCTCCCGTGTAATTTAAGAGAACTGAAAAAGAAACACATGCAAGAGCTCTTAATTATTGTGTGCATCTGTGAGAACTTTTTGTTTATTTGTTGCTTCTTTAGGGAATTACTTACAGCTCATGTGTCCATTGAGATTTTTGTTACTTATCCCAATCTGTTTTCTGAGCACTTCTTTGGTTTACCTAAAGTATGAGGAGGCAGAAATTCTTTTATCTTGTAGTGCCATTAGATTTAGTGAGCATGTTAGTTGTGAAATGCCCAATCACCTTGGGAAGCATGGTAATTTTTCTAAAATTTCTTGTAAAAAATTAATATTATTCGCTCCATTAGTGAAGAATGATTGGTTCCCATTCCATATTTTGTAATTAATCAAAAATTTTGTTTTAAGGCATTGCTCTCTGTTGGAAGTGCAATTGCCCTATATATAATTTTTGAAGGGTGTTTTCTCTGTATTAACGATGGTGCTGATATCATAGTCATAAGTGGATGATTATGGTGGCAGAATTCTGAAGAGTTCTTACTGTAATAAAAGAGTAAGGATTAAAGGTGTGACTTTTATAGATATGGATGATGTTAACGAGTACCAATATATTCTGGCAGCCACAAAGTTATATCATTTGATATTTCATTTAATAGCATTCTTTCCGAGGTTATTCATGGCCTTGATGCAAAATAATGCAATAAACTGGTTGGTTATTTATTTGATTTTTATATATCAGGGTTGAAATTCTGAATATTGTAAAATATTTCTGCATATTTTCTTTTTTTTATTCAAAGTTTGAATTATTTGTTTAAGTAGAATTTTTTTGCAATGGTTTCTTAAATTGGTTTCTCTGAAATTTAATGTTGATACCTAATTATATTATTAATGGTTATGATTCAATTTGTCCAGTGTCCAGTTGGTTGTTATCATGGCTAAAGGATATTAATGTGATTGAAAGATCTGTAAAAATGAATATTTATTGTAATTTGACAGCTATATTTTATGAATGTGGTTTCTCCAGTGCATGAGGAAGTCAAATGATGTACAGCTTTTCTTGATAAATACACAATTATATTGTTTATAATTGATTTATTTCTATCCGTGTTAAGTTGTATTTACACTGTAAAAGTTGAATGAGGTTGGAAGTAAAATATTTTCCAATACATTCAAATTCTAAAAAATCAAGCGTTAGCATTATTTAGCAAGGAAATATTTCATGACAGGTGTTTATATACCTGCAGTGTTGATGAATCTCTAAGGCAAGACAAAAATAGGGTTCATTTGAATGGGTAGTACCTTGGGTGTGCAGTGTATGCGTACTTCATTATTATTATTAAGTGCAATTTGGAACAAATTATCTCTCGTCATATCCCTATTTATTAATTCAATGCTTAAATAGCATTTTGTGGCTAATGTTGGGCGTTGAGAGGAGGTCAATCGCCAAAATTTTGGCTTTCCTTACCCTGTGGGGTTTGTGCTTATCCTCTTTATCTGTCAAATTCCACCATTATTTTCTGTTCATAGGTTGTTCCCTCAAGGTCATGATGATCTGATATATTTTCATCTGTCCAACCAAACAGGATCGCCATTAATGACAGTGCACACCACCTTCTATTGCATGTAGAGTGCGGTGAATCTCTTGGATTTAATTTATTTTCTGTATGGTAGACGTCAACTCATTTCCGTAGATTTTTTAGAGCATCTAGAATTTGGTAAGCTGATATTTTTATGCATTAGTGTATTCCTTGAATGCCTAAGCTGTTTGCAAGGCTGATTTATATATTTGGCAAGGCTAGCACCTGGGGTGGAATTAAAAGTGCCTTTGAAGCTTTAAATCAGTGTCACCTATATGAGTTTGCCCTTCCTGAGGATTGCCCTTAGATGAACTGAATCTTAAATAGAACTGAGAACTTAAATGCATTTGATATTGCCTTTTGAAAGGCCCCATTTTGTCCACACTAACAGAACTTGAGTCAATCCCTTTCTCATGGCAACATGCTGGACAGATATTCTAGTGTGCCAGTTATCTTAAGGAAGAATGTGTCGGTTATCCTGTGATGGGTAGGGAAAGCACCATGAAGTGTAGGCTTCTTTCTTAAAGGATAGGTAGGCATTTTAGGTCAACTGAACTCTTACTCATCACGCTGGCAAATGTTGCTCTATACATATCATAATGATGCGGCCATGGATCCAAGAATGGGGTTGGAGAGCCATTGAATTCATGCAGCCAGCACATCCCATGACATTTGTCAGCATCTCTACATAGTTGGGTTGTCCTATGTTGATATATGATTACTCACTTGAGTAGTCTCTTATAAAAGTCCCCCTTGAAAGGGGATTCATTACTTACTCATACTTAGTCATACTTACGATCAAATCATTTGGACTGGAGTACAAATTACACATTCAAAGAAGAAGAATAGGGTAATGAGTTATAAGGATAATCATAGAATACTTTTGCTTTATTGATATGAATTCATCCTTAGTAGATACCAATAAAGAGGATGTGGGAAATATGTAGTCACCGAGATTTTTATTTTATGTTAGCTTTTTTCAGCCAACAACTCCCACATCAAGAAGTATACGAGTACATCACGTTATCCCTTTCCTTGGATCTCCAGCCGAATGTTTTTGGAAATTTGTGGTGGGCAGCCACCATGCCTCAAGAAGTTATAGATGCAGACTTTTCCCACCATTCTGGCCTTTTAGTGGACATATCATGCAAACAGCCTGGGGAAAGTGCTCTGAAGCTTTCCATTGTAGGAATTTTAGCCCCTCCATGGGCTAAACAGCCATGGCCCATTGCAAGTAATTGGTGGTTTCTTGCCATATCTTTGATTTCTGTTGGAATTTCCTGAGATAACCAAGCCATCAAGAACTCCCTGGCTGGTGGGAATTGCACTCCAAGGAAAGACCCTTTCCCAGCAGCTTACTTGGGAAGGCTCTTAGATATTATGTAACAATATCTTGAGCAGCAGGCTCAAGGAAGCTGGTGGAAATGGAAGCACTTCCGCCACCTTGTCCACTAGAGTTGTGAAATTGGCCAGATTCATCGCTGCTTGGAATTGATTATGACATGCATGTGCTATGGTAGATGACTTTATTGATTTGCCAGGAACCAAACTGCTGGCAAGGGAACAGATATTGCAAGGAAGCTGCTCTGACTTCCGGTAGCCAATTGCTTTGTTCCCCAGGAGCTGCTTAGTTTGTTAGTGCTTTGAAATTGAAAACAGTCACATTAGCTCTTCCCACAACCACTTATTGCTCTGAGGTGGGCTGGTGATACCCTCAACTTCTTGGGCATAATGTCTGTTGAGTTTCACCACTGCTAACCAAAATTCGGCATTATTGTTCTTGATGTTGGATCAATTAAAATGCCCCTCCAATTGGACAGACCAGAGCAGACACAATGACTGCACCTGTATGGGCACATGACTCACTGAATTCCTATTGCCTCTTAACTTATCCTTAGGCATCCTGTTCATAGTTTCACACAATGCACCATCACTAACAAAATATAATAGTAGATAGACACACAAGTTAAAAAAAAAGAAATAAAGTTAACTTAAAGTGGCATGTAGAATCATGGGAAATGGAAGATATTATTTTGTAGTCAGTATTGTAGGTTCACGTTTGGATAACTTTGGGGTCTCCACTTTTGGTGGCTATATCAGGGGAAGATCAAAATCAATAATCTCAATAATAACTTACACAAATTCATTAGTTATATAAATATATAAATACATAATAACATACCTGAGCGGAATGTGGTCTGTGGGTCAGTAATCGGAGCCAAGGGGTAACTGCTTCCTGATCTCATACCATTTTCCATTGGTCTCTTCTCGGCCCTGCCATTGCCAACATTTGAAGGCTGGTATGCATACATAAAATATCAATTCTATGGCTGACGCATGAATCATTAACCATCACAACCTCCTTGATTATGACATTAAAACAATGGATTTATTATTCCTGGATGGCTTCAATTAAAATTATATACCTATTATTCAGGAATTGTACAAATCCATTTCATTTGCTCATTGGTGATCCTTATTGATTTATTTTTAGATACATTTACTTAGCTGAAGCCAATACCTTAGATGTTCATTAACACATGCTTACTTGAGATTGTTTTGATACCTGCATTAAAAAAATTAAATTATAAGATAAAATATGCATTTATCTATTTTGAGTCCAATTAGGAGTTAGGAAGGCAGTTGGAATTAAAAGGCTTATCCCTTGAATGATTTATTTATTTAAAATTTGCCTTGTGAAGTACATAATGAATGGTTTTCTTTAGTTAAATGCTATGACTTCTCATTGATTTTATCACTGAAACACTTCTTCAAAGCAGCACCACTCTTAGCTGCTAATATTAATGCATCTTTTGTCATGAGGGAATTAGTGGTCTTTGCTCCACTTGCAGTGCCCATTAAAATATGACTGTTTATAAAAGCTGTAATGAGATCATTCCCATAGCCACCCATTTCACTATATCGATAATCATTGGGCACAAGATAATGATAGACTGGCCAAAATGTCTTGGTAACCAGAAATATTGTGCTATCATCACCTGATGGATATCTGAAAGTGAGAGGACTTTATAGTTACTTGTTAAATAGCAATGTAATTGGGCAAGAAATTGCAAATCACATTTTCTCATACCTTTGTCCTATTTTGAGTCCCCAAATGTTATATCCACTGTGCATTAACCAGTTGATATTAGTGTTTAAGGCAAAGCGAAGAAAACCAATAACAAAAACAGAGACTAATATTGACTCATTCCAGTACTCAACTGGTGCATTTATTGGTAGAAGGAAGCAAAATACGGCTATTAATATCCATTTAAATCTGAAAAAAATTTCCAAAATTAACCCAATCTTTCATATGGAACACATTTATATGTACATAGTGGTTTGTACAATTGAAAGCACTGCATATTATTTCTATAGGTACCTATTAAATACTTACAAATCATACTTAAATAAAATGGTGCATAATTTTAAATTATTTTACTCTTTCAAGCATAGATTATAAATTTAGAATATGCTATGGAAGCTCTATTTATCATGGAATTTAAAAATTGTTTACTTCTATCCCTACATGCATATCTAATTCTGGTGATATATTAAGAATTCCTGAAGATATAGAATGCTTTAATATCACCAAGTTATCTCTGACGCCTCATGAAGAGTAGTATATAGAATAATAGCATATTTGTAATCTTAGAACCATACATATCGATAATTAGACATGTATGGCTCTTAATAAAATGTTACTTTTATTAAAACCACGGTAATGACATTCTCAAGAAATACGAAGGCTATGGTAATCATTAAAGTTGGCTGATCATTAACTAGAACAGGTAGAACAATTTCCCTAATTGGGAAGTGTTTTGGATGAAGATGTATGGAGTGGTGGGGAGATTAAAAGAAGATTTGCTTTAGGTAAAGAAGCATTTGCATAGAGGTAAGATATAACGGATGGCGCCTCAAGCAAAAATGTAGAAAAGGATTAGGGAAAACTTATAATGGAGAATAATTTTTTATATTTCTGACATATGGTTGTTGAGACTGGAGTATAAGTGTAGATTGGACACCTTTGATATATGGGTTTGGAGAAGATAAAAAATAGGAAAAAAGAAAGGAAAATAAACAATGAAGTTCCAGGCAGTGTAGGGAAAGAGAGAGAGAGCAAAACTGTTGGGAGAAACTGGAAGGCAGGACAAGAATGCAGGAGGTACTGAAAGGCATTGGTATGCACAAGTAAAACACATTCCTGAAGACGTAATACATGGCAGAATGCTGATAAACTGAAGTTGCGGGAGGAAAAAATTGGAATTTTGGATGAACTTAAGGAAGGTAAAAAACATGCATAGCTGAAGAACAAGTTATTGCGATTATTATTATTAAAATTTGTTAGAGCAATATTTGTTTCTATATAGGCAATCAGGATAAAATACAAGGGACCAATTGCACATAATATAAGGCACTTCAATAAATGAGAGATTGTAAATTACACATAAATATGTAAACAATTACAACATACTACAAAATAATATGAAAAATTACATTGAATAAGACAAAAATATGTAGAAATTCACAACAGGTCACACGATTGACCATTTAAGTATTCTATGAGAGAATAGAACATCTCCTTTTGCAGGTATTCCCTTAGTTTCACTCTAAAGCTACCAACACTTTCAATTTCTTTTAATAATTGAGGTGAATTATTAAATAATGCTGTGCCCATTTCCTAAGGTCCAACTTTTAAAGCTTAAGTTCTTGCGCATTTGTAATGTATATCATTGATACCTATTGTGTTACGACCTTTAACATCACTGTTTAGTGTGAAGCAGTTCATATTTCTTTTAACATTGATAGTTAGGCTTAGAATATACCGTATTTTCCCATCGATAATGCGCACCTTATGTGTAATGTGCATCTAGAGCTTAGTAGTTATCATGAATTTGTATAGATACCGCATGTCCTTTTTCTCATGGACTTTTAAGATGAAATAACTGTAACAGTAGCAGATCTGTAAAAATAGAATGCAATTAGAAAGGCATGCTTCCAGACTAATTTATTTGTGCTAGACTCTTCTTTAAATTATTGTGTACACAGGTATATAAATGTTTGGATTTTTTTCAATTTTTATTTTACATAACGTGCATCGTCATTTTTTTTGATCATATGAACATTTTTGTAATGATAATGCGCGCATTATCAATGGGAAAACACGGTATATATGCATGGTAGGGGAAGTTATTTCTCGTTCTTGAAAATTGCCTGTGATGGGAAATTATGTGGTTTCACAGAGAAAATCCTCAATGATAATATTCTGAGATAGAGTCAAAGGATATTTTATGTCATATTCATTAGGGCTTAGGTTTACGATACTTCATTTTGCCAGCATCCATTAATAACATGCTCTATGACATTCATTTTCCGCTAATTATAATAATTTAATAATGTAAGCCCAAGATATTGATGGGAGATTCTGATAGTATGGAGGTAGAGATCAAACCTTCTTACCAATACACTTCAAGGTTTTTGCTGTGTGATCTATTCACAGCCAATCTTGTAAAATGGAACCTGACACTAAAGGGCAGACTAAGTAAAGAATCTTCATTAGTTTATCAAGCAAAAACATTGAACTAATTGAATAAATATTTACTGAATGTCCACATAGATAAAGTAGTGAATGTGGGCTAAAGTAGGGAAAGCACCAAGAGATGAATAATAAATTAGGGTGGGAAACTAGCTAAAAAGCTTGGTAAAGAATTCAGCGTGATGATATGGATACTTTGCAAAGGAAGGGAGAGATGTGGGTGCACTATTCAGAAAGGTGGAAGCACTATCGAGAAGTAAAATAAGGAAATCCATGCACTCTATTAAAGATATGACAGGAAATTATTAATTGACATAGGAAAGACTCAATAGGGATGTATAAAATATGGGATATTTACATGGTAATAATATTTGGCTAGCAAGTTAAAACAAAGAAAGAGAATACAACATAGTTGGGGGACATAGCTTAGGTCCATGCATCCTTGATTGTAAGACAAAGAGAATTAGGTGAATTGAAATAAAATAAGTCTATGGGGATAAACAGTAAATAATCCCCTTGCTAGTTAGATAAAATTCATCAGCAAGTGGACCGGCTGATTTCAAGAAGAGCAGGAACACTTGAGCATTGTCCACCTGCAGAAATACTTACTTAACAGTCAAGGAAAATGATGAGGGAAGAGTTTTTATGACTACTTCATAATAATTATGAGTGAGAAATTTGGCTGGTTGATTTCCTTAGATCAATGTTAGTGACCCAAAAATAGCAAGGGCAGTCATGTGTGAGGACTAGAGAGCAATAACTTTAATATCACATGCATCAGTCCGATTTTGCATACATCTAAAACTGTACATCCTTAGGATCATCAATAAGAGGATGAAGAGGAGGGTAAATGATTACTCAGGGGACTTGGACAGTTTGGGTTCTGAAAAGGGAGACACATGTTGCTGTAGTAGTAATGAGAGCGCTAATCAAGAGGAAAATATAATATAATCATAATATGTTTGCCCTTTTGATGCATCTTGAGAATTGCTCTAAAATTAGTAAATAGAATAGAATTAATGAATGTGTGGGAGTAGTTTGGAGGGATATCTGACTTATCCAAAACCTGTATGTCATGGACTGCACAGGTAATAGGTTCATGTGGTGGTTGGAGAGGCAAGATGGGCAGTGCCAGGGAGGGGAGTGAGTCAGAGATGCCACTACTGCCTTATCTTTTCAGTGTATATGCAAAGCTTACTAGTGAGCAAAAGAAAGCAGGGGTGAAACTAGGCAGTTCATGAAAGCAGTTAGATTTGATGATGATCAAGCTTTAGTTAGCCAGTAGGTCAAGGTGTTACAATCATTGCTAAGGGCATTAGATATCCGGTCTGATAGGTATGGGATGAAGATCTATCTGTAGAAAATGAAGATAATGAGATTTGTGAGGAGGTTGAAAGGCTAAGTTAAATATTAAAATCGCAGGACAAAAACTAAATCAAGTAGAACAGTTTACCTATGTTGTAAGTGTTTTGGATACCCTTGAGGGAAGGGGGAGAGAGAATATTCCTGCAGTATCCCCGCTTGCCATAAGAGGCAATTAAAAGGATGGGGAGACAACACTGGGAAATAATTCCCTTGCTAGTTAGATAATGTTCATCATCAAGTGGACCGGCTGATTTTAAGAAGAGCAGAAATGCCTGGGCTTTGTTCCACTGTGCATTTGCCATGCGTGGGTACCTGGAGAAGAAGATCCTGTCAGCTGAGCACCACTGCGGTTCAAAGGGCAACAGAAATCCAACAAAGCAGAGCAAACCCAGGTCACAATACTCCTCTTTGCCTTGGCACTTTAAAGTATTTTTTCTTCACTTGGATTCACTGTTCCCATTTTCTCCCATTTAATCCTATCACCCAGGAAATACAGTTGTCTCTCCCCACCATCTACAGTAAGGTTGTCAAATTATCCTTTCTGTGGGTCCCAGTGCACATGGGAATTACTGGAAATGAGAAGACTGCTTCAGCGAAGAAGGAGTCTGCGAATGCTACTGACATATAATCATCCGTAATACTGGTTGATGATCTGAAAGTGGTTCTTAAGAACATATCCCAAAAGCAGGGGAATGACACTTGAAGACTGGTTACCTGTAACAAGCTTAGCATGGTGAAATCCATGGCTTCAGTGTAGTCATCCTCTGTCAAAAGTAAATGGACCGAAGAAGTTGTCATCACATGATTGAGAGTAGGGTACGGTGCTTTGGTACAATCTTACCTCTTCACTGTTGAGAAAAATCCACCTCTGTGTGAAAAGTGCGACTCCCCATGCGACCATCTGTCATGAACAGACAGAATGAAAGAAATCCCGGGCAGAGCACAGCAGGCTGGACATTGAGGGAGACCTCGTTTCTGTGCCAGGCAATTACCCAGATGTCCTGGGCCAATTAATAGCTTTTTTGAAGGAACCTGGTCTCCTATGACTCATGTAACATGCAAGTGATGAACGACACAGCTTGCATCTTGCTTCAATGTTATTTTGATGTTGATAGTGCTCTTATTAGGTTAGTTTCACACCTTTCATATGAACATATTGGGTTGTGAGAGGTGCAAAATGACCTTAGCAGTTGGGGCACCCTAATATATCTATCACCTCTACCATTATTTTGGACCAAAATGGTCTAAGTATTAAAGAAATAGTAATATCTGAAGAAGAATATCATAAGGCAAATAAGCTTCCATGCAGGGGGTGGAATTGATGACAAGAATGCTGGGTAAGGAAAAATAATGAATGCTTTCATGATGTGCTTAGCTTTGTGCGGCAGAGAAACTTGATCATTAGAGCAAATAATAGGCATTGAAGGGTTTCCATATATAGGTGTGCAGGAGGATGGAAAAAGTAAAATAGATGGAAAAGAAAATAAATGAAGAGATACTTGCATAATGGGGGAGAAGTGCAAAGGAGGCAGGAAGAGTGTATTTCCTGGAACTCAAATAAAGTGCCCACTCTAAATGTTAAGATTACAAAGGCACAGTAATTAACTTGAAGATTGAATAGCTAGATAAGGATAGAGCTCATCTAGTACTAAGCCCAATGGCATGTGCAATTCACCTATCAGGGGAATGGGAGCCAATTCCTTTCCCTGTACCACCTCTGGTTGCCCAGGAAGATCTGGTGCCCAAAAAGTCACACAGATTGAATAAAAATGTTAGTTAGTGTTGCTGAATAGTGGTATAAATTTTCTGAGTCGAGGCCAGAGAAGGCAACCTATTGTGTGCACCAGGCTTCATGCAAATTCAAAGGTAATGAATTCAGCATGTCCTCTTGATGGGCTATTCTACCACAACCACCAAATCTCAGGAGAAAATTTTGATAAGCAGATTTTATGAAGGATGATAAGAATGATTTTTGTAGAGAGAACATAAGTTAAAAAGCTGTTCTATAGGGTAGAGAATGGTACAAATTTGTTTGGTACAAGTGCAAAGAGGGTTAAAATAGTGGATCTACATCTATCTAAATGGTACCCAGGAAGCCACTACTGGGCATGCAGCATAAAAAATACAGTTTTCCATAATTTTAAATTAAAATAAACATGTAAAGTAATTCAAATAATGTAGTTAATGATAGCTATAGATACATGCACTACACTTTCTAAGTGTGGAATACTTCTCTATTCAAATTGGATGAAGTGCTGGTGACAAGGAGGAGAAATTAAGATTAGATAAAATAATGACATAATACTAAGCATAATGACAGCAAATAGTTAGAATGAAAAAAAAATTCATTGATCCCCTAGTGTGGTTACTTACAGTTATTCCAACCCCTTATTGTGCATGGGAAGAATGACACCGTAAACCACCAGTCAGTTCTACACTTGATCACTTTAATCTTACTATCATGATCTCTCCTTCCATATTAAGAGAGGGTTAATGATATATTGTCAACATTATCACAATAACTGCTTCCAATTTATTCATCAGATTGAATCTGTAATTTAAACTCTACTCTGTGAGTGATTCCCAATCTAGTTCATCTAATAATTTTGGAATGCTACTCAACTTATCCTAAAGCATTTTACAACTTTAGTTCCTCTACATGAACACAGTATGATTCAGCAATCAATGCCCCCCATGAGGATCCCATATGCTAGCAGCTTATTCTAAATTAGGCTAAATAGTCAAAAATAGCATTGTCTAATAGTCTAATATATTCTAATATTTTGCTTGCTAATCCACCCACATATTTCCTGTGGGTTTCACCCAGAAGAAGTCTTAATTAAAGGTAATTTGGTATTTCTGATGTAATAGGTATTCAGGAGAGAACTAATATTATTACAAAAATTCTTCACCATACACTTTTTAAAGTTTATTTCTGGAAAACCTTGTGCTGCACCAATGTGTTCTTGTATCCTCAAGGTTACTGGTATACCTAATAATTACTGCATTGCTGTAAAATAAGCATATTTTACTATCAACCATATTTTTAATGTTCTTAATATTATGGATGAATAAATGAGGCCTGATGAGAATACCTTGGTGAAAAAATTCAGTGACTTCTAATTCATTAGTGCTAACAGCTTCTATGATTACTGATTGTATGAGACCATTCAGAAATCTCTATTTCAGCCTAGGATATGTTTATCTATGCTTTAGGCTTCTAGCTTTGTGAGTGGCTATGATACACTTTACGAAAGATTTTTTAAGTCTAAAAACACCAAGTCAACCATGTAGATAGAAGCTGCAGGATGTTAAATGTGTGTGGCAAGTGTTTTGTACATATTCTATATTATTATTATTATTACCATACTTATTAAGATGACTGCAAGGGTGCCATTTGGTTGATAATTAACCATGAATTTAATTAGACTTTTACCTTTTTTGGAACATTACCAAGGGATCTGCTTCTAAGTCTGACATATCAACCTGTTGATAAAGACTATCAATGTCTGGATGCTGGTGTACCAAGTGACAGGTAACATGGGAGAACAGGAAGCCTTTTTGCAGACCATATGGGTCCAGTTTAGTCCCAAATGATATGTGATGTAGTCTATGAGTGCGCACCCATTCATAAACACTTCCCTGAAAGCATAAATGAACACTGTTTCACCTCATTTCATACTTTGATGCACATTTTCATTAATACATAGATATCGAAGATACAAATGATACACTCAAGATCAAGTTTTTGTATTTAAAGGCACTTAAACATATCTTGTGCAATGATAATAATGAAGATGGAATATATTCTTTCTTTCAATGCACTGTCATGCAGTGTTAACAGTTTTAAATTCAGAGATTAAATTAAGAAAAATGTAGGAAGCATCTGAATATTGCCACACATAATGATCATATCCTCTACATTACATCTTTAATAAAAAATTATTACTTGGATCTTATTATGAATGGTATTCTTGAGAAGAGTAGCTATTAAATTTGCCAAGGATAGTATAGAGGCAAGTAAACATTGTAGTTCATTTGAGAAAAATACTTAAAAAGACTTAAATTTTCACTTATCTCAAATTACACTAACATATCATGAATATATGTTTTCTTTCTGTTTATCAAACATTTGCATTTTTCTGGTGGTGTCTTTTGCAGCTAGAGATCAAAGTGATATTTTTGTTCCAAGGCATATTTACACTTTGTCCCATACCCTTGTACTTAAACATGAACAATCCACTTTTTATTCTAATGAATTGATTAATTAATGTGATATTAGACTTAGGATGCATTTATTGCTTATCAGTGGCATTGAAAGTTTCCTTAAACCTACTGGTATTAGGATTTGGTTTGGCTTTTTAGTCATTAGGATTTAAAATTTAGACTGTAACAGTGCTATCATATATATTATGCATGTTGGTTCACATGAAATTTCAATGATATTCCATTACTTTTTAACTATATGTCATGCTATTTATAGTTGCAGATGAGGAAAAGAATAGGCATCTAGAATGGAATGATGGGAAGCAGGAAGAATACCAGTTGAAATCGAAGTGTTTAATTTAGTGTAGGGGTAAAACTGAATCTCATTACTCAAGGCATGAAAATGTGGTGGTAGTTCGCTTTTATTCATCCTATACATGTACTTACCTCAAATGGTAGCTTTCCTGTAAAAAATATCAGGTCTATTGGTCACTTGACGCCACAAAAGTTTGAGAGGATAAATGTACCTCATGGATCAAATGAGCAATAACTATCTGAACCAGGAGACAGCATAGAGTAATTTTAATCCATCTTTGCATTTATTATTTATGCTAACACCATCTTCTGAACAAATTGTTTTATATTGAAAATAATAGTTTATAATGAGCAAATAATTGTAACAAATTAGTGTACTCATACCCTCCCCAATTCATTTAAATTTTATTTTAAGCTCCTGCCCAAGTAGTTCAGGCTGACAACAGAAATAGATTCTGCAATTTATTGCCATAATAACTTATTTTATCAGTTTGATTTAGTCACACCTTTGAGCACACAGTTACCTTCTGGTGTCAACTTTAATGACTTGGGCAGGAGCTATAATTATATAAGTAAGCTCAGTGACCAGGAACTTAAACAGGCTTGGTCCAAAGTCTTCCATTTAGGATGAATAGGTTTTTGCCCAGAATGTTTTCAGAGGGTAAAAATTAATTTTGTAGAGTGGCTATGGCCAAAAATTTCAGCATCATAATTTAGATAACTGCTGAAAAATGGATAATAGATAGATCTTAGGGCCACAGTAAGGATTAACATGCTTAGTTTTCTCAGATCCTTTGATAATCTCTCACTGAAACCATTGATATATGAACTGTGGCTAATTTTTAAGTTGCAGTGAATTTGGCTGAAATAACCAATGCAAAGGTTGAAGGCAGACTGAGGACCACATGGTGCCCTGTTTGTCTTCACAAACCCCCATTTTCCACACTTAATTCACAGGGATAGCCACTAAAATAATAAATCCACAGGGATAGCCACTGATAAATCTGCCACTCTGATCTTGGCTGCTTTGATGTACTAGGCCTGTTGATCATAAGCTCGTAAGGGGATCACCCAGCATTAAAGTTGATTTTCCATCAATTATGGGATTCCCTTTGTATCCTCAAAGATGCACCAAAGGGGTTTTGTGATCTCTCAACAGCTTGATACAAATACTGTATGAACTTTTTACTCCAAACATAATAGCGAAAGCCTCTGTATGTGTATGCAATTCTTTTCTGCCTTACTTAGTAATCTAGAGGCAAATGTGATTAGCATTCCCTCCCCCTGCTGAAAATATACAAAATAACCACCCATAGGCCAAATCATTAAACATCAACATCCAATACTAGTGGAAGAGATTGATTTTGTCACATTTAAACCACTGGAAAGCTGGTAAATTTTTTGCAGATTTGAAATCAGCATTTGACTCTGCTGACATTTCTCGCTCAACTTCCTTTCTGAGAAGCTGATGCAAGGGAGTAAGTAAGAAGCCAAACATGGAATAAATTTCGATTAGTACAGTATAAGCTGCAAAAAATGCCTTAAGTTTGACTGCTTTGGTGGCTTCAAAGTAGCATCCATTTTTGATTTGGTAGGATCATCCTTATCCTGTTTACGCTCTGTGTTCCTCTTGATTAGTGACCTCATTACTGCTATGGTATCATACGTGTCTCCCTTTTCTGAACCCAAACTGATCATCTGATAAGTAATCATATAATCTCTTCTCTATGCTCTCATTAATGATCCTAAGTATGTACAGCTTTGGATGTTTGCAAAATCAAACTAATATATGTGACATTAAACTTATTGCTCTTTAGTCCTCACATATAACTGCCTTGTCTATTTTTGGGTTACTAACATTGATCTTAGGAAATCATCCAGACAAATTCCTCATTGATAAATACTATAAAGCAGTTCATAAAAACTCTTCCCTCATCATTTTCCTAGACAGTTAAGTAGTTCTGCAGGGATATTGCCCTACAGACATTTGATTTCAATTCACCTAATGTCCTTTTTGTCTTGCAAATCAAGGATGCCTGGGCCTAAGCTATGTCCCCCAACTATGCTATTCTTTTTCTTTGTCTTAGCTTGCTAGCCTAATATTATCACCATGTAAATATCCTGTATTCTTTGCATCTCTCTTGAATCTTTCCCGTGTCAAGAAATAGTTTCCAGTACTTAATTCTGTGTTCACATTATTCTGTTACATTCTCTCCTCTTCATCTTTTCTCATCATTTTTTCAGTAATTCATGGTTTCCTTGGGTTTTTCCAATTAATTATCCCCATAGTTTCATTTGTGATTTTTTATATCAATTTTTTATGTTACCATTTTATGTACTGCACCCATCGACCTGTCCTCACCCATAATTTTTTCCATTGCCCCCAGTACTCCTTCCTTTTCTATCAGGTTAATGCTTCTACATTCCATTTCCTTATTCTCTTCACTTTCATCCCTGTTTTATCCTCTGTAACCTGACATTGCACTTCATTTGTGTTAAATGATAATATAAATCCACATTTGATCCTGGGAAATTGTGCATTGATCACACTGTTCCCCACTCTGTCTAACCATAATCAATTCTATTTATCAATGAATCTCCTGGCATTTGCTACATATTCTTATGCTTATTGCAGTGTTTGTTATGATTGATCTCTGTATCCTGCAGACCTCTTTTGCTTTCTTCTCACTGTCATTCATTGCTCCAAAGCCCTTCCTCACTCCTATTTATCTCTTCACCCACTACCATGTTCCAACCCCCATCCCCCCAATACCAATTAATCAAATCATAACCAAATGTTCTTTTTACGAACTACCACATTTATTTTCTCTAATTGATCACATACCAGGTCTATTTCTTACTCCCGGCGATTACCAGTTGCCATGTACACATTCTTAATGATCAAGTTTAGTGGTTTAGCTTTTACCTCAATGAATGACAGTCTATCACTCATCTGCTCTGTTTACACACTTCTTCCTACCTTTTGTTCAATTCTTTTGCAATTCCTTACTGGATCACTTCCTCTCCGATGTTGCTCTTCATTAATTTCTCCAATAATCCCTGCTATCCTTCCATCTCAGCTCATGTTGCATTAAATATCTATATTTCCTCTCTCTGCCTCCCTATTTCATAATTTCTCATGTACCTATCTGTCCATAACATAATCCTAGCATTATTTATTCTCAAAAATGCAAACATGTGGCCATATTATCCTCAGGGCTGATTTGAGCTGCATTTGAGAGAGCAAAATGACCATCTTCTTTCAATAGAAAGATAGTAATCACTTCAGTATTGTGTGTAAAAGACACCTTATGACCAAATAGTAATCATGGACTGCTTTTTTTCCAGTTGCCAATAATTCTCAAAGGCCTTCCTCAGTGAGATACAGAGAAAGAGTGACTAATTAAATAAATTATTTAGTTGGCTCCCTAATGATGTCCTCAGCCGGGAGAATGGAATTTGTGGATGAATTATATGCCACATACTTCTTCCATGATAATACTAGGCAAAAGTATCTCACTTTAAGAGCAATGTGATTACAAAGGTGTTGTGATAGTCAGATGAGAGAATGGTAAAAATGAGTCAATTAATGTCAGACTGGTAACAAACTGTAGTGGGCAAACTGCTGACCATGTTGAAACCGAAAAATTACTTTAGACATTTAAATCCTTATTTGTTCGGAGTTACCAAGCATAGCCACTGAAATTGCTGAATAAAGTACCTGCATTTTGAATATTATTAAATGCTACAAAATATGAGAAACAATTGAAAAAGTTCAAGACTGCTTTACAACAATCCTTTGGGGACCTGTAAAGGACCCTAATACCAATTTGAGTTGATTTCCTTTTTAATACACCAATGAAACATTCATGTATCTTTTCAATGATTTTAAAGTAATTTTGGTAGAGAAGCATTGATGGTAGGCTTTGCAATAGAGCATCATCACAACCTTTGTCTACCTACCTACAAAAATATGAATGAATTTTCAAATTATTTGCTGCATGGCTTTTAATATCCTCATCACATAACCAGAGTTCTGTTTAGAGAAGTAACAATATCTATCTCTTATTCTAGCAATTTTACCTCAAGATTACTGATTTTCATGTGATTACTCTGAATGTTCAATCAGAGAAAGTTTATGGTGTAGGAGGAATTACTGCAGAGTAATACATGATCCAACTTTTCAGGGACCTCAGATATCATTCAAACTAATAGCTATGAAGCGATTAAATATTAGGGGTTCGACAACGACAAATTAATAGAATAACATTTTTCATATGACTGGCTACTTGCTTGTTCACTATGTAGCTGAATATAATTATTTTTTCATGCATAAAATATCTAAGCTTATTTAAAACAGAAAAATATTTATTCTATGAAAGAGAAAAGGATATTACCTGCCCAGATAATGTATGACAGCATATGAGAATGATTCGTAAAGGTAAAGTAGCAGAATAAGACTGGTGAGCCCATAGCCGATGGGCTCCCGCCATCAGACCCAATGGTGCAGTCAAAACTAGGGAGAAAGCTGTAACAAAGCAGTAAGAAGAAAGTCAAGGGTTTAAATAATAAAAAATTAAGTAGAAATGATAAATTTACACAGACTATATGCAATCATTACAATTGTTTATAAACATTTTAATATGTTTTAATTAATGTATATGTGATAAAAGGTAATATTTATGCAAAAAATATTATCTTTTGTAGTCCCTAGTTTTTAAAATTTTGGGCACCCATTTCCTGGTTCTTTTGAAACTTTCATGTAGCACTTCCAACTCTTAAAACACACTTATTTTTAATGCACCAGCCTCATTGCTATTGTTGAGGTTATCATTAAATTTTGCTTCATGAAGAGCTGCTCATAACTTGTGCAATATCGGTATGAATATTTAGGTATTAGAAGGTATTAAGTGAAATATAAATGTATAGGTGTTGTTACAAATAAGTAAATGGGCAAAGCAATGTCCATGTTACAGGGCAGGTGTTTGGAGCTTAACTTACTTTTATTCAGCAGCATTGATAAGTCACATAAAATTGTGCATTGCCAAACTTAATGGAGACCAAAAATTCATACAATAGCTGAATAATATTGTGTTGAGACCATTTAGATAAGATGTGGAAGGGGAATATGAGATAGGTGACAGTAGCTTCAATGCAAGAATACTAGATGATGATTAAAAAAGCCATAAGGGAAAAAAGGTCAAATATGGTTTTAGGGATAGTGTAATATTCAGTACAATATGAAATATAATATGAGTGCCTTTCAATGTTGATTCCAAGAATGTGTTCATTAGAGTAGAATGACAACTTTGCCATAATTTTTGTAGAATTTATGAGAAATGTTTAATAAAGAGGGAGTATATTTTTTATTCACACAATTGATCCTACCAAAATTTGATTACATGTTATATTGATAGCTTAACCCTTTGAGTGCCAACGTCACTGTGAGGGCTGCTGATAATTTCCCCAAGAGTGCCACCATCACTCTAAGCAACTCATTTTAAGCGGTATAATATATTTAACTTTCAATTGGTCATTTCATATTTTTATGTTTCATTTTTTTACTTCTTCATATAATATGATGTTATTATATAACTTATTACATTTTCAACAACTTGCCATAACAATTTTTGAGTAACTATTTTTAATAAATTCTGCATCCTGTAGTAAAACAGCCCGGCATTTTTTGCACCAAATTTAGTTATTACACATGGCAATAAAAGGATTATTATGTAATGCATATGCGGTAAATGCTTCATTGATCTGACTCCAGTAGTTCTTTAGAGGAAGCCATTGTAATTTGAAATATGTTTAGATTGCCAACATCAAATATGACGATAACAGATGAGGCATGCACACTTTGAATTGAGATCTTGGTTTTGCCATTACAAATTGTTAGCAGAGGTCTACGTAATCCTACTGCAGGCTTTAATAGAGACCATTTTTCCACGAAGCACAGCTAAAAGATGATTTTAAATGTTTAAAGAGGGAAGACAATTAATTTCATAGAAAGGTGGACCTGAAGCTCCACTCACTGTATTTACAAAAGTGAACATTGACACTGCTGCTGCCGTTCTGAGAGAGGATCAGAGAATAATGTTTATATCACTATCAGGAATATTGAACATTTCATCGGGTGACACCCATACATTAGGGACAGGAAAATTGTACAAGAGACATATTTGTGTGCTGTGGAATCCAAGATTGCTTGTACTGGAGCAACAGGAAGTGTGTGTCCAGGTTGGCTAAAAGCTGAAGTTGACATTGAAAAGATGAGTTTCACTCAGGTTTATCTTGCTTACATCATATTAATCCTGAATTACTAGTTTACATCATATTGATCCTGAGCAAGAACAGCAAGGATCTACATGTCAATCCCCAGTATCACCAACAATAAAAAACCAAAATATGGAAATTATGATTATTTCATTTTTCCATATTCAGGGAATGGATTATTGTACCAGCGCTCATAACTGCAAATCGAGCATACTATAGGGATGCATTGAAAATCTCAAAGACCATATTAATCACAAAAGGCCTCATATCAAAGCAAAAACTGGATGATTTTGCTTTGATATGTGGCTGATGCCATGATAATGCATGGCTACACATCATAAATGTCGTTGCTACTGAATTATTTGCAAAAACAATGAAATGTTGTTTTTCTTATCCTGCTCATAATTTAGATGTAGGTGGAAGTTACTTTTTCTGTTCCCCACCATTATTTCTGTTGATGAAAAATATCAATGTGGAAGATGTTTTTCATCAACAAATATTTGTGGCTAAGGCGAGTTTAAAGGTCCTTAGAAAACAAAGTCTCCCGCATATTTTCGAAGACTTGATGGAACAAGTGCATTGCATTTACTAAGAAATTATCTGAGAAGGGACATCAAAATTTGGAGGATATGTAAAGGTATGTTGTTAAAAAAAATATAATCCTTCTTATTGAAGAGCGATTATAGGATTAATTTTGAAGGATAGGAAGCTTAGTTGATCCTTCTATACATGTAAGGTGACCGAGATAACAATAGCAGATGGAATATATAAGTTCCAAAATTATAAAATGAAGGAGTAGAGGTTTTATACTAACATTGTTTAAGAATGAGGATTTAAATATTAACGCTGAATGCACTCAAAAATGGTATTATATAACCTGAAAATGTGGTATATTCTCGTATTTAGACTTAAGATACGTCAGCCATTTGTCGCAAAATAATAACTTGCAAAATATACTTCTCTCACTGCAAGTGTGCCTTTTTGGGTTCAAACGTCTTTGCCACTGAAGAAGACAAAGACGATATTTATTTCTGTGGGTTCACGTAGAAAAGCAAATCTATGGACAAATAATCACAAATACGCCGCATCGGATTTTTTCGCGAAAAAAATAGAAAAGCCCTTCATGAAGGGAAAACCATCTAGGCGGGAAACAAACCCGTAGACTCTGGGTTGGCAGGCGCCCTTGCGGTCGCTGCAACCGGGCTTGCCAACCCGGATCGGCAAGATTTGTGCCCGTAGCCAGAAAATAAATAGATGTATCCCTTACGTCACCAACGAAATCCCTCAGGGGTAACATATACTGCAAATATGTGGAAATGCTGACGGAAAATTAGGATTTGGAATTTGTGAAATATGATGAGAGGGTGAAAATCCATGCTATATTTCCCTATTCCTTATCAACAATATGCTACTAGTAGTACATATACGGGATCCTCCCGAAGTTGGTGTGTTTGCGGAATGAGATCGCGAGTAGCAAAAAGAGGCCAAGTTAGTGAATTTTTTTCCGGAAAATGTCACAACGTCTAGATTACTGCGGGAACTGAAATGAGAATCACTCGCGGAGGGCTATTTAAACGTATCTCTCACATGTATATTGGTTGGAAAGTCTATTTTGCGATTATAGCAGACATTAATGACTAAATATATACTAGTCCCGCCTTGTTGCAGATGTAGAGATAATGTAAATAATATTGGAGAAACATGCGATAGAAACAATAAATTGACACTGGGATATTTACTATGAAAGTAAACAGACCAGAATTTCTGCAAATGACAGCGCTAAGAAAGCGTTTTTTTAATCCCTGTGACCTATTATGTGGTCATGATTTCATCTAACCTTTATGTATTGTTCTCCAAGCCAGAAGCCCGTCTCGTATGCGTGGAGAAATATTTTACTCTTGGATACCGGATTTATAACATAGTACCACAGTTATGAAACTGAGTTCCTAATTCGAATTAATTAACATTTCTATTTTCTACGAACACCCAATTTTTATGTTGCATGCCAGTAGAATCACCGCCTGCCACACCAATATTGCTTGCATTATTTGAGTGGCAGGTCGAAATTGCATGGAACCATATAACTATGGAATCGTAGTGGGGAATAATTAGAGAGGAAGTCACATGGATGAATTGCAATAAAAATGTATGAAATCATCATCTGCAGGAACTAAGAGGGGATGAAGAGATTGACTCACAACAGGTGGTTTGGACTTGCAGGAAAAAAATTCTGAATTTGATAATCTATGATGATTAATCGAAAAATTACTTTTTGGGAATAGGCTAACTTTGAACTCACCAAAAAGTGTTGTTTTAAGTTGAGCTTCAGTAAAAACGAGGATCAATCCATAAAGTGCAGAGAGATGAAGGTATAGGAAGAGCAAAACGTTAGGCCAATATATTTCTCTTTTAACCATTGCATTGTCACTTACTCCATCTCTCCATTTTGGTTTATTCCAGTCTTCGGCATGAAATAAATAATATTTTTAAAATTTTGCAGTTACTCATGCATAATGATTTTCGATAAAAATTGCTGTTTTGATTACCTTTTAACCTTTCTGTGGAGATTTCATCGCGAGAACTTTCGTTGCATGACATATCACTCATGGTCTCAGGAAATAGTCAACTGCACAGTGAAGCCGATGAAAATGAAATAAACCAGGAAGAGGTTGTTCATGGTTTGAAGACAATATAGCAGGCAAAGAACAATGGTGGGTTCGTCATTATTATTCCGTCATAACAATAGGGGCATAAATGGTTGCTTGATTTGCATTCCAATTTGAATTCAAGCGAATTAAGATTACGGACTATTTACATAATAGGGCGGTTATGTGTCGGCAGAGACCGTCACAACTGGTGTAGACATTTTGAGGCTTACGAGCTCTGCCGAATTCCAATGACTTTTCAATGGCGACACTTGCCAGAATGGCGATATATTGCTTCCTATGACAATCATTTTAAAGCACTCGCTTTTCATGCAACAAAAGTTATCCTTTAACGGCTGAGTGGATTCGCTGTCAGAAACTTAGTTTTTTAGAGAAATCTTTCGCTAAGTATGAAAATTTTTATTTCTTCGGCGTAAAATGCACCACATTACAGGGATGCTCTTCAATTCGAATTTTTACGAGGTTTTTAAATAAAATTAACTACGAGTTTAATGATAATCTAACTAATATTTTGTGGGCTCTGCTAAAGTTTATGTGTAGCAGTAAAGTGAAGGAGTAAAGTTGTATCTGCACATTTTTCTAGGTTTTAGATTTTTCTTATTTTGAAGGGCAGCAAAAGCGCCACGCTGGTTGTTGTTAACTGCTCATAGTTCAGCAAGAGTTCATTCGGCATAAAATAACAGGCGACGTTTCAAACGACTCATACGCATATGGCGTGATCTTGTTAAGCCTATGTGCAGGTAAAAAATCGAATTTTTGAAGCGAAGAAACAAATAGAAAAAAATCGTAACATGTGGTTTACCCAATCAATTATTTTTCAGGTGAACTGAAAACACACCAAATTATTTTATCTACCTGTGACACTAATAAGGAATTCCAAAATTCTTTATTGTTCATTGATTGAATTATTTTTATAAAATTTATTTGGCTAAGTTTGGTGGACCACAAATTTAATTGTCTCAATCCAAAATTGAAACTACGTAAGTATACGCAACAGCTTTTTAACATACGGCGGTATTCCTGCAGTCTCTGACTAAAATCCCTCATTTAACCGTTGAACTTCTATTCCTTTGTGTGTTGCAACCTTGACATGGGCTGGAAGAAATAGTTTTATTTTAGGAGAAGCCTTTGTAAGCTTCTTAAAGGTGTTACTGTCTCTTCATTAAAGGTTGGAGAGGTTCGTTTAGCTTCTCTGGCAGTTTCTAACACCTGCTACTGTCGCTGATGTAACATTATATTGTTCCATTTGTATATATTAAGACGAGGCTATGGTAATGCCACCATGTTAAATATATTTTTAAACTTAAAGTTGACAAAAAATCGTAGCAAATCGAAGCTGTGATTAATAACATTATTTTTATAAAATGTATCGGGATAAGTTTTGGAAAAATAGATTTACTACAAATATTGCTACAATGCTACAAATTTTTTCGAAGTACATCATTTGAGCGTCGACATACTTTTGTCAGGCCTTTTCCACGACTGGCAGGCTCCCTGATAGGCGGATTCGGGAATGTCCTTAGGGGTACGCGTGCAAGCTTCTTTACCGGCACTTAGGGTCCCATAATAGTTTCCTTTGAGGAAGAATTTCACTTTTGGGAAATAGCCTGCTGGTGCCAGTCGGGACTGTAATGGGGTTGGGGAATCGTCGGGATGACATTTTTCTTCTGGTAGTCGGTTACCTTGGAGCATTGTCGTGATGCAATTTCCAATGCTGACTGGCCTCACCCGTCTTACCCTTCACTTAAGCCTTTTTAGTACTTCTAGATAAAAAGCACTGTCGGGAACAAATTCATAGTGGACCACTCTCTTGGCATCGAAGAAAACGATGGGCATGGCTTTCACTATGGATTTGCTCATTCAAGGCTTTTTTGGAGGAGGTGATGCCATTCGGAACTTCACTACTTTGTTTCCCTGTCCTATTCGAATGTCCTACTTACATCTCCCGATGTTGTCCAAAAAGTCGGGGTCTCTTTCAACGCGTCGTAAAAGGTCTTCCCCGTTAGGCACTCGACTACTTTTGGTTGTCCGTCAAGACCTTCGGGACGAGTTTCACGCAATCTTTTGCATCGCCAAATTTTCAGTGATAATGATTTGGAATGCCATCTTATCAATGCAAATATGGTCTGCGATCACACACACACTTAACCGACAATTTGAATTCAGCACTTCACGAGTACGCTGCCGTCGATCCTTGATGTCGACGACCGTCCCGCGAGGGCTCGCCCTCTACACTGTGAAGAGCTTGTGCCACTTCAACAGCTAGTGACAAGCTTTCATCCTTGGATACGTGGCGAATCATACCCAACGTCACCGTTCCCGATTTACCCAGTACAACACAAAATTTGATGGCGTACCGATGTTCAATCGTTCGCTGAATTTTGGGTTGTACAGTCACTCGACAGGGGTCCACGAAAAACACTATCTAACCTGAACGAACGCTTGAAGGTGATTGTCGCGTTGTAAGGCCAGAACTCCCACCACCGAGCCTGAGCGGTGCGACGTAGTCACGTCAGGAAAAAATTGTACCCGATACTATTTATACCACCAAACTTGTATCCCTGCGATATCTTCCGCTCTCTGCGAAATTTCCTTAGATTTGAGACGTTGTAAAATACCACGAAAATTAAAAGCGATATAGTAATGCAACCAATGAAACTTCGTTTTTTGTAATGGTCTATTGGGGGGCGTAGAAGTCTAGCAGGTTGAGTGCTGGTATATATACAGTACTGTCAGCAGAGTCCGAGTTAAATGCCGGTTGACACATCTGGGCGCTGCCTCAGCTTCACCCAAGCTGTGGTCATTTTTCTTGAGCCAGTCCCTCCTGGGAAATCGCTGATGGTACTAATGGAACGAGAAATTGGCTTCTTGGTAAATGTGTGCATTTCACACACGCCCGTGCTGACACTCAAACGTGCGCACCCATACACATTGTATTTATACGTGATCTCTGTCCTCCGGGTTGATTACTGTGGATCATGGGAAAACGGCACGGATGGCATGGTCAAATTGAGTAGCTTCAGGCGTTATGTGGTAGAAGTTACAATGAATAACTGATCGTAACACTTTCCACTTGATATCAAGTGGAAAAGTGTTACGACCAGTTATTAAGCATAACATGGCATTTAGAATTGCGCCCAATTTAATCATTAAATCGCCCAAAAATGACTCAAAGGTCTTAGTACTTCTCAAGTTCATCACCATTTTATTCATTCATCGTCAAGTAAACTTGCACCATTCTGTGGGCCTTCTGCCATTAAAATTTGGAAAGTTTCAAAAAGATTTTACACAGCCCAGACTCCGAAGTTAAAAGCCAGGTTTAACGCAGCTCACTGAGATACATCCTTCCATTTCAGCAGCTGGGCAAATTATTAGTAGGCACTAAGCGGTAACATTTAAAACCACCATGGTCAATGAAATCCGTCTCATAATTTATCAGAATGAAAATTAATACTGATAAAAGGCTTGTCTAACAAGTATCAGTAACAATTTTTACCTGGCATGTATGAAGGGTTGAATTCAGATCATCGGTTAAGTGTGCACATGATCACAGATAGTATTGATAAGATGACAGTGCCCCCATTATCACTGAAAAGTTGGCATTACAAAAGAAACTTGTCCAGGAGGTCACGGCCAACCAAGTGCAGAGTTGAGTGTCTGCTTGCCTTCTGGAACACATTGAAGAAAACCCCGACTTGGCACCAGATGGCCATTTCCTATTAATCCCAAAATTGAATTCTCCACACAAGGACAACACCATGGAACCCTAAGTGCTGTCAAAGAGGCTTGCGTGCATACCCTTCAGAACCTTCCAGAATCTGCCAAACAGGGAGCCTTCAAATCTTACGAAAGCTGCTGGAAAAAGTGATAATGATGCTCATGGGGTGTACTTTCCAGAATTTTAAGGCAGTGTAGCAATATCTGAAACAAATCTGTTTTTCCGAAACTTTTATATAAACCATGTATAATGAAGTCTCGCTGCCAAGCTCCTCTCTCATGCATACTATATTTTCTTTCATGTTTCCCTCAACCCTTAAAATTCTTCAAAAAACTCATACTTTTTTTCCTTAATCTTCTTTTTATCAAGTATGTTTGGAAGCAAGTTATCCTACACAAATATCATATCCTTTTTCATATCATACCCTATGGCATATTCCTGTCAGCACAGTGTTCCTATTAAAATCTTTCGATTGTATCAAACCTTTTCTACTTCTATTAATATTGTACATTGAATGTAAAGTGTATGAATGAAATTTCTTACAGCTCTTTCACATTTCTAGAGTATTGAACTATTGACTAGAGGGCCCAGGCAAACCTCTCGGGAGCACCTTCAGGTACGATTTTTGGGATCCAGATCTTCCTGTTAAACCATAGCCGGCACAGGGAAAGGAACTGGCCCTTCTAACCTGATGTGTGAATTTCACATGGCACCAGGCTTATTGGGTGAACCTACCTACCATTACCTACTGAACTAACCTTCAGGTTGATTACTGTTTACGGTTTTTGTCATGCAGAACCAATTCTTATATCTGCAGTCTACAAACCTGGACAATGGCAATCTTTAGCCCTATTAATTCCTTATTCACACGTTTACTTTGTTCCTCCTAATTATGTATTAACGGTCTTCCATTTTATTCTCTCGTCCATCTACCTAATCCTCTCTTCTAAAATTCCTGTGCTACCGTTACTTTTCTCATAATTTTATTTGCATGCCAGCAGGGCCATGAAAACGCACTAAGCCTGGCTTGGCTGCAGAGACAGGCAGGGTATTGTAACTTCAGAAGGGGAAAAATAGAAAATTGACTAATTACAATGTACACAAAACATACACATCTAAATATTTAAACCACAAATTCAAAGGCACTGATGCAAAATATATTGTGAAGTATGAGAAGCATCCCGAAGCTATGCTCTCATACTATGAAAGTACTTAATTTAAAGAATGCCAACCTTTCCTTTAGCCATTTATTCACTATAAAATGTGTGACAACTCTTAACATCTTCAATAAGGCACCAAAGAAACAAAGCGATAAACTTCTCACATGATTATTCAAACAATTTCAATTACATCCTCAACATTACAAATGCATATAAGTTAACCATACAAAATAACTTGCATGGTATGTCAAGGTTACCAATTTTTCTGGAAGGACGCAACTAGATTAATTGGCAATGGAAAGTATGTTTTCGTTGTAGAGGCTTTCTCATTTTCAAGTCTCCTTAAAATTTTACTGCATCGTTGGTGGCCTAGATCCATCAACAGCATTACACACTTTACTCACCATTACTCATAATAGAATTTCATAATGGAAAAAAATTATTTTCCTGCAATGATAAAACTGAGCACAAGACATCTCACTGTAACAAGTAGTCTTAAAATTATTATCCTTAATATACAGATGCATGGGAACAAAAAAAATACCCATATAAGGAGTAAGAGACTAAATCCAAACTATGATGATGGCATGGAACTGTCTCACTTCAACAATATGAACAGTAATACTTCCAGATTAATCACATATGCAACTTTGCATCAAAACCTTAATAAAAATGAAATACAAAGGCTAAAAATGTGTCAAAACATTCCCTTGCTAAAAAACAAGTTCTTTATTGGACAACCCTTTAATTCTTCCGTGAAAATGACACACATGCCAAACAAATAATATTTAAGAATGCTCGATGCATATGCTGTGAGTACTACAGAACTTCTACATACCATTGTCTAAGAACCATGAATTCTGAACACATGCCTGTAAATATTTATTCTGCACAAGTGTCAGAATCTATTATTTGGAAGGCAATTAATGAATACAAAGGGAGGGTTTGTGGTAAATATCCAATTCAACATAGAAACTACCATAGGAAATAAGTGAGGAGTTTCTCTGCATTAAATTCAATTAGCTTAATTTATCCAAAAGAATTAAATAACCTTGAACTCTCCAACTTTAAAGTTAAGGCCAAGTTAACCATCATCGAGTGGAATTGTAACTACATTATTCCCCCGACACCAGTCTCAGTTGTAAAAATGCCACTCCTTCAGAAACCTGAATTTACTCAAATGCACGAAACCCAACTTCACTGATTAACCCAGCATGCAAAGCTCCTAGTTAAATCCATGGCATGCTCCATATTATGAACATACTCAATACTTAATTGAAATGACCAGCTCATAGGTACCATTTGGCATTTTACAAATTATTTAGAGTCCCAGATATACTTGAAATTCTTGATTCATAGAGCGGTATACTGTTTTTCTTGAGATTCAGAATTACACAGAGCTTAAAACATTAGACAGTATCGATCACTTAAAATCAATCTGAAAATCTTCTGGGTAGTCTAAATCCAAAGTAATCACAAAGAAAGAAATTGATAATTACATGTATAATACAGAGAATATAAAGAGAACCTGGGAAATGGCATACACTATTATTCTTGACATATTATTAAAGTTGGGCGTGATTTACACAAAATAATCAATGACATCTTACACAATGAATCATATAAATCTGATATAACTTCAGTACATTTAGTATCAACATGAGATATTAGAGAACATGCATTATACCATTGAAAACATTTACACTATATTTCATTGAAGAATGCATGGAAGATGGGAAAAAATCATGCTAATGACACACTAAATTTTTGAGATTAATTGACACTTGAATCCCCATTTATCTTTGAAATGATCCTTAATTTAGGAATGCACAAAAACATTCCTAAATGCTCAGCAGAAAAATCAGAATAAACTGCAACAGAATTCTGGAATATTGTAAACATTTAAAATGAAATTTATCTCATTGGGCATAACTTTAATTTAATTATCCGTGTGGATTATATTTGAGGAACATCACATACCACATTAAAGTGTTAAAACACCAAGGACACATCGTGGTGAGCAAATTTTCTACATTAGTTTATATGCAGGCCCCTCGGCGCGACCCACTGTTGAGCAATGTGCTCATTACCAGAATGGCATTTACAGTCACAGTTTCTACATTTAGCTAGGGAATGCACCTCTCATTACCCAACTGTGGAATTAACTACATAAAAATATAAACTACATAAAATTTTACTCCACTTACTAAATGGCACACCTCACTGTTAGAATGAAAAAAAAACAAATGAGAATTTACATACCTTCTGGCACTTGGGGTCTAAGTTAATATTCAGGGAATTTTCAACAGAGCAATTAACCCTTGCCAACTCATTGAAGTGAATAATGTACAATTCAGAGTTGGTTTTAATGTAACTGGCAGGTTTCATAAAAACAAAAACTGCATATAAGTGAAACAACCGCTAACAGATATTTAAAGCTTAATGGAATTGTGGGAAATACATTTTAATGACTCATCAAGCATTGATACCAAAATAAGTGGTGCACCTCATTAATGAAAACTTTCTGATACAAAGCAACCATGTTATGCAACAATGTTAATAGGGGATGCATACAGGAAGAATAATAAAATTATTCTGACAAGGACTCATTAAGTAACCATATATATATGTAAGTATGTATGTATATATTCATTCTAAATCGCTGATGGGAATTGTGAAAACTTTAAAATTATTTATCAACTTGTGGAATTTCATTGAAATTTCAATTAGTGAAAATACATTAGGCTATTAATTATGATTGCAGAAGCCATCAATATGAACTCATAAAATGTTACTTATCTCCATCTTCATCAACCATTTGGCCTACTTAATTAAAAAAAACAATCAAGTACTTTTCCATTCTAAATTAATTATAAGATAGTTCACCATTCTCAATGATTCAATTAAAAAGAAAGCAATGCTCGAGGTCTTTTAATCAAGTGTGCCATGAAAGACACTAGGTTATCACCCATAAAAAATATATGAAAAAATTGTGCATCATTAAGCAAAATAACGTGTACTTGGCACACGTGTCGGCATTGACAAGCTCAGAACAGCACCAATAAAAAATGTGGTAAGATATAGGTAGATGGTAGATAATAATCCACAGTAATTAAGGTAACTATTTACACTGAACTTAGATTTGATAACTGTTTTTTTCAGAATCTCATATAATTTTCCAGTTTGCTTCCAATATTAAAAATGTGAAGATTCAAATGAATACAACAGCTAAGATAAGTAATCACATCTAAGAAAATAATAATGATTACTGTCATTGTAACTATCAATTTTAAAATCGGTTGCATTAATATTTAGCCACCAAGAAATGTGTTGACAGCATTGACATACTTCACGTAGGAATATGAAACAAATTCACATACCCCACAGTCAGGCATGCTCAACTCAACACACTAAAGGCCAATTATTAATGTATCATCTATTTCAGACAAACAAATAATCAACATCACATTTTTAGAGGAGACATTTCAGTTACTGATATTTTCTGGACAATGGCCTATTAATATTTACTATTATCTCATTTTTTGTCAACAACAAAATCTTAAAGAAGTGGAACTTCATCACTTTCGTATGACCTAAGGAAAACAGGCCATTATATATCTACCCTTAAAGGTGTCAATTATCTGAAAAATACCAATTAATTTTCTTATCTATCATATCACCAACACCAAGAAGGTATTCAATATCATCTCATACAATACATTGCATTCTCAACAGCAACAAACATTTTCATAGGTAAAACAACTACATTAAAAAGGAAAATTCCTTAACATTTTTGGTACAGCACAATACACCAAAATAAACAGAGAACTTTTAACACAGGAATTTTTTTATTAGGCACACTTGCTAACACAGGAATGGATTCAACCATTACTGTACTATTGGTGGTTCAGTGCTCCCCTTCCTTCGTCTCTTATTGAGAAGGGCATTATTTGACTTATCTAGGTTTTTAATATGAACTTGGTCATAATCCACACGCATTGTAGCCAAAGAGCGTGTCATTTCTTCCTGCACCTCAGGCCATATGTCTTCCCCTTCCCGAAGTATGCGCCCAGTGTTCAGGGGTGTAAGAGGAACTTCAGTGTGTAGCTGGAAAACAAATTACAAGTGAGACAAGGAATCTACAGATATTCTTAGCATGAAATTCAGCAAAAACTCAAAATATACTGACTGCTATCCATTTATTTCTCATCACCATTTCAATAGTTAACCGATCTGACGGATCAATGCAAAGCATTCCCTGGATTAAATCTTTTGCATCCTGCGAAACATTTTTCCACTCAGGATTTGGAAAGTTATACTGGCCAGTTCGAATTCTCTTCTTCATCCCAGGAGAAAGTGTCATCCCATGGTCACTGTAGAATGGTGGAAATCCGCAGAGCCTAAAATAAATTGAGCATGACAGTGGTAAAATTTAAATTGATGCTCAAATTTAGGAAAATTGCATATATGGTGAGAAGAGATATCTACTTACAGAATATACATTATGACCCCTAATGACCATATATCACAGCTTTTGTCATACTTTTCAGGCCCTAACACTTCCGGAGCTGTAAAAATAAAATTTAGCTAAAATGAGAGATGTTCTCTTTGCAATTCAAAATACTTAACACTGACCTGACATAGCAAATAATGGAAAAAAATGGTTACACATTTCTACAGGTTAGGAGTAAATGCATACAAATGTTCAATGCTGCAAATTGGACTAGGGTTACATGTATTTCCAGTTTACAAAACTCCAATAAATTGGTAAGAATTAAAGGAGTTTGATATTAACTTTTACAGACATTTTGGCAGAGCACATAAGCATCATTTAATATTTTGAGTGGGACCATTTCCACTTCCTACATTGCCATTCCTAATTTCCCCAAGCGTTTACCCCACTTGTTTTTCTTTAATTTTTCTCCTCAATGATTGAAAGCTGTTATGCATGGGTCAATCATTACTGGAGTTTTTGCCAGGTCCTAAGGGCAAGCCCACACAAAACAAACCAATCTCAAAACACTATGTATCATCACTATCATCATCAAGAACCCCTAATTCCTGAATTTTTTATAACTTTGTCATTTTCATGATTTTTTCCGCAATTATTGAAGCAATTGAATAATTCCCAGCTGAGTGACCCCATCTTGCTACTATAGCAAGATAAATTTGGTCATGGTGACAAAATTTGACTGACTACATGATGTCTTCTCCATACAAAAACAAGTGGGAGGTTAAAATGGCAATGCAAAATACTAATGACCCCCATGTAGAGTTGATCAACCCTCTAGTCACAATAACAATTCTTGTTTCACAAATCCAACAAACCCACTACCACTCAAAGAGTTGGTTCACATGCAACTATGTTTGACTACACCACTGATTCCTTTACCAAACTTTCAAGCTGCAACACACAATATGAAGACTCTGTTCTACTGCTATCTACTTCAGGGCAGAGAGCAATAAAAACTGCAAATTCCACAAGAGTGGATTTTTGCACAACAATTCTAAACTTATAAAGTGCTAGGCTAGCTACTGGAAATTCTTCGCGAAGCAACATGCTTACTAGAAGCCCTTTTAGTAATCGCTTTTAGCACATACAAGTGTAAATGTTACAAAACTTATTGCCCACCCGTTTTTGGAAGTCTTCATCATAAATTTTAAATTGTATTTAAAAGAACTAATGAAATGACTTGTACCACTGAGAAAAGACTTATGACTTCATTATTAATTAAAAAGTAAATATTCAATATTATGGATTGGGACTGATTCCAGGAGGCTTAAGAAGAGTTAGGAATCTCTGACGAAGGAAGAGAGGGGTGAGGGCTTATGACTTGTGGATGATTGTCAATTAGTGCAGAGATTTGTTCAATATGGGAGAAGATATCAGAAACAAAGAGGCATCTGTGACTTTAAGACTCAGGCATTTATTTGTGTGTGTGTGTATGAAAATATATATATATATATGTATACATATATATATATATATATATATGTATACATATATATATATATATGTATACATATATTTGTATATATATATATACATATATTTGTATATATATACATATATTTGTATATATATACATATATATATATACATATATATATACATATATATATACATATATATATATTTATACGAGTATACACATGCACTAGGTTCATTTAAAAAGTTGCTTATTTTTTCAAATAGCACACCTCCAATTGGTTATTTTTTAATCTGTTTGGAGGCGTTGTATCCATGGAAACTTCCCGAATAACTGTCTTCAACCACTTTCTCAAATAGTAATGGCCATTTATGTGAAGGGGTGCTTGTGGAGAGCAGTGTAAAATCAGACCCCGTGGAAATGAGCTCTTTGAAGGAGCAGTGTAGCTTTGGGTAATTCTGTGTGAAACTCTGCAAATCCTTCACGAAAACTTCAGAGATGATCACCCAGGCTTATGGTAAGGATGCTATGAAATTAAATGTTATGAGTGGTTTACTAGGTTCAAAAAAGGATGGTAATCAGTGGAAGACGAAGACCATTTTGTAAAACCATCAACATCAATTGATGACTTCCACATCGAGAAAGCGAACGATTTCCTTAAAGTAAATCGATGTTTGACTTTCAGGGAACTTGCAGAATAGCATAGCTTCTTGATTGTTTCATGCTATGAAATCTTGATGGAAAAATTTACGATGCATTGAGTCCTGGCCAAATTCATGCCTTGCCTGATGACAGCACACCAGAAACAACATCAAGTCTGTCAGGAACTTTTTGATCAAGCTGAAGAGGATTAAACCTTCTTGTCCAGAATCATAACAGGTGATTCATTGGTTTATGGATATGACATCAAAACAAAAGTGCAATCTTTACAATGGATTGGTGAAACATCCTCCTGCCTCAAAACACTCGACAAGTTTGCTTGAATGTCAAAGTGATTTGTGCATCATGAATACCTACCTAAAGGCCAGACAGTCAACATGGAGTCTAAATGGAAGTTATGAGTTGCCAAAGAGAGACAATTGGGGGAAAATGGCCCAAACTTTGGAGAAGCTGAGTGGTTTTTTTTCACCATGGCAACAAGCTTCTCATATCTCACAGAACTTGAGAGTTTTTAGCCAAAAACAAGATCGCTGTGCTTCCCTACTCACCAGATCTGACCCCATGCGACTTTTTCATGTTCCTCAAACTAAAAATTCTGCTCAAAGTAAAAAGATATACCTCCATTCTAGAGATGGAGAAATATTCAAAAGAGAAGCATATGAGCATTCTGGAAAAAGGGTTCCAGGACTGTTTCAAAAAGCGGAAACACAGTTGGAAGTGTACATGTTAGGAGATTACTTTGAAGTGAACACTGATTAATAATTTGTTAGTGAAGTATTGTTTCATAATAAATAAAGTGCGGACACCTTTAGAGCAGACCTCACATTTACATTTATTCTCATCCCATACCATTTGCATTGAATTTCTAATGTCCTCAGCAATGCTTGCAATCCCTTGGCTAGCTGAAAAACTAAAGCTTGATCATCAACAAACACAACTGATTTGATGAATTCCCCACTGACTTTCATTTGTCTTCAGTTCTTCCCATTCCTCTTTGATCATTTCCCACACATTAACGTTGAACAGCAAAGGTGATAATGGACAATCTTGCATCACTCCTCCTCATAACACTGCCAATACAGACTCTCCATCCTTTACTCCTACTAGAGCAGTCTGAGACATGTACAGATTGTGGATTAGCTTCCTATCCCTCCAATCTATTCCTATAATCAGCAATATATGGGACGGCCTAGAAGTACCCAGCCTGACATAGAGATGGCGGTAGTTGTTCGAAAAATATCACTGTTTTAGAAAGTATGCAATCTATTAAGCATATGCTTAAAGTTTGAAGATGCCAAGTTGTTTAGTATTTGCTTGGCAGCCATCAATAGTGAACATTTTCAGTAAATTTGTGAAATGGAGAAAATTGGTCATCGATATGTGATACAATACTTTTATTTGAAAGGCCTCAGTCCAACCAATATAAAAGCTAAACTGGATTCTACTCTGGGTGAGTCTGCTCCTTCGTTTACAACAGAAAAATATTGGGTAGCTGAGCTTAAACAAGGCCGTACAAGCTGTCAAAACGACCATCGCATTGGTCGACCAAATGAGGTGTGATGACTCCGGAAACAGTGAAGAAAATCCACCAAGTGATACTGGATGACCGCCAACTGAAAGTGCACGAGCTAGCAGACATAGAGGGCATTTCAAACAGTGCAGTTCATCTCATATTAACTGAAAATTTGGACATGAGAAAGCTGTGTGCAAGATGGGTGCCACGTTTGCTCATACGAGCAAAACCAGTATTTTGAAGATGTTTCAATTGAGTGTTTTGCAAAGTTTCATAGCAACAAAGCAGAATTTTTGCACCATTTCATAACCATTGATGAAACATGGGTCCATTACTTCGCACCCAAGACAAAAGAACAATCAAAACAATGGATTCAAAAGGGAGAACTGGCTCCGAAGAAGGTAAAGATCGTTTCATCTGCAGGCAAGGTCATGGCAATGGTTTTTTGGGATGTGCGTGGGATAATTTTCATTGACTATCTTGAAAAAGGAAAATCTATCAATGGCCTCATTACTCTTATGACTATCCTGGTGCAATTTATCCTGCCTCTCCTGCCTTCATCCACCCAGTCGACAAATTTCTCCTTTTTCTCACTTCCATGCCACTTGAGACAATCGGGCTTACTCACCATCTCCCTCCTACATTTTGCTCCCATTTCTTCACTCCCATCCACATAACTCTAATCATACAAATAAAAAACCCAATTCCAGATCAGTAACCCTTCCTTCAGCTCCATCCACTTCTTACAAAAGATTTTTCAGTCAAGAACCCTAAATTTAGAGAGTGTAAAAACATGCTACAGGACTTGGGATTGGACCAGGTGATGGGGGGGCTTTACATGAAGGAAATTCTACCTTTGTTTTCAAGACAAAATTGTGCCCATGGTGGTCAATTCCAACAAGACATAAGTAATGATATTGCTTGTACCACCAGACAAAATCCACTCATCTATATGTTATAAAATTAGAGAAGCTTTTAGGCCTATCATGGATGTTTAGGAGCAAGCTACTCTTATCATCTTCCCTAAAAACCTCTACTGCTCCCACATTGGCAAATACACCACTATCCTTTCTGGCTGAATGAACATGCTCTGCTACTCCACCAAATCCACCACTTTTACCAATTATCCTATCCCAAAACACACTGCCCTCCAATACCAATCTTTTATCAGTTGCTTTCAAATCAAAATACTACAAATTCTCCCTGGATCTGCAAAGAGCATACAGGTAAGAATTTGAGATTTGGCCAGCAAACGACTAGAGAATTTATTCGTGGCTCCAAGAGAGCAAGTCTGTAACTTGCTTCTCCTGAAGCAAGAGGATGAATTTCCTTGGAGGGATTTCTACTTTTCCATAATCTTTTCCCTCACATGCATTTGCCCACAGAATTCCAAATTCACCTTCAAGGAGAGCAAATGCATAGTATTATGTAACAAATACTTTAAAGTCATTAATTATCTTCATTAAATAATTTTAATTAGTATCATATTATGAATACAAGTCTGCATCAGTAATCATTAATTGTCCTTTGCCAGTTAATTGTTTTATCCCGGCTAAGTGATTGGTTTAGTCTTTCTGACATCACATGCTGCCATTCACTTGATGATGACTCTGTGTTCTTGCAAATCTATGTAATTACATCCTTATTAAAATGGAGAAATTGTACTTTCCATTGCTAAAAAAACTCAACAGCTCAAATTAATCACAAGTAATGAAAAAGGGGAGTTCACTTGTTTCCTAAGCACAGTCATTTGTTCTTCAACACACTTTAATTCATACCAATTGAAACCACAGATATTACAACCTGATTCTCTGCATATTTCGGTTATCCATGTGTTTTAATTATCCATGCTTCCTGATGCAGGCAAGAGCATATATAATCGAGAGATTAATGTATTTATTCATTCTGACATCGGTCAATAAATAATTTCAAAATTGTACTGATATTATTGCTCATTACATAATTCTTAACGGAACTTTCGGTCGATAAAGTATCCATTTAGTAAAATAAGTATTTATATGACAAATTCCAAAGAAACTGTGGGAGATGCCGCAACAGTAACTTTTAACGGATCATCCGCTAATGTGCATTTCAATGCAACAATTTCAGGACGCCTCGGTAGCTTAAGTGGCTAAAGCACTCGACCGGATATTGAAGGATCTGGGTTCGAATCCCAGTCAAGGCGAATGATTTTTACACTCTGAAATTGTTGCATTGATATTTATATGACTATATGTATAGATGACGCTTACGCAAAATGTCCTTTAGATCAAGAGTGAGGCATTCATGCCTACCTTCTCCTACCGAAAAGAACTTCATAGCTTATGCTTAAGTATAGGCCACTACAGTATGATACTTGAGGACTAATTGCCACTTATGACCCTAGTCTTTCATTAAGTAATACATTTAGGAACAAACTCTATTACAGAAATTCAATACCATTTCTAACATTAACAAACTGCTATTCTTGACTTCAGTTGTAAAACGTAAATAGAGAGACATCCTATCATATTGTTCAATTTAAATTCCACAACTGTATGCATAGATAAAGTATAAGTAATGAGTAATTAAAAAACTAATAATAAGAGTAAAGCTGTTTATATGTTAAGAAAGCTCAAACATCTCACTCCAAATGAGTATCAATTTAAACTTTGCCATGCCTTCCTTCAATATCATTTGAACTTTGGTGCTGAGTTCTTTGGTCATTCCCCACATATTATGCTAATCCTGCTGCTACAAAAGAGAGCTGTTTGTTCTCTTACTAATATTCCACCACCTGATTTCTGCATGCCTTTTTTATTAGGAATGGAATCATGTCTGTTTAATTTATACGTCTTTAAGCCTCTGGTTCACGTGGAGGTTAACCTAGAAACTTACCCATCGACATTTGATACCCATAACTACACCATTAGTAGTAATAATGACTGGGAAATTAAATATTTCAGATTGATCTCAACAAGCAACTCATTTTAAAATATGAATATTTGTTTGGATAACTGGTTGCCAACTCAGTTGAACTTGGACTGTGTGCAGAGTTTCAAGAAAAGGATATATCCAGGGTTACTGGCAATCCCACTTCATTCAATGAATGTTTTTATTGCAATCTTCATTTCATTCAACAAAATATGTTTTGATAGTTTATTTAGCATACTATGTATCCGAATGACATGATAAGAATGTACCATTTATCAAATGAAGATTTAAAAGAAGCCTTGTAAACATTAATTTCATTTAAGCATTACCACTCATTAATTAGATCTTCAGTGTGCCACACAGGGAAATGGAATTCAAGTAATAAAGAGTCTTGATCATCTCCCTTACATCTTTTTCATATGTAGCTGTATTTTTAAAATTCCAACAATCTCATTACAAAATTTGAATGGATTCTATCAGGTTTAACTTTGTGGAATACCCTCATTCTATAATCTATTTAGGAAATCTTACCACAACTTACACTGTTTTAACTTCAAATGTTAAAACTTAATAAAATATTGCAATATCATTATTAAATGAAGAATTAAGTAATTTTCTAAGTGCTCTGCTCATTTCTAAAAAAAATTATACATTTGCTATCTGAACCTGAACCTCTCAATTTCTGGGAGAGGGCTCCACCACTGAGCCAATATAAGACTGCAAAAATATGTAAGAGTATATTTAGCAGCAATGATGTACGTGTGCGCATATATATATAATTCATTATTTATTTGCCTAAGAAACCCCTATCTAAGGAGGATATTCAAAAAAATTATGTTATTATTAATTATACATGGGCATCCATATATAAGTAATATGGGTAGTCCAGTGGGTAGAGAATAGAGCCTCTGACCAAAGGGCCCTGATTTGATTCCTCTGCACACCTCTGGACACCATCAGCTTCACCCAAGCTGTGTGATTTTTCTGGTACCTTCCTAGGTACCAACAGGTGACACAGGGAAAGGGTCTGGCCCCATACCCTGCTGCATGACTTTCACAATTGGGTGAACTCTACGTATTAAATTGAACTTAGGGTTGATTACTATGTTTATTGTTTGTTTTAATTGCTTATAATAATGTTAATGAAAACGAACTATTTCACAAACTCATTCCCACTGAAACAATTGGATACTGCGTGACCTAAGTGGTGAATGAGGATTATTGCAGTGTTATAACAAAGGTATGTACTCACCTTAGGCTTATAATGTGTAGGTTGTTCAATAATTCCTTTAATCCCCAGTCCCTATGTAACCCATAAACCAAATACTACCAGAGAAGTCTCCAACAGAATGCATTATGCCCCATGCTATGGGTATTGTTCAATGATTTCTTACAAAATTTAAGAGATGGCACTAGTATCGGAAAAGGTTTGCTTTTGGTAAGCCGTTATTTCTCATTAGACTGCTGTCTAAGTTTCAGCTACATCGATCATGTGGTTCATTTTCATATTCAATTGAAGCAACAAAGTTTGGTTTACTGTGGAAAAAATTGGGTTTTTGTGTGTTGATTTTACACTTCTATCAAAAAGGGTTTACACCAAACTAGATCCAAGCCAAGTGATAAAGTTCGTGGAACATCAGCTCTAGCATGTATTTGTGACTGTTAACAATTGGATAAATGAGTTTTAATGCAGTCGTACACCTACAAATGATCATCCCATCCTTCGGGACGTCCAGTGGAAGTGACTTCTTCCGAAATGATTGACAAAATCCACAATATGGTTTTGAGGACTAGATGAATCAAAGTTTGCAAAATATTTGAGGCCACAAATATATCACCATGTACAAGGTATTTTCAATTTATCACAAAAAATTGGGAGTGAAAATTTTTTTTAGTAAGATGGGTGCCATGTTTGCTCTCAATGGAGAACAAACAATGGTATGGCCAATTTGGAGGCTGTAGTGGCCCCTTTGAGTCGTAATCCTGATGAGTTTCTGCATAGATACATAATCATAGACAAAAGATAAATACACTACCACACTTAACTCCTTAGACAAAGGAACAGTTGAAACAGTGGGTTTCTAAAGGCGATCCTGCTCCAAAGGAGGTGTTGACAGAAATCAGCGGACCAGGTGATGACCACAGTTTTTTGATAGGCATATGGAATAATCTACGTTGATTACTTGCACAAAGGACAAACGATAAATAGAGAGTACTATGCATCACTTTTGCACTGGTTGAGCAAAGAAATAAAAAAACCATCCTCATTTGGCAAAGAAGTAAATTTTCTCCCATCAGTGCAATGCACAGGGGGACACTTGAACAGTTTAATGGCAAAAATTATGGAATTAAAATTCAAATTATCATAACAATCACTGCAATCACCATATTTAGCCTACATTTGATTTTTTTATTTCCAAACTTGAACAAATGGCTTCGCTGAAAGCGATTCATGTCAAACAAGGAGGTCATTGTCAACTACGACGACTATTTTTAAGCAACTTCAATAATCCTACTTTTTTGGATGGCTTAAAAAAGTTGGGAAAATGCTGGAAAGAGTGTATCAAACTAAAATAAGATCATGCTAACAAAAAAATCTATCAAAAATTATTTGTTTTTCTATATTTCACCAGGGGCTTATTGAACAGCACAGGTATTTATATTTCCACTCAAAGGAAATATGCACACAAAGATGAAAGTAACCACTTATTCATATGTTTCTGTCTGTAATTATTGGTCATCACCCATCAGCAGACAACATTCATGGAGCACTTTGGGTTTCTTCCAGATGGCCGTGATTATAAATATATCAAGCAGTTACCGGGGTGTGGACAATTGAAATATTATGCAATTTCATACAATTTGCTGAGGTGAGCACATTAGTTGTGGAGTTTGAGCAAGCGCTGAGGGCAGTAATGACAAATACGTGGTCTGCCCAAAAAATACGCGAACTGGTGCAATCTGGCTGCCATGATGCCGACTATAGCCCCGCCCACTAGTGGCACTAGTTGCCTAAGACCCAATGAGCCAACTGTGTTTGGCGGATTGTCGAGCTGTGCATATGGTGCCAGTTATGTTAGTTTCAGTTGTCCTTGTTTTTACTGTTTCTCGAAGTGATGCAAGTTTTTTGGTGAATTCCGGTAAAAGTTATCAAGAAATTACTGAAATGTTGACAGCTGCTTGCGGTAATAATGCTCTGAAGAAAACCTCCGTTTTCAAGACGATTAAGAGTTTTAATGATGACCGACAAGACGCCACGGATGATGCAAGGCCGGGACGATCTTCAACCACCTGTGTTGACGACAACATTGATAGTGTGCAACCTCTTGTCCATATCGATCGTCAAAAAACTGTCCGAATAATAGCTGATGAACTGAATTTAGGAAAATCAACAGTGCATACAATTTCAACCAAACATTTGGGTTTAAAAAAAATATGGGCAAAAATCAAGCCCAAACTGGACTGATTGTTTGCCAGTTTCTGGCAAAAATTCAATCACCATCCTTGATCATCCTCCTCATTTGCCAAATCTCACCCTCTGTGACTTTTTCCTATTCCCAAAATGCAAAAAATGCGATGAGGGGAAGGTGTGGACACAGTTAAGCAAGAAACGACGGTAAAACTAAAAAGCCTAACTGCTGAGGGCTTCCAAGGGTGCTTTAAACAGTGGAAAAGAAGATAAAAAAAGTGTATAGCAACGAATGGGGAGGACTTTGAAGGGAACAAAATCGATGTAGACTATATTTTGCAAAATGAAGTGTTTATGGCCTCAGTTCGTGTATTTATTGGACAGGGTAGGATATCAATTAGTGAGTGGTATCCAAACAACTGAAATACTATCCACATTTCACAATTAACTTATGTGATTTAATTGAAGTTTGATAGTGCCTTAATAAACGTTTTTTACTGACATTTCAAAAACATAACAGCTTATGTAGATATAAGGTAAAAACTAAAAATGTGTAGGAAAAACTACAAAAAGGATACGACCATATCCATTGTTCCATAAGAAATATTTAAGAATATACAAAAGATATATGTTTAAGTTAAAAAAGACAAAAATTAATATTTTCCAAGTCTTTGGATCAATGGATTTCATTACACACCCAGTCCTAGATGCTATGTGTAACCTCAAGCCAATGATACTTTGTGATATCAAACTTGTGCATTCACCCAGATCAACCACCAAAACTTTTTATACAGATTATTGCAATATGACAATGAATGTCTATGTATATCCTACAAAGTTATAAAAATGTACAATAAATTATTAATAATTTTTTATAAGATGATGTAATTAGCATTATATGCCCACATTGATGGCTATGATACACTAAAAAACCTTAGGAAATATAAAATATGCTGTAATTAAATCACCATTGGTAATAATGAAAATTAAATATGGTAAGTGATTTTATAAGGACTATGAGCTATTGCAATATTGAGCATCCACTGCAGTAACACCAATGAACTACAGAATTAACAATACAAGTAATTGCATCTTTAATTAAATACTCTAAAAGTTAAGTTTGGTTCTCTCTTTAATAGCCACATTAAAATAGCTAGGACAACCCTGGTTGGCACAGTGTAATGGTTGTTATGTTCAGAATTCTGTGACCTTATTTTTTGTAAACATACAAACCCACAAGTAAATATAATTATAAATAAAAATATTTAAACATATAAAAGAATTATACTAAATTATACACTCTATGCATTGGAAACATGCCTAAAAACTGATTGGCTCCATTATCATAATGTATGCCCACAAATAATACTGCACCACCAAAAACTATTAATTTTAGTGTAAGCCTAAATAAAAGAGCCTGTGATGATGGAGTCTCCACCTGGCAAGCCACAATTTTCATGATTTAATTATTCTGGAGTTCAAATCATATTCACTCCCAGACTGCCCTAATGCTGCTACCACCTACCTTTGGGCAGTCTTCTTAAACTATATATCCCCATCCCACTCACATTTTTAAGGCTCATGTGAAAACTGAATAAACCACACATCCATGGACACAAGTCAAATGGATAAAGAGTGATTTATAATTTGAAAGAGATTACTTAAAATTTCAGAGTCATTTTTACAATATCACTTACAATAAGAAACTGATGGCACAATGGCATCTCCAGGGCCATGCCAGTCATGTGAACATGTACTGGGCAATTAAAATATTCAGCAGTAGCAAAAATTCACACTTAAATTTTCTCTCCTAAATACATTCAAAATATTACTGAATTACCTTGAGCAAAGTAGCATTCCATCAAAGTAACTCCATGGTTTTACAATTATTCCAAATTGGGCCATCGTGCATTTCTCAGAAAGTTTATGACCCAGTTAACTGCTCCTGCCTACCGTCCCAACACTTTCCAACTACTTTGCTAAGATGGGACCTTAAGAGTAGGAGCACTAGCCATCTGTGTGTGTCTACTAAAAGGCCGTAACATAATGCAGCCAGCCTTTTCATTCAAAACGAAGTTTCTGGGATTAACATGCAGCTGGGCCTTATGCAATTGAGAAATGTTTACAAAGCAACCTCAAGTGTGGCAAAAACAAGAAATAATCCACACAAAATTGAAAAAATGAGTCATAATGAATGGCAAAATACACACACAGTGTGACTGCACAAGTAACTGGTGGGCAAATTTGAACAGAGGACACTTGAATTTTCAATTTTAATTGCTGAAATATGGCACCATAGGTGGAGGCTCCATCAGAGCCTCATAGAGGATTGAATCGGCATTTGATGAAAATCTGCAATCCAATATCTTACTCAGATATTGATTTCCCACAAATTAATCATTAAAAGCTCTCTCGCAGTTGCAACGTCAGCAGGTATGTATGTGTGTAGAGGGTGAAATAAGCACAAAGGCATATATCTTTTATAAATAGATCAATATTCATACAAATAGAGCTTACTATTTACAATGAAAAATCCTCAACAATATTTCTCCTTTATTTTTGGTTGACACACCATAAATGGTACAGCTATATTCAAAAGGAGTGCACAAGGGTTACTGGATAATTGCAAAAGATATCATAAACAGAACTTACCCACATAATATGGAGTATAACATGGAGTCTCCAATGTGTCTTTGGAAAATGTTTCCTTAGCAAAGCCAAAGTCTGTCAGTTTCAATATGCCAGTCTGATCTAAAAAAGAGAAGTTGACTTAATACATCATCCATAAAAACAATGTGAATGCCAAAAGAGGAAATACCAAATAGTCACCACTTCTGATCATATTGAATCAAAAAACAGTGAATATTGTGGAAATAATTTTTTGCTGTACAACTGGTTTCATCACAAGGTAGACATTCTATAACTTTACAGTTTTAAATTTCTACATTTTAATGCAGATGACTCCATAAAAAGTTACTTTTGTGGCATTTCTCGCAGTTCTTTGAAGCTGGCATAGAAGAGGGTTACTTTTAAATCAAATTTAGATATTCAAACTTGGGTTGCACATTTAACCGGGTTGATATGGTATTTTACTTTGGGGCCACTCACCTTCCACAAATATGTTATTTAAGATGCAAAAAAAGGCAGTCAGAATTATTTCCTTTTCACCCCCAAGAGAACATTGTAAACCTCTGTTCTGTAATTTGGGCATCATGACTCTGCATAGTCTGTATATCTATAAATGCCTATGTAATGTCAAGGAAAACCTTAGCTCTTTCGAGAAAAGGTCTAACTTCCATTCTCATAATACAAGGAACAGCGATACACTAGACATTCCCTATTGCAGATTAGCCAAGAACAGCAATTCTTTCAATATTCTAAAAATTCGTTTGTTTAATAGATTGCCCTCTGAGGCTAAAGTTGTGAGTGTGCCCAAGTTTAAGAAAGTTATCCGGAACTGGCTGACTAAAAAAGCATTCTACTCAGTAAATGAGTTTTTTGATTCAAAAATTGTGTGGTCCATGATAGACATACAATCATTTGTCTCACCAAATGTATTTTGACTGTAATATGTAATATTTGATTTGTAATATGTGTTTATGTAACCATAATCTCTAAACTATGTATCTATATGACGAAGACTATTGCAAAACTATTTTGTTTAATGTCCAATAAAATTATTATTATTATTATTATTATTATAACTGGTAAAAACGTTCAGAAATCTGGGTCCACTCTAAAGCATGCTAACAAAGATCCACTGGATATTTAAGAATAAATAAAGTCACAACATAAATTGAGAATTGAGGATTATTGGACCTTTTTATATCACATTTTTGGACTTCTTGAAAGCCACAGGAAAAGTTTAGTCACCCCTCCTCTGCTTCCCAAACCCTAATACAAGGGTGACCTGAAAAGTTCTCAGACTGATGATGAAAATGAGAATTTAATATCTCAACAAATTTCATTGGTCAACATCATTCTATTAATATTAATACATTTCACCCAGTGGTGCTCAAGTGCCATTATCTCTACAGACTTCTTCTGCAAATCTCACGTAGTACTTGCATAATATAGCTGCAATCCCTTCTTGATTGGATGAAAAACTTTAACCAGCAAGGAAACTTTTTGACTTTTCGGAAGAGGTGGAAGTCCATTCTTTCGGAAGAGGGGAAGCCCCATTTGGGGAAATGGGTGGATTGTCCAGCACTTTATTGTGTAAGTCCCTCAATTTTCCCATCGCCAAGACAATTTTTCTCGGCAGGTGCACTGCCCTGGTGGATGGTTTCTTTCCTCTACAGGCCAGACTTATATTCATGAATTTTTGTATTATTTTGTTAGAAGGGTAGAAGAGAACTCCCCAGTAATTAGTTCACCTTTCTCAAGATAGTCATTTGAACAAAATTCTTTCCGCAAACCAAAAAACTGATGCCTAGACCTTTTCCGGTGATGGCACCTTCATTGCCTTCTGAGCTGCACAACTGGCCTCAATCCACAGCACAGATTGTTTCGATTCTGGTGTGTAATAATAAATCCATGTTTGTCACTCTTGTTTTTCATAAGTTGCAACAAACACGGTTGGGAAAGTGCTGTCCAAATTTGTTTTTGATCCATGATGATCAGGTGTGGCACCTATTTTGACCAAAGCTTTGTAATGTGTAATTCCACGTGCAAAATATACATAACTGATGTGTTCTTTTGACATGCTAACAGTTTTAGTAATTTCATCGGCCTTTATACACCGAGCTTCCAAAATCATATCATGCACTTCCGGCTGTCCTTCACGTGGATGATCAAGTGGGAGGCTTTCATGTTTCCAGCCGCCATTTCTTCATGGAGGACATAGATGGAGTAGAGTCCCCACACACATTTCCTATCTTTAAATGAATTTCATTTGGATGAAACCTTTTACAAAGAATTTTATCACTGTGCAATACTCGATATTTTCCCTCTCTTACAACACATGCACTGCAACTAATTAAAATGATTCTTTACAGTGAACTACCCGGTGGAATGGCTTGCAATTTATCTAACATCTACTCACAGTTGTACCAACATGAGAAAAAAATTATAAGAGAAGTGATGCCATTTATGGGTGAGACTGGGAACTTTTCAGACCGCCCTCAGCATAGTGTGAGATTGGAAGGGGCATCATTTTGTTTGTTTTCTTGCCATTCAAAGCCATCAGACACTCAATAACATCCTTTAAATAAAATATCATCTTAGCTTCATGTGTAGCATATTTTTCATCAGTCATATTGATTATTCCAATTTCACTCTATGAACATTAGCATATAGTTCCTTTGAGTGACATTACTATGATATTTATCCATTTCTCTCCCATGTACATATCTCCCTCTTCTCACTAATAATTTTTCTACTGCCTCCTGGTACTCATTTCTTTTCATCCAGGTAAATGCTTCTACATTACATTTCCTCATCCATCTTCTCTGTTTTAGTCTCTTGAATGTGACAATAAACTTCATTAGAACTAAATTGTGATCAAAATTTACAAAAACGCCTTGGGAAACTATGAATTGATTACATTGTTCCTAAATCTATGCCTAGCCATTATATTGCTGAACAGATATCTCTTTGTTTTCCTGAGCATTTATATATACATAATCTATTGCATGCTTAAGTGTTTGTTGTCATAAAACCCTGTTTCCTGCAGCACTCTTTCCCCACAAGCCTATTCCTTTTTTCTAGACTGCGGTGCTCCACTCCCATTTCTCTTTTTGGTCCCAACCATGATGCAATCCCTTATAATTATCAAATGCTTCCTTCCAGGGACACCCACAGTTATCCAGCTACCCAGTCTATTTCTTCCTCACTATGATTACTAGTCGGCATGTAGATATGATTTATGACCAAGTTCATTGGATTAGGTATCACCCCCATAAATAATAATATTCTTTAACTCTTCTGCTCAGTGTTTATTATGCTTCTTCCTACATTTTGTTCAATACTATGGCCATCCCTCACTGGCTACCATACCCTCCAATGTATATGCCTCTATAATTATCATTCCAATCAATGAAGTGTACAAAGGTAATAATGCTTTGAAAGGGGAGATATACGCTTTAAAAAAGTTAGCCTTTTGCTATGTGGATATTTGAATCTTGCAAGCTCTTTAGAGCAGCAGAATAATGACACGTTACATGGAGTAGTGAAGAAATTACTTGATGCAGGATAGTATAAAACACCATACAAGGCTCATATTGTCTCCAAATAAACGGTATTATGAAAAACAAAGAGTAACCTTTAAAGCATGATATAATACATTGAATCTTAAGTTGAACAAGATGTCAAACTTTTGAAGAGGAATGATACAGCATTTGCCTATTCATTACATCATGGAAGATGGTGACATCATAAATTTTATCTTATTTATTTGACCAAGATAAGGTGAATGTGAGAGGGATTTACCAAATATTGTTTGGATTAGCTGCAAGTACATCAGTTTTTAATCTAAACCTAAATTTAAATGATTTTTCTTCCTGCTTTGCCACTGGACCTATTTTGGATTTGAGTTTAGTGCATGGAAAGAGACATCCTGTATGATAAATGGCAGATTTTACTGTCAGGGCCAACTTGAGATACTTAAGTGATTTAGACAACTATCAAATTTGCACAGTTGGCCATGTTGAAGGGCCTGCTGAACAAAGGAGGCTTCTGAGCCTTGATTTCTTACCTGCACAATCTCCATTAAAAATATCTGAAGTCTTAGACTAACTCCATAATAAAAAATTTTGGGTCTAAAAATTTAATTTTTTTATTTCCACCTATATATGCCATCATTTAGTTTGAATGAAGTGATTTTGGGCTAAACATACTGAGCTACCTTAGAAAATTTGCTTTAAAAGCTACAATACATTTTTTGAATTAGGTCTCTAATACTTATAACTTCTAAATTAGTTGTTTCAGAAATGGCCATCCCTGAACATCTAGAGAAAGAAAAATTTCGTAAAATTTATGGGGTAAAACATATAAAAAGCGATGTAAAAAATGTTCCCATACGTAAAAAATACGAATGCCATATCTAAGGATACCACTGGCTCTTTTCTTTTTGGCGATATGCTCATGAAAATACTGATGATGACGAGTTGTGTAAACGTAGCCAATTACAGAAAAATAAAATACCATACGTATGATAGTAAAGAATTACTGATAAGTAACTTTAGGATACAAAGTACTACGGGTATACGGCGAAATTTTGCAAATGGGAATACACGAAAAATAATCCTCATCTGCCTTACTAAAAAGGAGGCAACTCAATTCCTTAGATGATTAAAATTTTCTCCACGACTCGAGTGTTACGTTTGCAAAAGCAAAATAAAACATACGGTAATCACGGCCGCCCTTTAAAAATCTCAATCACTTCAAAATTCATTTTACACGCGTAGTGATTCATAAGTTTTTTAATACACCAAAAAACTGTCCATCCATATCTTAGCAACTCAATAAAAATAATTAACTAACTACCATGAAAAATCACGCAATGCGGTACACCTTTCGTTTTATTATAAGAGTCCTTAGGAAACAATACTTAAAAATCTTTCGATAGCTGTGAATAGTAATTATTCCAGGCATTGGAAATATTTTGAGATTTTAAATATCGTTACTCACCTGGTTTAGTGTACAGAAGATTTTCTGGTTTTAAATCCCTGTGAGCTATGTTCATGTCGTGGATAAATTTCACAGCTGAACATATATCCCTCATTATTTGCGCAGCTTCTGAAAATATACATCGGACAATATGAAATTATGGCAGGAAAAATATTTATTTTAAATAAAAACAAGTCTTCCGCAACAGGCAAACCGCGTCGCGGACATGTACATTTCATTAATTAAATATATAAAAGTATTATAATATTAAGATAGATGATAACCCCTCTCTGTAAACGCGCCGTCCTGTTTGTCTTGAATTCTCTGGAATAATTCACCTCCTTCCATACTACGAGAAATGCGAAACAATTAATTTAAAATTAGCGTATATTACAAATGGCAAACATTGAAACTAATCTAACATGACCAAACAAACGCAACATTTCCGTACCATTCCATGACTACTAACAAACACTTTTTATCGCTGTAGTTGTTTTCGTAAACATCGATAATATTGACAATATTCCTACAACCACTTGCTTGCCAATGTAATTCCACTTCACGTCTCGATTTCGCGCAGTCGTGAAGGACCTAATGAGATAGATGGTAAAGGCACAAAAGTAGTTCCAAGAACACTTAACAGAAGATCCTACTTCTATTTAAGACAAGTTCAAATATAAAGCAATTAGCTACAGCCGCCTGCTGGGATTACTACCTTTTACCTACCTTCAAGGCGTATTTTTCCTTCGACGTTTTATTGTAGCACTGAACCACTTTTCCATTGATACCTAACCCTAACACAGTGTTGGATATTTCATAATCATTGGTTATAGGAGTAGTTTTCGGAGTCATGGAAGCTTTTTTAATCAAATCATTCATGGCGGTTAGAGTTTCAACATTCACTGCACACTTACGACCGGGAATACCGTTCACCATACACTTCCTAATTCCTTCACTTATGAAATTCTCTACAAATCAGCCGCCACTTCAAGTATATTCTATTATTTTCATGTATGTAATTCAACACACCTCTCACCACAGTTATCATTCAACAAACATTACTTGAGTCAAGTACGTGATTAATAACAATCGCTAGCGCATACATCTAGGAGAGGATTAATAGAACTTTTCCTCTAGTGGTTAATTGTTTTCTAAATATATATAATCGCATTTCAATATAAAGTTCAGGTGTTATCCTTAAGTTTAAGTTTTAATTTGCAAGTTGACTACAGCTACTCCACTTCCGCCCGGTTCAAGAGAGAGTGCAGAGAGCGTTAACTCTCAAAGATCTTCAACAAATATAGAACTTAGACATTTAGTATATATGTATATAAATGGCCCATGGCGTCATCGATTTGAGGCAAATAGAACCTTATTCTTCAGGTGACATCAGGCAAAACTACTGGTATCGCCGTGGTTCATTCGTGCTGTGCTTGAAGATGCAATGATATAATCGAGAAAGGAAAAGTTATATCCTTTCACGAACGTATTTCGTCTTGTACACCCAACCATAATAATTAATAAAGTGACTTAAGTTTTTAACTTGGATAGTTCAATGCACAAAGCTACAGTACAGTGAATGTTACCACACTCAATCGAGGAGATTTGAGTTAGAAATTGCTTCGTGTTAATTTAACATAAAATGATAGTTCAGAATGTTGAGTTGAATACTTAAAGTAAAGTATCAACCTCATGGTTGGCTTGATTGATAGCTTATTTGGTAAATAGTTTGATAGATAACCCAAGGTTCGTTTGATATCGCTCACATAGTGCCTAACCCTACGGAGATTTCAAATCGAGATTTTAAAAGAGCATAAACAATCAGTATTTTTTTGAAAAACTAACACTGAAAAAAAAACAAATTATCAAGTAAAATTATACGGATTGCCGATATTAATGCATTTCGTATGCATAACTCATTTCATTAATTATGTATTCATTCATACATCTATATTATAAATCGACATTTTATAAGCGTTTTACCTATGTTTCTTAATGTGTATCAGTCAACTCATAACATTTAATTAATTATGACGACTCACAATTTCAAACGCCGCCAAATTTTGCCCAAAGCCATTTGGTATTCCGTCTCGCTATGCTTGCCTCACTTTAACAAGAATATGCTATCTATATGCGTTAGAGGTTTTTGAGTTCTTACAAGTGGTTTTGGCGGCTTCAGAGGCTTGAGCAACTGTCGTATGCGATATTTCACTGTTTTCAGTTCGTTTAAGCTGTTGTTACGTTGGGCCCATAGTGACTTAAATCATTCGTCTATTTGTAATGGTTAACTGACAGGGTCATCATCGTGTCAAACTGAGGAACCGGCGGTGATAGTTTACATAGATAAAGTGTTTCTGCATTTGAAAAAAATATCACTGCCTCTTTACAGTTCGCCCTTCTACGTCTCTCGACGCAATGGTAGCTCGATGTTGTTCGCTTAATTTTATTTTGTCTTTAACAATCTGGCTATAATCTGTGGACACCTAGAAACCTCGCAATTTTCTTCATTTACTCAATTTCACTGTGACTTTTTTTAAAGAGTTGGGTGAATCCGGACTTTTCTGCCGGGGAGGCGAGCTCGTCAAAAGCAACGGTAAGGGGACCAACAGATGTCGGCGGAGTAGCCTGCAGTCGGGAAAGGGAAGAAATAATGAAGCACCGTTTATGGGTTGAATGTTTTGCACCTGAAAACAAGGAGCAGTTAGCAGTCCATGCAAATAAGGTTCACGATGTGGAAGCCTGGCTAAACGAAGCCTTTCTTGGAAGCATGGGGGTAAGTTGCCGATTATATTTATTGTGTCATTTGTAATGTGATGTTCATTTAATCTTAATTTTTTCACCGTATCTAGTAAGTGCTGTGCATTTTAATAGTTTCTGAACTCATTCTATCAATTGATTATATCTGGCCAAGTTCTGAATGTCCATTTTTTTAAACTCATTGTGTTGATGCTATGGGGTCATCCGTTTTCAAAATCATACCAACTTTTACATGGTCTCCGAAATCGCCAATGGAAATGGAACTTTGAAGTGGTACCCAATGCCATCAGTCCACGCGAACTCAGCATGGATGACAAAATATGAATACATGAAAGAAAGACTAGCCACTTATGTTGGATTGCATTAAATCTCATAGTGTTTCACCGTGAATATATGAAAGCAAGGTTGGCATCTTATTTTTGATTGCATTTTATCTCATAGTGTGTGTCCGATTTGGAACCTCTACTAATGCATTCATATTAAATATGAAGAAAAAAATTAACATTCGATAAGTGACAATTTCATGAGTTTCGAGGAAGTATGAATTTTTTAGTGCACAGTTAAAAAGTACTACATGAGCCCCAAGTCGTGAGAACTAATTAATATATGCCATAGGATTTGAATTGTGTGGCAGAATATCATAAATGAGGTGCCCTCAAACCTAGTTACATTCATTATAAATATTCTGATCCCTTTATTCCTAATATTTGGCACATGCAAAAGATGTAATTTACCTCTCATGGCAACTCAAGCTTTGGTGCTCTACATGATGTGGCTGTCATTTTAGATATCATCTCTTCTTATGTATGTAACCTCATTTTCACATAAGTGGTAGTTGATATTCAGTCAATTTCCTGTGCCAATAATTATAGTTATAAATGGAATAGGTTCAAATATTTTTCTGCATTGCATGTTTTTACAAAATTTTGTTGAAATGCTAGTTTCTTATAGCTGTTAGGTCCTCTAATGGCTTTTACAGGGTAATAGGCTTCTTTATAAAAATTTATGATTTATTTTAAGCTTCATTTATTGTGGTTGGCATGTGATCAATGTATTGGACTAAGTAACCCAATAAAAACCCAGGTGTGTCTGAGAGTCTTTGTGTGCTAACCCACCCACCTGTTGCAACCAAGGTCTAGGTGTTGGGTGGGTGTATTTTTTACCATGGACCAGAACTTCTCAGAATCTGATTGAGGTTTTTGTGGTCCTGTTGCTGCTGCATTAGTGTTTAATTAGTTAGGCATAAATTGATAGTTTCTAGTTGTTTTATTTTTTACCCATTGAGGGGTTCATTGCCCTCTGCTATTGGATGTAGCATTTATATGAGAGAGATTGATGTGTATTGTTTTTGATGGCTCTTTCTCGGGGTACTTTTTTAGCAAATGTATTTCATAGCTACACTGGCAGCTAGGAAAGTAGAGAGGTATGGCCATATCTATTAGGAAAGGGAAGTTTCAGGGAAATTGGAGGTTGCTAAGTAAGTATATGGTTCCACACACTTAAGCCTTGGCCACGTTAGCAAGGAAAATCACTGTGGCAATGGGAACTCTTAACTAACTGCTGGGTCATGTACTGCAAAACATGTGTACCCCAAATGATTGTGCATGTTACCCATATTATTATGAATGATCATTTAAATAAGGGAATGACCAGGTTGATCAATTTCCTAGAACTTTATATTCCTCTAACGCCATGAATGCAAAAAGTTGCCATTCTGAGTGAAGATGGTCAATAGTGTGAGATATTTATGCTTAAAAATACTGAAAAAGCTTGCAGATCATAAGTATCATTTTAAGTAAGTCATATTATCATGATGAATGTGGGCAAGCATGTAACAGAGTGCTTAAGTTCTTGTCTCCTGTTGCTAGAATCACAAAAGTGGCTGATTCATTGACGTTGTTTGTATAATATTTTCAGCTGTATTATATTTTATTTTTGGTAATTTTATTGTGAGGCCTTATTATTATTTGTTTCCTCGTTAATTATTTTGTGTTTTGGATGGTAAACTTGAACTTGGTGTCTTTTGTTTTGTTGCAATTTTTAAAATAATTTTTCATTTCTTTTTATATAAAATGTAGCTATGTTTCATTTTCATTCTAGCATTTGCTTGGGTGATAAGTGTCATAATAGCAATGAAGGCACCAGTATTATTTGCTTTTGGAGCACTCTGTCAAAAGTTGCTCCCTCTAGATGCATTTTTATTTTATGGTGTCCTTTGGAAAAATCCCCTGCATCATGCTGCAATAAACTCCCGAAGTTGTAACAATCATTGCACAGTCTAATCTAATGTTTTCATTGCTATTAAGGTATTTAAAGTGGGTCTTTCAATAACTATTTTGTAAGAAATAGAAAATATTTTGGGAAATTTTTTTTATTTTTTGACATAAAACTGATTTTACCTTGATACTCTTCCCAATGGTTCTCCATCTTTTTACGCTGTGCAAAAAGTAAGATTTCATTTTTGCATTTCATTCAGCATCCATTGTTGACCTCTATCTATGGAATTGTCTGCAGTTCTGGTTATTTTTGGGTGTCGGGCATGGAAATGCTGCACAGTCTGTGAATCATGTAGTGGAATGGTGCCAATTATTTTGAGATGTCGTCTCTTGCGTGAGCATCAATTGGTCTGTGTAACATTGGTTCCAAAAATAGAGAAGGTGAAGGTTGATGACTTTGACAATTCCAGGAATTTAACAGTTCCTTCGCATTCTGACCCGCTTTTGAACTGGATCTTTATATCAATGGATTTTGCTGAAGTTTAACAAAAAAGGCTTGGTTTTTTTCATTGTCCGTGTACACACCCAGTAACCAGTGCCCACATATGGGCTACCAGTAATAAATGTATTGCTTGGGGGTGTTGTTAAGTAGCAAATTTCATGTTCAGAATAGTTGTCATTAATGTCATCCAGGATTGTGGGCGTATGGGAGGGAACCCATTGTGAGTCTGTCACGTGGGTCTGATGGACATATCACTTTCATGGATTATCAAAAGGTCGAAAAATCTTGGGGATGATGCACTTGCATGAGTATGGCTTCATTAGGGTGTATTATGGCTTCACGTGAGGAAATGGATATCTTGTATTAAATTTGGTATTTAAGTGTTAGGGCATGACTGAAATGAAAATTAATTTGTAGAATAATGGCTTTTTTTATTTGTTATTTCTATGCGGTAAAAAATTTCCAACAATTGATGGCTTGAACAGCTTTACAGGAACATTCTGCTAAATGTATATAAGAACCGTATATTTAGATATTAACAACTATTACAAAAGTTTGTACCCTGAGATATTGCCCAAAACTGTCAATATTTGTGAAACAATATATTTATTTGATTTAGGAAATAATACACAATATTTTTAAAAATTTCAACTCCAGCATGCCAGTTCATATAATGATTGAGAAGATTTTAGATAGTGGTTACTCTCAAGAACTTATTTTGCTTATTGTGTAGTATATATGCTTCATTTAAATGTAGCATTACCAATATGAATGTTATAATCAGCTGTTACTCCTGAAAACTGATCCTGTTAGGGGTTTTCTTTGTGTTATGAGTGAGGTTGGGAATATGCAAATTAATAGTGAAAGGCACCAGTGCAAATTTTTTAGTGACATTAAGGTGTTACTAAGGATCAAAGCATTGTCTTATTCAGGCAAAATATATAGAAATGCTGCAACTTACCATAAAATCCTGTGTCTTCAGGTCAGAAGTCACTTCTCACCTGAAGACACCAACTGCAACACTGGTGAAACTGTTGTCATTGAAATATGGACCAATGCAGGGTAAATCCCGGAAGACTTGGATCCTCAGTGTGCTTCTATCCTTGATTCTATGCTAATTCCTATTTATGAATACCTCATTGTCATTTTGTTTTTATGACCAAAGAGACTATCAACAGCTATATCATATTTATCTATAACAAAAGTGGTGGTATTATTATTTTTCTTATCTAAAAAAATTATGTAGGAACGACCATTTTTAGTACTTCAATCTAAAATTAAAATACTTGCTGATTACTGGTGAAAATTTACTTATTCATTGATCTCTTTCCATGCAACAAGCAGTAAAGATATCAGAAAAGAAAAAGTTAATTAACTCCAGTCTTCAGGTGGGAAATTCAAAATTTCTTTTTTCCCTCTAATCATTATTCATGGAGTGGGCCATTGGGAAACATTGAGAGCTTCTGCTTAGGCTCGAACTCAATTGTATAAACAATTGTGTGTGCGCATAGGGATTATTCTGACCAAAAATAAGAAAATAGAACATTGATGGTGCATTAAAGCTGGGTGGATCATTACCAAATTCCACTAATATTTATGGTTCAAGTATTTCAGCTAAGTATTATTAATCTTTTGCATATGTCGTTACTCTTGGATTGTTAATGCTTTGTTGTAATATACGTTTGATACAAAATGGCTTTCAATATAGAATACAATGCCATAAGATTATTAAGGGGCATTATAAAATGGATCAACTTTAAAATTATTTACCTGCATAGTATTTTTCCCAAATGCCAAATGAAATGAGAACCTTACCTTGGGTATATCTCCCTTGTCTGAAATGACACCATTGTCTGGAGTTTTTGCGGTGATGCTTGAATCTGGACACCCAACTATAGGTGTGCATTTAACAATTAGCTTTGAAATTTAGTGGGAGTAATCTTTTTTTATGAGTTATAGTGTAAAAATTGATTTCTTTTATAGAAACCAAAATTGACTTTCTTCCTATATTTGGTGAACTATTTGCTATAAGACTAGAGTTTTTAAATTTTATTTTTAAAGGTTTTGATTAATTTTCAAATAAAATTGCAATAATCACCTATAGGGCTAAAATTTTTGCAGTCTTATAGCAAATGTAAGGGACTGAATATTATGGGGTATTTTTCCCCACCCATGGAGTACACTGTAATTTTTGACAAAATATTACAACTAATTGCAAATATGACAGGGAAAATGAATGTTTTCGAGACTATTTATCCGAGTTATGAAGAGGCAAATTTTTTTAATCATCCTCAGCGTACTTGAGCACCTCAGTATACTAATTTGCAAATGTGTGGCACTTTTAGTTTCAGGAAATAGTTGTATGAAATGTTCAATCACCGTAATGTGATGCTCCTCATCATCCCTGTTTTCTTGTAGATTTTATTAATATATGCATTTACTGTATAATTTTGAAAATTTGTGGATTCATATTATATTTCGGTACTGTCCAATTCTCTAGAATATTCTCCTTGATAAACATTAATATAATCATTTGCTTACTGACTTTTACTGCCTATCAAACTTATAAATAGAAATGTCTTGGGTTTTTAGGAATCAACATTACCAGGACATATTGGACATATTGCAGACACCTCTAAAAAGTGTTAAAAATCATCCATTTTCTCTGATTTGTAATTTTATGAAATAAATGTCCTCTTGCCTTGATTGAAATATCTATGGAACTGAGTACACACATCTCATTGTATTGTTTATATTCTGTTCCCTCGATATCAGTTCACTCAGCAGTCAACTATTACCACCAGTTACAGGTGCCACAACACTTAATGTATGATATGCTGTGGAAATAAATGTTACATATAATTATTTAAGATCAATTATTAAATGTTTTGTTCATTTAGTTTTAAATCTACCATGCTTCAGAGGTCTTAGTAGACCCTAGTGAAACTACCTAGTGCTATTCTGATGGTGCATTTGGGACTTATTAAACTAGATTGCAAATTATGCTGGTATATGTTTTTATTTGTTCCACTTTGAAGCAAAATAAATTGATTAATGTTGGTTTTAGTCTCATAGTAGAAACTGATTTTTTGTTCTGGATTTTGTTTCACTTCTGGATCATTTAACATATGTAAATGGTTCAGGTATTTGAAACTGCTGCAATTAAATTTAGTTTTGCCCACAATGCATGTACATCGGAGTGAAAATAAAAACTATATTAAGAAAATTTTTTTGGTGTCTCATACCAGTTCATAAGATTTTGCTCTGGCCTTATATAAAAATCCTTGGCCAGAAGTCAAATGTTTTCAATATTTTTGGGCAGATGCCCCTTAATATTTGTTGTTCCAAAATACAGGACTGGAGATGAAAACCAGGGTGGGATATACTTGTAGATTTTCAGGAAATCTCTGGATGCCTACCAGATATTTAAATTGCTTTTTGGGGTCAATCGTTATTGTTCGTATATGACCCTGGTTTCACAAAACTCGAGGGTCAGCTATTTGTGTCCAACACTGGATATTTGTGCAGGCACTGAATATTTGTAGTGGTCCCCGGTTTTGTCACCTTCCGTAACCTTAGGTAGGTAAGAGACTTATTTCTGATCATCCAGTCCTGGACTTCGTAGCAGGCCGTGTTATTTATACAAAAAGCCTTTTCATTTGGAGCCAGGGCTCATTTGATTCTCCAGATCTGCAACACTACACCTTCATTATTGAAATGAATGCTTAGGTGATCCAACTGCTTTGCTCTCTCATCCCTCAGACACACTATCAAGTGAACCTAGTCCAGAAATTACTTACTTATTGAAGTTACTCATTTTTGATAATTGCTTTAAAGTTATTTTTTGTGGTCTGTGTCTAATTTTCTCCCTTTGACTTTTTTAGGCAGCACCATTAGCCTTGATTGTGGGGCCCAGCGGTAGTGGGAAGACAATAACACTGCGGGTGCTTGCCAGAAGTATGAATTGTGAAATTAAGGAGTGGATCAACCCTACAAGCTCAAAGCAACACTCAAATATTCTTTCGTGTAAGTTTACTGTAATATATATCATTCTTAGTAGTTCGGGTGAACTACTTTATGGCGTTGCCCTAGAAAAAAAGTTGCTGTGGGTAGGGAAGCATGAACTAAGACACTTAAGTGATGGAACCAAATTAACTCTAAGACCCTTTGTGGCACTTGCTGATTCCACATCTGTCACTTAGATAAGTTCATGTATGCCAAGACTGTAAAATACCAACTGCTTTGTAGACATTTTCAAACATGCAATTTCATCTTGATGATTTCCCACCTGAACTGAGAGACCGGGCACCTGAAAATCAGTACCATGCTGAATGGTTATTTGTAGAAAAGATGATTGCGTGTTCCTATATCAAAAGTATTTATCAGAGAAGTTATCTAGCCCCTAGGAACCATATGTTTTATGTGATTGGAAGTCTATGTTCTTTGTTGCTATAAAAAGTTAATAATATTAAATTACATTAAAGAAGTAATATTAAATTAAAAGTTGAGGTTGGTACATACTGGAATTGCCTCATGCACATTGCTATAATTATACATATAATTGTGGGTTGCGTTAGACCAGGGGTTGGAGCATTGGACTACTGACCAGAGGGCCTGGGTTCGATTCCCAGGCAAGCCTCTCTGGGTACCTGCAGCTCCACCAAAGCTTTGTGATTTTTTGGGTACCAGATCTCCCTGGGAAACCATAACCAGCACAGGGAAAGGAACTGGCCCCCCTACTCTTGATGTGTGAATTACACATGCCATTGGGCTTAGTACTGAGTGAACTCTACCATCACCTAACAAACCGACCTTCGGGTTGATAATTGTGTTTATGGTTATACATATAATTAAACAGTTAGTGACCCAGCAGCAAATTTTTTGGGGATCAGAATGGTTCTCTGGCTAGTGTACTGGCTTCCCACCCAGAGGGCTCAGGTTCAAATCCTGGAGACAGCAGATCTTTTTCAGTGATGTCTTGATCTCTACTTGAGGTGCTTCGTGGAGAGCACCTCAGATGAGTTGGTTGGGGCAGTTAAACTGCAGACCACTTGGTGCCTTTCCTAAGAGTGAGCTAATGCTGATGCCAGTTTTCTCTCCGCCCTTCCTCCTTTCCCATCCATCCGTTATGGTACAAATGACCTCAACTGTTGGTTGCCTTCCTAGCAACTACTACTATTGCTAGCATTTTTTCTCAATTTCTCTACTCCCAGGTCCTCTAAAAAAATGGAATTATTTTGGGATTCCATTCCCAATCCTAAGCAATACAACAGTCTCTGTTATATTGAGATATCTCAGTTCATTTTGTAGTTCTGACACGATGTGACTGCGAGCAGTCTTTGTAAGTGTTACCAGTTTGTGTTTAGCATACTGCCCTCCAGATGGTGAGGTACTAATTTACTTCGATTGGAAGTGTGTCAGTCAGAACTTGAAGAATGGTTGCCAGCACAAAGGTCTTGAATCTCTGTATCCTCATCCTTCGAGGTGGAGGAAGAGGTTCAGGCTCACTTAAGTGTCATTTGAAGTCGCAGTGCAAGAGTCTGCTGTGCACTAGCTGACTCAACTTGAGTGCTCTAATGCTGACCTGCTCTTGCGAGAATTGCAGAAGGGCAACTGTGGCTGCATAAAGAGATGAGGTTTAGGTGAAGAGACTGCTTTGTACTGAGCTCACATATGTCCAATGATTTGGAGGATGTACCCATTGTCAAGTGCTGAAATGGAAGGGGGAGCCCAAAGAGCTGTTTTTTGTCAGGCAAGGCTCACATAAAAATGAATTTTAAGAATTGCCAGACTACCTTGGCAATGGGATGTTGAAGGCTGTAATAGAGAGGAGATTGATGGAAAAGTGATGAGAAAGATCCATTGAAAGGACTTGGGTGGAGAACATTCCTAGTCGAAACTTTTTTGGAAACCATTTAAATCCACAGCGGTGCTTTTCTAATATGGAGAAATGAAATCGCTGAAAGTGCATATATGACCACCAGCAAAGTTCAGGCATGGTTATCACCTCATTGGGCCTTTAATAATTAATATTCATATATCTCCCAAGGTAGGTAATTCTTACCTACTGATATTGCTGATAAACATATAGAAATTCTTGGACATCCTTTGTGTCTTCATTATCAAAAACAATATGGTCAATGAATCATTCGATCAAAAAATCTTATGCCTCAAGTGTATGGTTTTTTTTCTAAATGTCTTTCTTCAGAAACGGTATAGCTATACATTTTTTTTTGTTTTGCATTTCTATGTATCATTATATTGTCTATATTTTAGCTGCTAACAACTCACCCTTTGCATGTTGCTGCTGTTATCTTTTCAGTTAAATATTGAATATTTGATTGGGAATAATATGGACCGTGAGGGAATTCTTTTGTTAAGTTACTGAGACTATCATGTTACTCTTTTAGGATATTAATCTTGTACTGTATATGTGCTAAAGTCAGTGAAAATGTCAACATTTTGTTAGGCTATTAATATTAGTGGGCATTAACATCTGTTAGATTGTTGGTTGAAATGACATAAGTTTCTGTAATTGTACAACATGTCAAAAGTACATCATTGTGACTTAGATGCATATTAGATATTTTTACACCTATTTATTCGAGTGATTTCATATGCTCATTAGTAATCATAAATAAAATGTAGGCTCTAATTAGAAATTGATGTGTACTTGTATGCATTATATCATTGTAAGGGCTACAAAACCTGTTGCTGGTATTATGATATGATGATGATATTAAAAACTGGATTTAGATTTGGTATTCTGGGAGCATACTTTTTAAAATACTAGTGGTTCATATTTCATTATGGATTCTGTGCAGGATATTCAGAATAATGGGTATTTTTTGGCATCAGGTCAGACAAATACTGTTCTTGACATTTTTTGCTTTTAACATGTTAAACTCTGTGGGCATGTATGCCATTGGTTTTGCATGGTCAACCATGACTCTTGAAAAAAATGCATTATAAATATGACCGGAGTATTTGCATAGCAGAAATATCTTCTCTGTGCTAAATGCAAAGTGCATTGAATCATTTTCCTTCTGTTTGAATTTTCTGTGCTGTATTATAATGCCTTTTGATGGCTCAAAGCTCATTGTACAACAGAAATTAACTGTTATTTACAATGGGTTACTGAATAACGCTGACTATCTAGATGTAATACATATTTCAATTATGGAATTTGAGGAATGAACTGCCAGATGGCCATGATCATAATGTATATGGAGTGGTAAGCTTTTTATTTTACAAAATGTCAATGTAGATCCCTAACGGTAACCATTTTTTTTAGCGCAACCAAGGAATGATACTCGTCGGACTTCAGGCCAAGTGGAGCAGTTTGAAGATTTCCTGTTCCGGGCAAGTCGGTATCAGGATTTATTGTCAGGGGCAAATTCAAAATCATTGTTATTGGTGGAAGATTTTCCAAATATTTTCTTGCGTGATGCAAGTCTGTTTGAGAAGACTCTGCGGTAAATATTACTTTAAGAGATTTTGGTTCATTTTTTTAAGGCTACATTCTGATTGTGTCTTTAGAAATATTGGATTTGTTTCCATTATTTAGTAATTACCAATATATATTTTTTTTAATGCAGTAGAAATACAATGATAAATGATAATGTAGTTATTTTTATAAATTTGTTTATTAGCATGTTCACACCGGTGGGTCACACTGTCATGAGTTCTGTATTTGATGTTTGAATGCAGCCGGTTGACGATAAGGCAGGTTGAAGTGTCTCTTACTAGATAAATAGTTGTTTCATGTTCATTTGTTAGATGATGGATTTTCCCCTAAAAATTTCTGTACTATGAAACAGTAGGGAAATTAGGTCTGTATTGGGATTTATTCATTTCTTTGGGAATAGTTATGTAGTAAATATGTTAGGCAGTAATAAAAGAGGAAAATCACAAAATTTTTTTATTTGTGTGCCTAAAAGTGATAAGTACACTAAGAATACGCATTATTAAAACATGCCAGGCATAATGCTGGTTTATTATCGCATTAGGGGCAATAAGTTATAACTTTTTTAGTTTTTTTCATCGCTGCTTGTCTCACCTCTATTTTGCTGATTGTATTATAGCCCTCTATCTTTTTTGCATTACCTGTGTCGCACCTTCATATTTCTTAGATCATGCTGCTTTTTCTATGGTGCTTGTGGTGTAGCAGCAGTTGTATGTTGATCAAGTAAAAGGGAAATAATGATCTCATTGCAAAATGCTCAGATTTTTTAGACTCCCTAACTTTTTCTGAATACACCAAGCATTCGCCGATATGGTGCCACAAATTAGCTCAATTACTATCTTTTTATACCACTCAATCGTCTTCCTCAAAGATGTATAATATGAAGACATCTGGTCAGATAAGTCAACACCCTTCTTAGCAGTATGGTAACTAATGACTGAGTCTGGTTTTCTTATGATTGTGTTGTCAACCAAAGTGCAATTGTGTGTTTTGCACATTGTCAACATAAGTACAGGCCTCTTGTTTGTCCATTTCATAAATTTTATTCAGTCTGGATTTTGTAAGAATAATTTGTCCCCCCTTTAGTGTTTAATTTTTGCGGTCTCTGGTGAAAATTTCCTGTTGGCAAAAATTTACTGTACCACGCAGTTATGTTTATCTCTAATAACTCTTTAGCTAGAGGAACACTTGTGTAGAAACTGTCCATATATATTATGCGACCTGCAGTCCATTCATTAGCCTCATCACCGTAGTGTGAATGCCCGGTTTCTGACGAATTCTCTCTTTTAGCAGAATATAAAATTACATTATTTAAGCCTTCGGCTAGTTTAAGCTTATGAAGTTTGACTCCATATTTATGATGTTTACCTATTATATGTATATTTTGGCAAAATATCAGTCGTCCATGCCAGGGAACTATGCTTTCATTATTTATGCTCTGCTGGTGATTCAATCAATGTGAAACAAAACTGCATACAAAGGCTGAATCGACTAAACTAATGAAATGAGAACTATAGGAGAGGATTACGTGGAACAGAAATACTCTATACCAGACTTTAAAAATTTGTAGTTATGCAGTTACAACGGATTGCATTACAAAGTCTCACTGTCGTGATTTGCCATTTGAACTCTAATTCATTAAGAACAACGGCAGAAGACGATCAATTTATATTAATTTTTATTTGAGAGATCATCAGAAATAGAAGTGAATGATGCAGGCTTGAGTATATATAGTATTCATCTGGAAGCTATGAATCAAAAGCTCTTTATTTTCAGAGTGTGGATTAGGAATTCGTGTTTTGGTGCCCCTTGATCCATCTCAATATAGTGTTGACTGGGAAAAAATAACATTACTCAATGTGACCACAGATGGGTCATGCCACCAGACCATGAAATCTGGGCTTCATTAGTAATCCATTAGTACATGATGTATAAAATTTTAATCTGTATGTAAACAATTATATGGACTAGAGTAAAATAAAAATAAAGAAAAAAATATTTTTCCCATTTTCCACTGCTGCCAGAATGGAATATGTCGTGGCACCCTGCTGCCACCAGGGCATGTATAGGAAATAGCGTGCTGGGTTGAATGTGTCTGGGTTGCAAAAATATGAGGTGAAATGCATAATAGTAATGCTTTGGTGATGAATATTATCAGTAATTGATAGAAAGTATAATTTAATGTAGTAGTAGTAGTAGTAGTAGTGTTATTTATCTGTAGGCAAAATGCATTTCATTGTTGTAATTATGGATGTCTGAATTTTTCCCAAATGAATTATAGTTTTGTGTATGAAAGTGCGTTTCTGTCATTATATTCATGCTACTGGCTAAATGTTGAGTTCAGCATTTAATGGTTTAGTGGGAGTTCTTAATGGAGCATGTTTTAAAATTGTTAGAATTCTTTTCTGCATCTGAAATATTTTTTTCATAAAATGAGAGAATCCCTGAAGTGGAATTCCAAGAGTTATCCTTGAGTAGATTTACCCATAATAGGCAGCCTAAAGAACATCCAGGGTTATAGATTGAGCTAAAACATGCATGGCATAGCAGAGGGTTAGTTAATTTTGTTGTTTGTTCTTCTCATGATAAATTAAAATCAATCCAAATGCCTAGAAATTTACTACGATGTTCTTCTTTAATAGGAAGTTTATCTAATGACATATGCATTGGTACCCACTTTCTTAGGGGGATTGAACTCTAAGAAGATTTTCTTATCATCAATGAGAATTAATTTGTCTAATTGTAGCTATCATAATAAATTATCTTTGGTGTGATTTACTCTGTGCCATAATAGTTCACAGCTGTTACCTTTCATTATAATGGTTGTGTTATCTACAAACATGAGAGGTTCAGATTGTGGAAGATATTCAGGTAGTATGCATTAATAAAGGATAAAAATGGAAAAGTTCCCAGGCTTAAACCACAATAGAGAGCAAGGGGTCTGATATAACCGTATTTATCTCTATCATTTGGTTTCTGTCTTTAGAGAGGCATGAAACAATTGCTTAGCCTGCCCTCTTAGTCCTAATTTATCCAATTGTCTTTTCTTTAACCTTTGAAAAAGACTGTAAGAGAGATATAGGTGTGTAGTTCTTATTTTTTTCCCCTGTTTTTTGAATAGGGGTTTAACCTTTGCTTTTTTGAATAATTGTGGGGGACTAAAAACTGAAAACTAGGAATATTAGAAGTGTATAGAACAAAAGACCATGTATTAAACAAGTCATGAATGTTATACAGGTGAAAGATGTTCGCAAGTATAGTATAGTATGGTAGAAATTAGTGAAAGGGAGTGTTTTTCCTGATTTTATTTGATGTATACCTTCCTTAAATGGGAATGTCCTGAAGGGTGCATGTGTTTGTTGCTAATCTTCTCTGTTTGGGGATAATTTTTGTCTTTTGCCTAAAGGAGGTATTTTTGATGGTTGAAATTTGTTTTTATGTTGAAATTGTTATCCTGATTGAATGAGATTTGATGGGTGGACATTGTGCATTTATATTCCAAGACTTACTTCTGGATACAAAAATGTCAAATATTCGATTACTCCTGTCATCATTGTGGGTAAATGAATAGACATAGTGTGTGCACAAATTTGTTTTAATGGGTTATATGTGACATCGAAATTGGCAAGTCAAAGTTGAAAGCTTGCAGTATTTCATATAATTTCAATATTTTAATTATCATGTTTATTTATATTGCAGCAAGTATGTTGAAGTAGGAAGGTCGCCGCTAGTATTCATCTCATCAAGTGGGCAGAATGAAATAGAAAAAACACTGTTTAAGCCACACTTAATGAGTGACTTGAAAATTGTCCAAATGAGGTATGTTGTTCTCTTATTCATTAATGTCTCTGGTGTAAATGTTCCTAATCAGAATATCCCTCTCAAGTATTTCTTTAATATGAGAGTTGCTCTTTATATTTTGAGCCTAATAATGAAAAGACATAAATTTATTGTTGAAAATGGCTTTATTGTTTTTCGAAGTATTCTCCATGATAATCAATACACTTGTATGCACTTGAACCAATTTTCATAGCACTTTTTCCACTCTGATTGAGGTTCCTCCCAAACATGGTTTTTGAATTCATCAACAGCTTCTTCAGGTGCCAAAAAACATTGGCCACGCAATTTTTACCTGTTAAACGGGATTAAAAAGAAGTTGTTTGGTGCTAAATCTGGGCTGTACGGAGGATGACCCATCAATTTGATATTTTGGCCAGTCAAATAGGTAGTTGTTTCAGCCGATCTGCGAGAGCTTGCATTTTCATGATGAAGGACGATCCTTCATTGCTGCTTCTTTTTCCATATTTTACCAAGCACTTCTGGCAAACAAATGCTCATGTACCATTCAGATTTCACGGTTCTACGTTGCTCTAATGGTATGGTTGCTACATAACCAGTTATTCTGAAGGAACAGGCGATCATTTGCTTCAATGTGCTTCGTGCACGAATCACTTTTGTCGGATTTGGCTCATCTTGGAAGACCCATAAAGTGGATTGCTGTTTTGTTTCATGCTCATATGCATAGATTCAAAATTCGTCTCCTGTGTGGATGTTATACACAGCTTTTGATGAACCACAATTGTGTTTGCTGAGCATTTCTTTGCACCAATTGACACGAGAACCTTTTTGAGATTTTGTCGCAAAGGATGCCTCAATCTATTGATAAGTCACAGGAAGATCTTCCTTTACTAGTTCTTGCACAGCATTAATGTTTTCTGGCACAGCAACTGATTTTGGGCAACCTTTACGACTTGCGTCGCTGAACAAATGGTGGCCATGATGGAATTTGTCATACCAGTGTTTCATAGTGGCAAAGGATGGGGCTTCATCGCCAAAAGTGAAAGCAAGTTTATCGATGCTCTCCTGTCTTGATAATCCACGTTGACATTTGTAAAAAATCATTGCACAAAAGTGTTCACGAGTTAACTCCATTTTTTCGCTGAGACAGTATTTTTGAGCCACTGTAAACAACACAAGTTATGATCTGATGACAAAATGTTCTGAAGAAAGCATTAAAAGAGTCAAACTTTCAGATGGAAATGTCTATACTGTATGTTGGCAAGGCTCAAAATATAAATAGCAACTCGTAGTTAGCATGCTAACGCACAAGTAATTCTAATATCAAAGGATAGAGGTCCTGGTGAAAAAATATTGCTTTAAATTTTTGATATAAATTTGATTTTTACATAGTAGTCATTTTCTATAAAAAGTAATACCATCATTAATTGGAACCAAATTCTTATTTTCATTGAGCAAATAATAAAAGGTAGCATTAAATATATAAAGTGCAGTAAACTCATGATTATCCATGTGTGGATTATATCTTTAGCATATTATACTATTCTCTCTCCTCCCAGGATCTCAAAACTTTTTGGTAAAATTAAAATTGTCAAGACATTTAAATTCTTTGAAACTTTGATGTACCATTTTAAAAATAAAAGTTTGAAATGTCTATGCTCTCTTAAAAGTGTTTGATTTTACAAAAAAAAAGGTTTTCAATAGTATTTTATTTTAAACATTTTATCTGTACATTCCCTTTATTGTTTTCCTTGCATTCATCGCCATATTCTCCTCCAAGGCGAGCAAATATGCAGTTTAAGTATGCACAAATGAGTCGACAACACTCTGCACTGCATCATTTTTACTGATATATCACATGAGGAACATGAATCTGCATCAATGATCCTTTGTCAATATTCATCCTTAGCCAGTCATGTTTCCCTGGCTGCAAGATTGGTTTTCCTTTCCGAAGAAAATATATTCTATTATTCATTTTATGGTAGTCATGTGCTCTTGTAAATCTATAATTCACTATTTCCAAAATGGCTAAGAAACAGAAAAATTGTACTTTTCAATGCTATAAAAACACTAATTAATCACTTGGAATGAAAAAGGAGAGTTTCCATGTATGTATCCATTTATCTCATGGCAATATATTCCACATGTTTCACTTATCTGTGCGTTTCAATTATCATCGTGCATCTATTAGCATGAATACTCTTAAGTTGACTGTAATTTTGATACTGGCTTTAAACCAGATTCAAAAGGCAAAGCAAATTTTAAAGACAGGTTTATAGAATTGTTCTTTTTGGTGTAAAAGCAAAACTTCTATCAACTGCTGATTATTATATTACAGCATGCCTTGTTCAATTTGATTTTGTCACAAGGTCTGTTCAAAAGTTCCCAAACTTTTTTATTGCAAAAAAAATACTTCACTTACAAATTATTGGTCAGGGTCCACTTCAAAGTAGTCTCTTCTCCATCATATTCACTTATCCCAATGGAGTTTCCACCGTTTGAAACAGTCCTGGAATGCTAAGCTCCTCTGTCAAATTTTTCTCAATCCTTGAAATGGTGGCAAAACTTTCATTTGAGCAGGGTTTTAGTTTGGGGAACAGGAAAAAGTCACATAGGGCCAGGCCTGGTGAGTACGAGGGTGGTTCAATAAGTATCCGTGTTAGAAATGAAGAAACCATTTTTTCAAAAACATTTTTTCAAAAACATTTTTTTTTTTTCAACAGTCTCCTTTTAGAAGGATACAGTCGCAGGGAGCCAGATCGGGTGAATACAGCGGGTGTGGCAGCAATTCATAATGTAGTTCATGCAGTTTGGCGGCGACAACTCCAGATCCGCTTGTTGTCCACCGTGAGCAATCGCGGCATCCATCGAGCCGACAATTTTTTCATCTCCAACTTATCCTGTAAAATATTAATTGCCGTTCTGGTCGACACACCCATGGCCTCTGCTTCTTCGCGCACTTGCGTTTGTCAATCAGCGAGAATCATGGTGTGGACTTTTTGAATGATTTCCTCAGTAACCAGTAACAGTCTGCCAGGCGTCCTGGTCACTCCTCATCAAAAACAGATGTTCGCCCATGTTTAAAATCGTTTAACCAATATCTAACTGTGGTCATAGATGGCGAAGTGTCCCCATAAACAGCATCCAACTTTGCTTTTATGTCCTCGCATTTCTTTCCATCCAAAAACTAAAAGCGAATTACCGAACTATACTGCTCTTTTTCCATCTTAGCGAAAATCATGAAACAAGTCTTACTCGAATGGCTGCCGAATCCAAACTAACCTTTAAATCAGTCTGACATTTGTTTCACTGTAGTTTGATAGATGGCAGCACACGATGATAACATAAACATCCCTCAGGAATGCCCTTTGTCGTCAAACACGGGTACTTATTGAACCGCCCTCGTAGGTAGGGTGGGAAAGTACTGCGGTCTTGTTTTTGGCTAAAAACTCACAAGTTCTGAGAGATGAATGTGCTGGCACGTTGTCATGGTGAAAAACCACACTCCTCCTCCAAAGTTCAAGCCGTTTTTACCTCATTCTCTCTCTTAGGCGTTTGATAACCCCCAGGTAGTACCTGACTGTCTGGCCTATAGGTAAGTAGTTGTGATGAACCACCCCCTTTGTCTCGAAATAAAGTCAACATCACCTTGTTATTCGAGTGAACTTTAAGAGCTTTTTTGGGATGTGGGGATGTTTCTCCAATCCATGATGAAGGTGGCACTTTTGTTTTGATGTAATATCCATAAACCATTACTCATCACCTATTATGATCCTGGACAAGAAGGTTTCATCCTCTTCAGCTTGATCAAATAGTTCTTGGCAAAAGTTTCTGCGAAGAGTTGGCCAAGTTTCATGCAGAATTTCATTGAACAACACTGCTCCTTAATAGGGCTCATTTCTGTGGATCTGATTTTTTGCCCAACTCCACAAATACCTTTACATAAACAGCCGTAACTAGTCAACTAAACAAGATATCAATAAAGTGGTTGATGATGGTTGTATGGGAAGTTTCCAAAGGCCCAACACCTTTAAGTGGGTTAAAAAATAACCAACTGTAGGTAGAAAAGTTTGGGAATGAATAAAGAACTTCATAAACACACACTTGTAAAATTACAGATTCTTAACTGGCTGGTAGACCAAACGAAGCCTTTTTTATATTATTTATTTATCATTAATCTGAAAACAGCACTTTTTGGCCTTTACATTGGACCATTAACAACGATTAATATAAAAATGGACACAATTACAAACACCCAAGCCCTAGGTGGAGGAAAACCTACCCAGGTGGGAATGGAACCCATGACCTTTGGGTTGGCGGACAAGGATGGTACCCCCACCCCCCCGTCACCGGGTCAGAGGATTAGTATAGTCTATGAAATAATTTTTATTACAACTTTTAATAAATGAATAATGTATTAACAAATGGATACATTTTGCACCATATGGTGAGCAATTAATAATAGGGAAATATTCATACGAAACACAATCATGTACAAACAAATGAAAGGATGATTTTACAAATACATTTATAATTATAGTTCAATTACATGGCCACGTGAAACTGCAATTCTAAGTAGTAACGATAGTCAAGGTTGCATGTCAATCAATCAGTGGTGAAACTATAATTTAATACAGTCCCTTCATGATTTTTCCAGAAAATTTTAGCAACAGAGAACCAATAAGTTTATAATGTGGAAAAACAAAATTCTGTTATTTATTTACTGCTATAAATTTAAGAGGCCAGATTAAATAAAAGAAGTTACCTTTGTGTAGTTCCACAGTGTTTGGCTTTGTTTTTATCACAATGTAGGAAGGAATTTGATTGTTTGCTATAGAAGCACCTTGGCCAAAACAGACTTGGATCAATTTTACACTGACAATGAGCTAATTTTTGATGCATTCACAAACCTATCCATTTTCCCATAAAAGGTATTTGCGTTGGAGCCTGGGTTGCCGAGAAGAACAGCAATTTTTAAAGTAAAAGTTCCTACTTCATCTACATTGGCTGCAGTCTTGCTAGTTTGCACCGTAGATATTATGACCATTATTCGCTTGTGACAATTGCCTATACCTGTGAATTACTTCCTGCTCAGAAAAAATAATAGTCATTGCTTACACCAAATGGAAATTCTACATAGATAAACGAACAGGCTGAAGATAGGCACGACACCAAAACACTATACCATTAGAAAAATATTTGAGAATTATCTGAAATATTTCTGCAGAATCATGCATAATTGCTTTCATCAAATTACTTCTAAAATGCAGAAATTAATTTTACAGGTTATGGCTCACAATTTCAGAAAGAATTGGCTAATAAATTTTCTCCTAGGAGAAAACTTTAATGACCACCTCTGTGGATCAATGTGGTAGATTATCCCATCATAGTCTCCTGGAAGTTGCTTTGCAAGTTGTAGTCTTGGGCTGGGATTCTCATTTTCTCCCAGAGGTCCTCTTTTTCCTATCTTGGGAGAAAAGCAAACTATGGGTCCATACAGCTGGCATTAGTAAGTGTTTCATGTGTGTGATTTCATTGTATGCACCTTTTTTTTATATTTTTCTGAAAAGGAGAACCATCATTACTTGTTCCTTTTAATGATGTAATATTCCAATGTGGTACCACTAGAAGTATATAGAATATGCATATTATTTTTTCCCATGAACTACAGGTAAATATGACATGTGGTGACACAAGTTAATCATGCACTGAAATGAGAAAATTGAAAAGAATTACAGGAAAATGTTTAGAGTTCAGAATTATGTGTACAGCACCTGTATTATACAAGGACCCTAACTTGTTGCTAGCTAAGCTTGATCGCTCATTATTGCTCTTAGAAAAATGGTTTAAATTAACAAAGTTAATGTAAATGTACTAAAAACAAATTATATTCAATTTAAAAAAAGAAGTGAAGTTACTCAGACTTCTGCTTAGAAGGCCAACCCATAAAAAGGGTATACAGCACCAATTTTTTTAGGTTTGTGTATTGATGAGTCCTTAAACTGGCGGATCCATACTTTATCCATAATCCAGGGGATTTATTCTGTGAAATCATACAAATGTAAATTTAAATATACTGAAAATGATTTACTATGGCAACTTTGTCACATATAAGCTCAGTAATTATTTTTTGGGGAGCATCACTTGGCTGCAGAAGAGTTTTTTATAGTGCCAAAAAGATATATGAGGTATTAAGCAAAAATATCCCCATGGCAAACTTGCAAACCTTATTTTAAATAATTGAAAATTCTAGCTTTACCTTGTTATTTTTATTACTTATGTATCGTATTGGTAATATGAAACAGCTAATAACCAATTCTCAAGTACATGGGCATAATACTCGACAGAGTACATGTTCATGTACTCGAATAATGTACATTTGTTTTGCCACTTTTCTGCTATGCTTAATTAAAGTCCCTTTCATGTGGCCGTCAAAATTTTCAACCACTTGCCACCAGCCATAAAATCTGCTTCTTCTAGGGGTTCATTTAAGAAATATCTCAAGCATTTTCTGATTGATAAATGCTGTTATAGTGTAGAAGAGTTTCTGGAGCCTTCAGAACACTGAAAGAGCTGATTGTTTTTTCTCTGATTTGTCCTATATTTTACTTTGTAAAGTCTTTGGACCAATATATATTTTTATTTAATATATACTTGCAAATATTTTTGGAAAACTGAAGCAACATTAGGTACTCTAAACCTTAACATTCCTCATGGGTTGAGGGAGACATTTACCTCGTGAAATGGTGAAAGTCAATAGATCTTGATAAAGTAATGTTGATCTTTTAATTGCAGTTTCAATGCAGCCAACAAAACACTTATGAGCAGGGCTTTAGAAAGAGTTAAGAAACTTGCCCTTAAGGAGGATCCTAAACTCGTACCGAATGCTACAATTTCCGTGGAGGACATTGTAGCATTATCAAATGGTGATGTAAGATTTGCAGTCAACCACCTGCAGTTGCTCATGAAGGGAAGTGATGGAGGTATGGAATATATCTGAAAGATAGGAAAGAATTTTTGTTATTCAATCTTATAATTATGTAGCTTAACCTTGAATTTGTATGTTTTCTAAAATGGCTCGGTGTATATAGAGTAAGCTGAATGTAACGAGAACTCTGCAGCAAGGTGATTTGTCACTTATCAGCTTATCCTTTGCATTTTTAAGATATTATACCAGTAAATGCGGGTATTTTACATCATAAGTGCACATATATCAATTGAGAAATTATTGGTAATGATTGTCCATGCATTTTAATAACTTTGTTAGATGTTCATAGTCATTAATTGCAATGTTATGATAATATTTGTAAAATGCTTAGGTGGCTGTTGTCGAACCCTACACTAGTTTGATATCATGACCACGGATCATCATTGGCTCGAGGGTTTAGATCACATATTGGAATGGATTGAAAATGTGATCTATTTCTCCAAATACTTTAAAATTTAAATTTTTGTCTTTTTTAACTTTAATTTTCATCTTTCCAGAATGCATTGACTTTAAGGGACAACAGATATTGTCATATCATATTTGTAGTCTTATTTCTGGTGCACAATTGCAGTGCGCACATCCAACAAAAGTAAAAAATGCCGCAAAAGGTATATCTCTGATTAGAATATGATCCCCTTTTGTAACTTATTAAATTCCCAGGAGTGGCCCGATTTTTTTTCCTTGAAGTCCTTTAACAAAAGCTTTGAATATTTCTAATCCACCTATCTACATTACTTTGAAATCTGTTTTCCCCTCTCCTGAAGCATACGAAAAATGAAAGCTCATCTGTTAAATACAAAAGTCAGTGGGTCTGTGGAAATTCGTTGGCTTTCAAAGAAAATGAAAGATACAGCTGTGTATTACAATAGCAAATCAAATCCAGCTGACCTGCAGGAATATTTAGTACTCAAGAAAAGTTATCGCCAAACCTTGCAGTGCTAAAAAATATTTCAATAACCATAGACTTACCAATGCAGGCAGTAAATCTAGAGAGATCTGGAAAATTATTTACGAGTCCAAGGGTATGCAATTTACAACAAGATCTTCAACTGCATGACTCCGCTGGAAATTCTATTCCAGACTACTCTAAGATGGCCTCCATTCTGAATGATTTCTACCTATCCCATCAAAATCCCACAGTTTCAGTCAATTCATCTGATTCTTTTCATATTCCCAACACATGCAACTCATCACATCTGTTTCCCTGTTCAGCCATGGATCTGACCAGCATAATCAATAAATTCCCTAAGAATTCAAGTCCTGGATTAGATGGCATCCCAGGGATAGTCATAAAAAGGTCATTGAATACAATTAAAGATCGGCTGTTATTCTTAATCAATGAATCCATAAAAATTGGAATTTTCCCAAGCCTTCTTAAATCAGCCAAAATAGTGCCAGTATACAAAGGCAAAGGTTGCAAAATGGTAATGAATTCTTATAGACCAAAATCCCTGTTGAGCCAGTTTTGGAAAATATTTGAAATAGTTTTCTATCTTTGTTTAGTATCATATTTTGAAACATATGGCATATTATCCCCATCTCAACATGGATTTAGGAAAACAAGGTCCACTACAACAGCCACATATCACATGGTGAATCAAATACTTTTAGGATTGGATAATAGAACTGAAACTTCAGGATTATTTTTTTATTTCACTGAAGCTTTTGACTGCGTCAGTCATCAGCTCTAAGTGAATGGCATCAGCATGTGGAGCTCTCAAGAAATGCCTCCCAATTTCTTTTTCCTGGTATAACTCTGGTAAGTAACTCTGGGTGTTCCCCAGGGTGCTGTACTTGGCTCTATTTTATTCTTAATATATATTAATGATGTACCCAATAAGCTTAAGTCCATTAAGGGAATAGACCCATTACTGTACGCCGATGTATATATTATTGTGTTAGCCTACTCAATGGACAGTTTGACAGAAAGAGCAGCTGAAGTAGCTTAGATATTCAATGAATGGTGTCTTTTTAACTTCCTAAAAACAATTTAAACAAGTTCAGCCTGATTTATTTCACTAATAAAAACAAAGTTTTGACTGCAATCTCAGTAGATGCAGCAGGTGTAAGCATTCTCCAAAATTCCAGTACCCAATTCCTGGGAGATATCCTGCGTATAAACATGTCTTGGGAGGAAAACATTTTCAAATTACGTAGAAAGTTAAGTTCCCTATGCTTCATTAGAAATATTAAATATTCTGTTAATGTAGAGGTCCTTCCATCCATTTATTATGGTGAATTTTATTCTCGTGTGACTTTTAGTATTTTCTTCTGGGGTTCCTCTCCCCATGTGAGCATAATCTTTAAAATCCAATAGAGGATTATACATATTATGAGAATGCTCCTTGCGATGCATCAAGTAAACCTCTCTTCAAGAGACTTGGTTTATTACCAGTACCTTGAATATATATATTTAATGTCATATTGCATTCAAAGGGTAATATTTCTCATTACAAGTTCAACCACGATTACCATAGTCACTATTCAAGGACCTGGACCAGCCATTTGTCAGAGCACCTAATACTACTCATGGGTCCAAAGCAATGGGCTTAAAGTTGTTCACCAAACTTCCCCATGAAATCAAATATGAAACAAAAGTACCTATTTTCAAGAAAAAGCTATTCAAATTATTAAAGAATAATATGTTCTATTCTGTAAATGAATACCTGGAATTGTCACTACACATCAATTCCGGCTTAACCACATAATATGTAAATATAGTAGTGTATTGGTTGGGTAGTAACCAATTGTTTACTAGTGGAAACTGTCATTATTAGTATTATAAGTTTATTACTATCTGCCATGGATGCATATACTTAATAATTGTTACTGAAAATATGCTATATGAAGGGTTGGTGTGCTTTACCAAGGAGTAGTAGTAGTTGGTATTTATTTGAGAGATAGTTGAGGTTGGTACTTTGTGGAAATCCATTTGTAAAGCACATATAAAGAATTTAAGACTTTTTATTTCCACTGGAAAGAATTTATTAGTGTTGACTAGTTTCACCATACTGTAGCAAAAGGAGTTCAGATGATGCTACAGTGAAGCGTAACTGGTCAACAGCAATAAATCCTTTCCTGTGAAAACAAAGTCTTAGATTCTTTCTTTGTGCTTTTTAATATCTACCTTGAATCGCTACTGGGACAATGGAAACCTAGGTAATGCCACTCCTTTCATGTTAAGTATATATTTGAAATGATCTAAAAATATATCAATACGTTCTGCCTTAGATATATAAAATGGCTTTTATGGTATGTTAGTGGGACATATTCATGTAATGGGTTAAAATAATGGCTATTCAATCTTTGAATGAGTTTGTTTTTTGCCATTTCTCTTGTACCTCAGTAAATATGAAGGGACGGGGTTGTGAGGTTGTTAGTTCCATGCTGAGGGCTTGCCATGCTCTCTTGAACAAGGTGGATTTGTGTGTGACATTCTGCCTTAACTTTTATCAGAATAGCCTTTGATTTAATATCAGTTCTCCATCAGCCAGGAGTATTAAAATGTGAGTATCTTTAGTTAAAGAGTTACTCTTTTTTCAGGATGTCACACCCCTTCAAAAAAGGTTGTTCCTAAACAAATGAGGAAAGAGAAAATGGGACCATCAGGCATCGTCCCCTACGGACTTAAGGATCAAAACTCCGATGTATTTAAATTTCTTGGCCGTGTTCTCTACAATAACAGTAGGTATATTTTTGACTTTTAATCCTAGAAGGACCTGACGAACTGATTTAGCAAATTTGACATTTCATTCTTTTGCCAAATCTTAATAATTTTGATACTTCACTGCTAATATTTCCTGACCTGGACCATTTCAGGCTGTCTTTATATTGCCTTCCTTCATCCTTTCCTGTCCATCCCTATGGCACAAATGACCTGAGCAGTCGGTTGCCTCCCGTAAAAAGTACGACTGGAATAATATCAATTTCTATGTCATGGGTCGGGGGCGGCAAACCTATGGCACGTGTGACCAAAGTGGCACGCAGAGCAATTATATTTTCACCCAAATTGGGTAGGGTACTGTTAATGTCACAGTGATCACTGGATGGGTTGGCATGCGAGTCAAGAGTGTACTCTTATTATGTACATAAATGTTGGCCCTCAATTGCCAAAAGGGTCACCATCCCTGGCCTTGGTAATATTATGCATCAAAATATGTACAAAGTGACTATTGTTATTTTCCAGATTTTTATACTTTCACTTGAATATCAAGATTAGATGACTCACTATTTCTCCAAGGCAACACTTCCTACATCGACCTCCCTTTCTCTTTTTCAAGATAGGAACTAATACTAATCTAAGTCTTCCTCCCAAATTCTTCTCTCTTAAATGCTATGAATTATTCCAGAAAAACTTCATCCCACATTTCCCTAAACATTTAAGTAGTGGTGCAGGGAGGTTGTCTATCCCCACGGCCTTATTCAATTTCCATTTTTTAATACCCTTTCTATTATTTATTTTGTCCTAGCATGGAGTCATTTGGCAGGCACCCACTACAAACATGATCTAGCCTGAACAAACTCTTGCAGGTGATTGGTGCTTTGTGAGTGTTGAAGGTCAAACTCTGCACCTCCAAGCCTGCATGGTGTAATGTACAGTCATGACAGGAAAAAATTGTTCCCTATACTTTTTACACAAACCTTGTATCTCTCTCCAAATGAAAATTCCACACATCTACCCACATAAAGCCCACAATTTGCCACACTACCTTCACTATACCCATTGCTGCTTACATCACCCTAAACACTCTTTTCTACTCTCAATCTGTTATCAGTTGAATGTGCAATAATTGATTTTTTCTTGATAAATTTCCCCAATCGCTAAACTTTCGTAAATCAGTTATGTGGTTATGTTTGTATTTCTGTATAATATTTAATGTTTTTAAATAAATGAGTTGTATAAATTGTTCTATTTCACTTCATAGTTATGGTCTATACTAAATCTTTGGTAATGCCTTCCTGTTAACTCACAAATATATATTTCAGGAGAGAATGTAATTCATGAAAGAACTGGACAAATAGAAGCCAGGCCCAAGTATGATCCAGAGGAAATAGCATCAAAAATGTCCTCTGTGTCAAACTTATTCCATGGTTTGCTGACAGAAAACTATGCTGGCATAATGGATAACATGAAAAAGGTTGCAGATGCCTCTTGTTTATTGAGTCAGACAGATGTTCTTATGGCCAGAACTGCTGCTTTTGTAAGTAAAGTGCTTACTGATATTACTTTGTGCAGTGTATTTTTCATTAATGCCCCAATGGGAATATGCAATAAAATGCATGAGCTGAAAATATTTATAATTAAAATCCTCGAAGTTGTGATACTTGGGATATAGGAATATTCATTTTAATTTTTTCCCGTGATTTCCCAATATTTGATGAAGGTGGTGAAGACCAGTGTGGTTGGAGTCAGTTATTTATTAACAATTATGTCATCAGGTCTGATGTGGAGGAATTGTTCCATAATGACAGGAAGCATGGTGTATATTGTGCATTAAGCTATTGAGAAGGCTCTCCTGGTGGTTTACTGATGACACAAAAGTAATTGGATTGCTCCCACATTGATTAATTTGTCTGGACAATGTGTTAACTGGTGCTGCATGGAGAATCTTGATGTCCCAAGTGATTTTTTCTGATAATTCAGCTGTTACAAATAAAATCTCTTTTACAAATAAGATCCCTTTGATATGGTAGATTGGAAACTTATGTTTGAAACCATGGGGAGAAAAGGAATAGACTGCCAAGATAGGAATCTTTTATTCCAGCTCTGCCAGAACCAAAGCACTGTTATAGAAGTAAAGGGATGTGAGAAAGAAGCAATGATTACAAAAGGATGTCCACTTTTGCTATATCTATTTAACTTATATATTGAAGAGGAAATAGAATGAAGAAGAGAACAAATAGTACAAAGATAAACAGAGGAAAGATACACTGCATTAGGTTTGCAGATGATATTGTGACCCAAACAGAATCAGCCAAAGATATTAATAGAATGCTCAAAACCCTGTCCACAGCTTTGAAAAAATGGAAACTGAAAATATATGTGAAGAAAACCAAAGCTATGATAGTTTCTAGAAAGAGGACAGAACTCCCCATAAATTTAATGATACAGGAATCAAGGTTAAGCCAAGTAGAAGAGTTCTGATACCTTGGGAGTGTAATTATAAGAGACAACAGATACACCTCTGCAGTGAAAAGAAGGATAGCCTTGGCAGAGAAGGCTTATGAAAATAAAAAGATTCTATTAGGAAACAAGCATATGAAATTGGAAAATCCTTTGCAAAAACGTTTATTTGGGGTACATTATTATATGGATGTGAAACTTGGACGTTGGGAAAGAGGGAAAAGGCTCGGTTGGAAACAAAGGAAATGTGGATTTGGAAAAAGATAACAGGAACAAGATGGGTGGATAAGAAAAGCAACACAGTATTGAGAGAAATTTATGAGGAAAGGAAGCTAATAAAAGACATGGATAAAAGGAAAATTAAATTTATTGGAAATGTTCTCAGACATAGCAACTTCCTGGAAGATATAATGGAAGGGAAATAATAGGATAAAAGGAAGAGGAAGGCCAAGAAAGAAATTTATAGATGTTAGAAAAAGTACTATGAGGGTAACAGCATACAATGAACTGAAAAGAAAGGCAATGGAGAGAGACTGCAAGAGAGAGGCTGCAATGACAAGGCTCTGCCTTTAGAAGAAGAAGAAAATGATGATAATGATATTTGGAAATTCTTCATAGTGCTCCTTAAAAAAAATCAAAATTTCCTCTATTTCATGGCCTTTGCATGACAATGGTGCTATAAAAATGGTTTTATAAAAGGTATGATGAAAAATTTAATGTAAAATCATCTTTGTTTTGAAACTTGACAAATAATCAAGATTTAGTGTAAAACTTGACATTTGTGTGAAATGTCTCATGAAATGAACATGTAACTTATAACTTAGGGATACTTTCTTTGAAGGTGGTCGACCTTTTGTTTGGTATTGCAAGTGCTGATGGTGTGATAAATGTACATTCACCAGAACTATTGGAACTGAAATATAGAACTGAAGCTAAGAACCGTATTGGCACTGGGATGGAAAATAGTAGAATTGATTCATCACTTAGATAATGGGTGGGAAAACTTAAATTTTGGATTTATAAGAGTGAGTTATCTGATCTGGATTTCCAATTTTGCAAATGTCAGCCTACTTGCCTGTAATTGACAATGTTCACTGTTGCTCAATTTTTGTAATACAAATGGTGTTTCTTTTCCACAGGATAAGGAACTAAATAAGGTGCATGCCATCACTATCTGTGTGCATGGCTTGATGAATTTACCTCCCGACAATGCCCAGAGAAAGTTCTTTTCTTTCAAAGGCTCAAGAGCTAAGGACTTTCAGCTTTTGGTTAAGGAAAGGTAGGTTATGAGCCCTTACCCTCTAGGACATAATATGACAGCCAAGGTGTTTTATAGAAGTTGAGTTTATATCCTGCAACTCAATAATTAGCTATCTTCTGGTGTAGCCCTGATGGTACAGTCACTTGCAAAGGTCTTGCATAAAATGGAGTGAGAACACTTTTGCACTGATTAGAAATCTCTTGCATAAATTGAATGTTCCAAGATGACCGGTAGTTGTAATGAATGTGTCCAAACTTCATGCCTTCATTGTCAAGCCATCAAGTGCCTTCAAAAATTAGGTTTCAGTGCAGGGTTTGCTTCATATGGTTTGTAGTAAATACATTTTCACTTTTTGGTGGTGGTGACCAATGCTACCACAACCACCACTAGTTTGAATCTTATAATAGCTCACCTGAGACAATTACAGCTATTGCTAAGTTGCAATTAGTACAAAAGTGTTATTATTTTGCTGTAAATCTCTGACATCTCTGTCGAATGAAGTTAAGGATGTGAAGGTTGAGTAATTGAGCAATTAATAACCATTGGCTGTTCAGAAGAAAGTTTCATGTACCAAATATTTTTTGTTCGCCTTGTTTTAATGTAGGTACTCATAATTTTGTTACATATGTGCTCTTCACTCCTTCCCCAAATTGTTCAGATGTAAGCATCGCTGGTTCCTCTCCAAGAAATAATGATTAAAAATGTAAGAAATTTGTATGGGAATGAAGTATGTAAAATGGTGAACCCTAGATTGATAATATGAAGTGTTACTTAAATGCTATCAGTCATTTGCATGGTGTATTATATTCTGTGGTTGTGTTGTTTAGCAAATATTTACCTTTGCTGAATGTTTTTGTCTGTTAGTTGTTATGCATCCAAATTTAGCTTTAATATTTGTTTCTCTATGCAGACATTTATTTTTTAACATGTTCCACATTATTAACTATGAATTATCATATGGCTGGCGGTCACATGCCTACTGGTCTCTTCATTCATTTCTAACAAATATTCTGCCTTGAAATACTTGTTCAATTCTTTGAGCTTGACCCCACTATGCAATCATCCTTCATAATGTCTGTATCAAGCACAAATACTTTTGATTTGTTTGCATTAAACCACAGTTTCATTCTCTCTGTTACTTCACTGAGTTCAGAGATTCAGGGCTCTTTCCATATCTTTCCAGCTGTGTCAGTATTGCTGCAATATCAAAGAATGAGTATATTGATGCTTCCAGTTATTACACCAGCTCAAATCATGCATTTATCTCTCAAATATTTATCCATAAAAACATTGAACAGCAATAGTGACATTACACATTATTTATTTCACACGAGACTGTTTTCTTCAAACCAGTCACTTAAGGCCTGATTCATCTCTTACTAATTTAACCACTTCTAGAGCTTTGCTGCTCTACTGGCTTCCCACCTCAAGGGCCCGGGTTCAATTCCTGGAGGTGGTAGGTGTTTTCACTCATACCACGATATCTACTTGGGATTCCAAGCAGAGGATGCCCTCTCATGGAAGGGACGGTCAAATTTGGACCCCTTGATGCCTTTTGTTAAGAGTGAGCTAAAGCCGATGCTGGGTTTCTCTCCACCTTTCCCTCTCTCACATTCCCTGAACATCTACCACTACACAATTTTCCCCCTATTCCGAATGGTACAAGTGACCTCAGCTGTTAATCGCGAAACATTAATAACTAGGGAAATTAGGCGCAATGGAACAATTGGAAATTGTCCAATGGGTTACGAAGAACACCCCCTCCTTAATTACATGCAGTCCACCTCCTCCTCCCCCCTCCTTTCCTTAAACTTCCTTCAGTGCTTTCATCATGCCATGTGACACACATCCACCCCTTCCTTTTGTTTTGTTTCCCCCCCCCCACCCACTCCTGATTTGTGTACTAAGTGTTAAGACTTAACTCCTTCCCCACCCCTCCTTGGGACCGTAATCCCCTGGCCCTGGTCCCAACCTAGCTTACCCCCCCTCTTCCCTGCTGACGTGATTGAAGGTGGTTGCTAATCAACCAAGTGGTCTTCAGAGACTTTGTGAGAGCTGTTTGTAAAACTTGAAACTTTTTATTTCATACTCCTATATCAACCTTTCTCTTCTCCCCTCCCTATTTTCCAACAACTCCCGCCACCTCCCCCTAGCTTCCTGATGCCATTCCTACTGCCTATATGTGATTGGTGAGTCACTCATGTGGACCCTGAGACTTAGTATAATCTTTCTTCAACATGTTTCAAACTTTGTATTTTGCATCATATTGGTTAGTTGGCCAACCTTCTTCTCCTCCTTCCTTTCCTTCCACATCCAAACACCTACCCTTTCCCGGGTTGCTAAAATGTATATAAGACGGTACTTGCATTCAATTTGTCACCTGAAGATGTTGTAATACATTAAAACCAGGTGGTGGTATTAAACTTATCTATTGGCAAATTGTTACCATCTTTTCTTATTACGGACAAATTAGTTTTTCCATAGTATATATTACTTTGAATGTCATCATCTAGGACGAAGTTAGTCATTTCTTGAGTTGGTTGGCTACTTTTTGTCTCTCTTCTCTCACAAGTATCATGATACATTGGTTTCTGCAAACAGTGTTTAGGTACGTTTTGTTTGCTCTTTCACTGACACGGTCCTGTTGGCTGATGTAAGATACAGATACTATAGGTGTACAGCAAAACCCCTTATTTGTACTTCTCTTGGGACCCCAGAAAAAAGTGTAAAACTGCAGGAACATGCAAATAGTGGGAAAAGACTAATTTTCCCTATTACATGCTCAACTAGTGAAGCTGTTGTCTACGGTACCATCGCCACCACCACAAATAATTTCAACTGGAATTTCTTTGTCACAATCAACATAAAATCCTGCCTTCCTAAAGCAGTTTGTAGATTCCTTAACTTGCTTCCAAGCCCATGAAATGTAATGCAGGGCATCCAGTATTTCAATTTGATTGCCTCAGTAAACTCAGTCTATAGGCACTCAGTCATGTGGTATGATAATGTCGTTTAATACATAATACACTAATTTCAATTTAGTGGGCATAAATGCTTTTACAAGCAAAAACTAAGTGTTTCATAAAAAGTTACAATTAGAGTAACTTCATGAGATCTAAATTGAGAATATTGCCATATACTTGCAGTATAACATTTAAACTTGAAGTCTTGAATTTGGCTGCAGAATATGGAAACGGCAAATGGAAAGAATTTTGGCTCACCGCTGGCTGAGGAGATGATTCGAGAATGATGGAAGCAGAAATTTAGTCAATGAGCAGAAAACTTAACAGTCATGTGCTCATAAATGACCAAAGCTCGAGGAACATTTTAAGGAACTGGATAATACAAGGGTCATCCGGAAAGTAGTACCCGTTCGTGCCGCATGAAGTGCTGACGACGCGAGTAGCCGCTGGACGAGGTCAGATAGCTTCAGTGGCTTGTCTGCCTTCTCTGAGCCAAGTTGCGTGACGCTAGCATTGCCTGTGTTGTTTCTGTGATTGTTTACAATGTTTAAAAAAATTGAGAACGCCGCCAGTTGTGAAGTGAGGGCAGTGATTAAATTCCTCAATGCAAGAAACGTTCGCCCATGTGATATTCATCGCCAATTAAAGGAGGTGTATGGAGACAATGTAATGGACGAGTCGTCTGTTCGGCGGTGGTGTCGCAACTTCAACATGGGGAGGGGGAACACACACGACGATGAGCGTTCGGGGAGACCGTCTGTCATTACAGACCAACTGGTGAGCTCAGTTGACGAATTCGTGAGGAACGATCGGCGCGTCACAATTGATGACATCTGTGAGCATTTTCCCAATGTTTCTCGAACAATTGTTCATGAAATTGTTAAACACCATCTGCATTATGCAAAAATTTGTGCAAGATGGGTCCCTCGCGTATCTCAATGAGCTGGCGGCGAAGGACTATGCAGCAGGAATACAGAAACTTGTCACACGTTATGACAAATGCCTTAATTTGCTTGGAGATTATGTTGAGAAGTAGTTTAAAGTATCCTCTTTCAAATAAAATTTTTTATGTTTGTTAATATTTACTTTTGTGTCTTTATTTCACGAACGGGTACTACTTTCCGGATGACCCTCGTATAATCACAGGAAGAACAGGGTTACTGTTTCAACAGGAATGATTTTATTCAAGCGATAAAATTAGCAATAGACGTGTATGTCTATTGCTGATTGTTCTCGGACAGCATTATGTTGTGAAGGATTCATGAGGAGAGATGGTCCCTGCATGCATACTAGAACTGCAATAGCATAAAAACTAATACTTGAATATGAAAGAAAGGTTATAGAATTCCACATTGAAAATAATTGTGTTTATGATTAGAGCAGCGATGATGATGAATTTTTAGGATTCTACAATGAATAAATATTTATATGGTTGCTAATTTTTTAATGGAGCAGTCATATTTTCTTCCTATAAAGTGTTAACATTAAAATACTTTTCAGTCTGATTCAAGAGTTTTTCATAAATTCCTACCTGTGAAATATGGCTCTTGCTTTCTTGCTAGTTTTATTGGGTTGTACATTGTGGTCTGAGTCCTTATCTATTATTGCAACAGTAATCAGACTCTTGAGAAATGGATCCACAAGACAGTGCAAGTAGCAGAAATGAAGAAAGCATGAAGGAATGATACTGTACATTTCTATTGATTATATAGGCACAAGACAGTTACCGAATTATTTCCTGGGACCTGCCTTCAGCCTCGGACAATGATGACTGAAGTCTTGCCTTATTTGATGCATATAAATCCGGCAGCTCTCTCTAGTGGCAAGTTTTCTCTATGTTTTTAATTTATGAATATTGTCTTAAGTTATTGGCATTCATCCATTTTGCATTTTAAATAAGTCCTAAAAATTTAAGAACAAACTAATTGGTCTTGCATGAAAAAAGTGATTATCTCTTTATCAATAACCTTTAATATGGAAAATTCTTTTTATTTCTTTAGTTCAGAAAAAATTCATCAGTGAACTTGCTAATCCAGCTTTTATAAGGTAAGTTTGATTGAGGATCTTCTTATTGAATGGAGAATTTTGGATTTTTATGTTTGTAGTTGTATATTTACCCTGGTCACCAGGTGATCTACTTCAAGATAAGTTGCTAGGATGACACTCAATAATTCTAGGTGGCCAGGTGCAGATTCCTCTTCTTCATGAGGAAGGGTTAAATTTTTGTGGAAGGACTTTCAAATTGTGGTGATCAGGGATTTCCAGTTAGGGTTTATTGTATTCAAATTCTAGTACTTACCCCTTTTAAATATTGTTTTGTAAATTATTCCATAGCAATGTGAACAGGAGAACCTCATCCCTTATTTCCATATATTTAGTGTGTCTTACCAGTTGTGATTGTTTTCAACACCTGGTTTTTTGGGGATTTAATACCCATGGCTGATGAGGAACGTATGTGTATAATTTTTTTCTTATTAATCATTTTAGTATTAATATCCAGAGTGATACAAAATCTATTAAAATATAGTAATTGGTTTTCCATCAAGGTTTCCCTCCAGTGAATAAGAATAGATTATTTTAATTTTTTCTTATTTGTTGAGGTTCCTCATTTTATTCATAGCCATAGTCTTACAACCTTTCATCCAGGGCCCAGGTTGCTAATTGTTTCTTCAGTTGAATTGAAAATAAGGGAATGTGGTGTGCATTATTTTCTGCTCTCCCTGATAAATTTTTAAATGATATTTTTTAGGAAAAAATATGTAAAACCAACTCGTCCAGAAGAAAATTACCATCACCCAGGTGACCTTCAGGATATGCATGTGTTAAACGTCCATACCTCACCAGCGACACAGTAAGTTGCATGACATTTGCCATTTACAGTGTAAGGAAATGTAACATTTAATTTTCAATTAATCCAAAATTTAAAAATGTATTTTTGGTCCTTTTTCCCTAAAAAATAGTTGCTGAAGGTTTCTTTAAAGAGGAATGTAAAAATCTCCCAGATAGTAAAAATCCCATTTAGTCCACTTTCCACGTAAAACTGCAGCCATTAAGGCAATTTTTTTGCAGCCTATAGAATTAATTTTTTTTTACAATTCAAAGCAAGGTGCAACTTGCCAATGCCATGTTGTGTGTTTTAATCTGTGCAAAATTCAGAAAAATGTTTGGTCAGCATCTGGTAAGTCTGAATGATGAGTACAAGAAAGTGATGCATTGATAAATGATAGATAGATAGATGGAGGTCTTTATTTTGGCAAAATTGAGACCTAATGGTCCCTGGAAAGAGAGGGGAAGGGGAAGAATGGGGTTCGATCTCGAGGAGTCAAATGAGATGTAGGAAGTGGAAGTGAGAGCTCTGTAGAACTAGATTCCTTTAGGTGAATAGTCTCTTTTTGCCCACCAGCCCCCCTGCTCCAATCAACTGAATATCCCTCAATGGGGAAATCTTTGATATCTTTCATTGTGCCACATTCATAGCCTCCTCACAATGCATTGGAATGTGACCTCATCAAAGTTTTTGTTAACTTTCACAAGATTCCAAGAGTAACCATGTGAACATTTTGATGAATAACGTTTGGAGAAAGGAAAGCATCATTGTGCATGGTGTTGTGGCCAAAGCATGTAAATCATTCCATTAAGTGTTTGTGCAAATTTTTTGTTGAAGCAATTTCAAGGCTATTTAGCTTTTGAAGATATTTATCCGTTATGTGATAAAATGGTGACATAGTAGTCCAGAAGTTAAAGTGATGGATTACTGATCAGGGGGCCTGGGTTCGATTCCCGTGCAAGCTTGTCTTGGGCACTCTTAGCTTCAACCAAGCTATGTGATTTTTTGGGTACCAGATCTTTCTGGAAACCATAAGTGTTATAGGGAGGGCAACTTACCCTGATGTGTGAATTCCTTATGCCATTAGCCTAGTACTGGGTGAGCTCTAACCTTGCCTATCAAACGGACCTTAGAGTTGATTACTGTGATTATATGGTAAGATAACCTTATGGCTTTTAATTCTATTTCATTTCATTATAGTTTTGATGCATTGCAGACATGATCTATCAGAATTGATCAGATTATATTATAGTGAGACAGTTACATACCAATATAACATTTTCTGGTTAGTGCTTACTTAGGGAGATTGTTGGTACAAAACCATTGAGGATTTTTTTATCCGAAAGTCCTTGAGCTCATGATACATTTTCTCATAAACGTAAATAGTGTAGTCATTCCAGAAGCACTTTTCAAGCATTTGTGTAAGGGATTCAAGCACCAGATGTACATTTTTTTATCATTTGAGTTATGTATAATTCTATGTTTCAGGGTGTCTGTGATGGATGGGCATGTGGATGAGTTGATAAGCATAGAAGAGTTCTCATCAGATGATGAATGAAATAGGTGCTGATGGTCCTGCCGAATGCTACAATGGGTTAAAAAGGTGTTGTCTAACCCAAAATACCTGGAAGTTTTAGTCTTCTTTTGATATAAATGTGCCAAATGATTGCTTGTCAATCTTTTCATGTTCTTTGATGTGTTATAATGTTATAATTTTGTGTTATTCTGTATGCATTGTGTTGTCAGTATTATTTTGTGTGGACTTTGATGTCCTTACTCCGTCCAAGGCAAGTGTATGTATTGGAAATAGTAGAAGTCTCTTTTGTTTTTTTCACCTAAGTGTGGTTTCCAGTCAGTGTATTTTGTGTAGACTTGGATTTCCTTACTCCGTCCAGAGGAAGTGTATGCATTGGAAATAGCAGAAGACTATTTTGTTTATTTTCACCAAAGTGTGGTTCCCAGTCAGTGTAACTGAAGACTGAACCGTTGCCCAGCTGGATGTGGTTGTAGTGTCTTTCTTGGCATAGGCATGCATAGGTAGATCATAAGACTTTAATTGGAGATGGGAATGCAAGTGTATTTTTCATTTTTTTTGTTAGCAGTCAATATTCTTTTTAATTGTATTCATCATAATTTCCTATCTTTATTGGCATTTTTTTTGTGATTTGTTTTTAAACATATAAATTCTTGAAGAGTTCATTGATCCTTAGACATTGATGTATCTGAGGATGCCCCTAACGAGAGCATGATGTGTAATAATCATTTTATTGCTGATATTTTATTGTTACTATAGTTTACCTGATTTAGACATTTTTAAAATGATTTATTATTATGAAAAGCTTGAAAAAATGTTGAATCCATTTAAACCCCAGTAGTTTACTTGTTCGAGAACAACAATCATGTTGAAGGTTGGCGATTTGATCAAATATGGAAATCAAGTTTTGATTTCATGTTGACTTTATCACACTATGTTTAATAAACTATATCTTAGTGTTCTTTTAATGAACATCAAGGTTATTTACATGAACTTATTTCTTTATCTTATTTTAAATATTTAATGAGCCATATTGAACTGAATTAAAATTCTTATGCATTGACATAATCATTGCATCATTAGCAGATAATAATAATTCATAGCAGTGGAAGCAGCTGAAAATGTCATTAATATTAATTAAAAACAATATTGAACCAATATACCCCTATGATACTCACATAATTGTTAATTTTAGTTAACATTTTCATATTTCAATGCAATAATTTCAGAGTGTAAAAATCATTCGACTTGACCGGAATTCGAACCCAGATCCCTCAATGTCCAGTCGAGAGCTTTAGCCTGTTAAGCTATGGAGGCGTCTTCTTAAACTCCGAAATTTCTTTGGAATTTCCATATTTATTAGATACTCTAAAAACTACCTAAGTATGAGTGAATCCTTGTATTCCAGTTTTTAGGTACTGTGGTCCTAACCATACTGTACTGACATAATAGGAGACCGGCAGTACTTCATGGTCTACTCTGTCAAAAGTATTCTGACAATTAAACAGTATTGGAAGTAATTTTAATGTAGATTTTTATCAGTCAGTATCTACTATTTCTTTGAAGCTATCATTGGAACCTCCTATTTCTCTCTTAATTTCTTCATAACTTCTGGCTGCCTTCAACCTTTTTAGGAAATTCTGTAAGTATCATTATTATGTTGAGTCCTATCCATATCTGACACAGAAACTAGCTCAGTCACCTGAATTATTCCGTGTTTTTGTTGCCACATGTTTTGGAAAACAAATTTGAATTTTAGATGCAGTATTATACTTACTCTAATGATTGAATTATTCATCAGCCATGTATCATACTGGAATTTTGGATATTGCAGAGGCTATCATTCTGGGCCCATGGTTGTTAAACTCCATATGACTCCTTCATGAAATGGTCGGAACAACAAACTAATACATTAAGGATTGACTGCTTTACTACATCTGTTAAAACAGGTGCAATATTCAGTTGATTTTTGATAAACTGCATCCTAATTTGAAATTGTTCACATGATTAATTTTCTTACATTTTTTAAAGCCTTTGATATTTCAGTCAGTCATTGTAGATAACTTCCTAGCTATTTTGAATGGTCACAATATCAGCGTCATTAAATGCAGTTTTGCATTTGAATATAAGACTAGCCTTATCTGTTTCAAAATGATGGAAAACCTTGAGGGAAGTTCTTTAACAGTACTCACTTTTTGAAAATATCTTACCAAGCTCTTGTCTGTAATATTTTTAGATTTTGTGCAGCAAAATTTTTAAAGATGTGCCATTCTTTGCATGTGATATCTTTATTTCCATGTGTTTGGTCTTAATATAATTTTTATTTAATTTGTGGCATAGTTTCTATATTTTAGCTGAGATCTGTCTGGTATCATATTTGATGAAGTGTTTTTAAACAACATCTACAATTACATCAAATAGGTACTCAGCCATTACTCTTTTAGTCCACCCCAACTATATTAATTTTGTTTTGTGTTGCTATCCTTTCTAAAATGCATTGTGTATGGAAACATTGGTATCTTATTTCTTCTATACACATAGCATTAGATTTATTCTCCTTTAAATCAGCTGCAGTTAAATGCTGGTCAGATGCTATACTTCCTGACTCATAAGATGCACCCTAATTTTCTGGTTAGAATTTATGAAAAATACTTGAATCAGATGAAAAAAAATATTTGGGTGTTAACACTTAATATGAAGAAAATTGAATAGTTGCATTAAAAATTGGAAGCTTCAAGTATTTCAACAGTTACTCTTTGTATAGTCCCAGAAATCCATCATCACAGCTGCTATATCATTTCCGAAGTATTTCCACTAGGGTTGTCCCTTGCATCTTACACAATGTCATCATCACTTCCATCCAGTTCATTGCTGATTCCACATTTTAAAAAGACATGATGATAGTCTCCCTTTCAACTTTCTGCCAGGAGTATCTCAATCACAAAAACTAGAAATTTACATCCATTATTAAAATAGAAAGAAAGACTCGTACTTTTCCACAGATTTTATTATACGGTACAACGCGTTTCACCCACTTGCGGCATCATCAGGTACAAATTTGCAAAACAGACAGAGCAAGCATATATACCCTCAGGACAGAGTGGGGGCGGGGAGGGTTGGAAGGATTTGACGGGGGTGGGGGCTCGCAGGTGCGTTGATGGATTGTTTTGACCATTTCCAGGCTAATTTCTCGGAGAGGAGTGGGGAGGGGTATGGGAATAATTGCTCATTGCAAAGTGTCGTGTTGGGGTTCACCAAGTGCCTTCTAATCTCTAATTGCTCGAGAGCGTCCATTTTTAATCCTTTTGGGAGTGTGTGTAATATCTCTGGGACAAAGTCACTGCTGTGGTTGAATTCTAGTAAATGCTTGGCGAAGAGAGAGTTGTTATTCTGATTTTTGTGACACCTAGCGTGTTCCTTGACTCGTAACTTGATATTCCTGCCGGTCTGACCGACATAAACGCTGTTGCAATCCTCGCATTTCAGTTTATAAATGCCTGATTTGAGAAGGCTATCCTGGGTGTCTTTTCCATTGGCTAGAAGTTTGGAGAGGGTTATGGGTGGGTAGAAGGCTGCTTTGAGTGAGGTGGGTAGGCAGTTGGAAATCCTATATGAAAGATCTCCCAGAAACGGGATCGAGCACCACTTAAAATCTTTAGATACTGCGGGCTGAGATACGAAAATGCTTTTTATGGCCATTGCTTTTTGTTTTTTCCGTAGTAATGTGTCAACTAGTTTGGAGTTGAAACCATTGTTGGTAGCTATATTAGTGATATTCACGAGTTCAATTTTGAAGTTTTTGGGGGAAAGGGGGATGTGTAGGAGGCGGTGGATCATGGAGTGGATGGCTGTGTGTTTGTGAGAAAAGTGGTGTGCGGAATCATTAGAAATTATATGGTCTGTATATGTGGGTTTCCTATAAATTGCAAATTCGTGTCTATTATCCCTAATTGTGATTATCAAGTCGAGGAAGTTGATGGTGCTGTTGACGTCTTTTTCCATGGAGAAGGAGATATTCCGATGAAGAGTGTTTAGGAAATTAAGGAAGGAGTCTAACTGTCGGTTGGTTCCGGTCCATAGGCATAGTATATCGTCCACGTAACGAAACCAATAGCCCATGTTTTTGTTATGCTGATTGTCAGCATTAAAAAGATGTTCTTCTACAGAATTGAGGAAGACTTCGGCTAGGAAGGGGGACAGTGGGGAACCCATAGCTAACCCATCCGTTTGGCTGTAAAGGGTGTGGTTGAAACTAAAATAATTCTGGTTAACTGTCATTTTGATGAGGGGGACCAATTCGTCTGAGATATTTTGGGCAATGGTGGAATCCTTGAGTAGTTCTTCCACCCTAAGCAAAGTTTCCGATATTGGTACGCAAGTAAATAAATTGCTAATGTCGAAGGAGACTAGCCTCGCTTTTTCCGGAACATCAATATCTTTCAATTTTCGGGCTAGCTCTATAGAGTTTTTAACTCCATATTTAGGTTTAAAACCTGTGAGATCTCGGAGCAATACGTCTAATTTTCGTGCCAGAAGGTGTGAAGGGGCGGACACAGCTGAGATGACAGGCCGAATAGGTATGGCTTTTTTGTGTAATTTGGGTAGTCCGTACAACCTGGGGGCGGAGGGGTTCATTTGGATTAAACTAAATTTTTCCCTAGCATTTAAAAACTTACACTTGGACACTGCACGTTTCACTTCACTTTGGAAACTCGCGGTTGGGTCTTTGGATAACGGAGTAATAGGATTGTTGTTGATGAACTCAAGGCACTTTTCCACATACACTCGTTTATCCAACACTACGACACTAGATCCCTTGTCAGCTTTCTGGATGATGAGGTCTTCCTTGCCAATAGTCTTCCTCAGGCGTCGGAGGGTGGACGTATGTTGCTGAAGGCTGGAAAAGCGGGTCGTTGTTGGCACTGCTTCCTTCAATGAGGACATGATGATTTCAGCAACTTGGTGTTTGGTAGCCAGAGATTGGCTCCGAAGGGCAACCTCGCAATCTGCGGCTAGATTTTTAATGTCGGCTTCGGAAACTTTCTTAGAGGGAGCAAACTTCAACCCTTTTAAGTGGTGCTCGATCCCGTTTCTGGGAGATCTTTCATATAGGATTTCCAACTGCCTACCCACCTCACTCAAAGCAGCCTTCTACCCACCCATAACCCTCTCCAAACTTCTAGCCAATGGAAAAGACACCCAGGATAGCCTTCTCAAATCAGGCATTTATAAACTGAAATGCGAGGATTGCAACAGCGTTTATGTCGGTCAGACCGGCAGGAATATCAAGTTACGAGTCAAGGAACACGCTAGGTGTCACAAAAATCAGAATAACAACTCTCTCTTCGCCAAGCATTTACTAGAATTCAACCACAGCAGTGACTTTGTCCCAGAGATATTACACACACTCCCAAAAGGATTAAAAATGGACGCTCTCGAGCAATTAGAGATTAGAAGGCACTTGGTGAACCCCAACACGACACTTTGCAATGAGCAATTATTCCCATACCCCTCCCCACTCCTCTCCGAGAAATTAGCCTGGAAATGGTCAAAACAATCCATCAACGCACCTGCGAGCCCCCACCCCCCTCAAATCCTTCCAACCCTCCCCGCCCCCACTCTGTCCTGAGGGTATATATGCTTGCTCTGTCTGTTTTGCAAATTTGTACCTGATGATGTCGCAAGTGGGTGAAACGCGTTGTACCGTATAATAAAATCTGTGGAAAAGTACGAGTCTTTCTTTCTATTTTAATAATGGATATTAATTACTTCCACGAAGTGAAGCCTGAAACAATAGAATATATAGAAATTTACATTTCATTCTTCACAGGATGCCATGATTTGGGGCTTATAACCTTTCATTCATATTCATGTGACAGTTTCAGTGGAAGCTTGGATCATTTAGGAGCATATCAATGTAAATTTTTGTAATCTAATCTGCATTTACTATACTGAATCCACCTTCTGCTTCTTAAATTCTTGTATCATCATCTCAGTCGGAGGTGGGTGAAAATGCCTTTCAGCTGCTCTGCTTCCATATTCTGCAGCTTAATTCAAAACTTGATGTTTGAATACAATACTGTATCGCAATCTTCTCTGTTAAGATTCCATGAGGTTGTTATTTTAACTTATAACTTGATGCTTAGTTTCTGTTAATATGTTGATATATCAACATTTGTATTTAAAGCAACTTTTTTCTATGGTGTTACTACGCACTTGTACTACTTATCAAACTTTATGTGAGAACTGAGGTTTTGTTTTCAATCCAATTCCCAGTTTTTTATTCAAGGGTTCTTATATTAAAGTACTAATTCTTTTTGCATTCATATGTGGAAATATGGTCGTGTGTTTTACGAGAGTTAGGAGCATAAATTATCACAAGAATGAAATGAAAAAAGGATTGCCAGCCAACTGGCAAGATCAATTATCTAGCGATGAGCATGTTCACCATTCCAATATTTTGTTTTCAGTTGTATGAGGTGCGGTGTCAATGAGCCATGGAACATTCAGTGGTTGAGGGTTGTTGAGGCTGAAGCATTTTGATATCAGTATTCTGGGCCTCAGCATGCTAAGTGTTCAATGGCAAAGAGCCCCAGTTGCGTACCATGAAAGAGTACAAGAATTGTACAAGGCCATATTTATTCCAGGCGACAAGAAAGATAGTGGACAGTCTCCTTATTGTAGGCTTTGATAAAATTCCATTGGGAGTTACAAGTGACAGTTCAATCTCAATGCTAAAGACAGATGTTCCAAAGCTTGAAATAAGAAGACCTGTACAGAAGACATTGCTCAGGAAGCATTCTGATAGGCCTATTCATTGGGGTTTCTATCAAAACATGGAAAGCATGGGCTATTGGAGGAGCGGACATTCGCCTTCTTATGAGCTGATCTTATGATGATACCAAGGATTCATTCTAGCATGCCAAGATGGTGTCATAAACAGTGTACTGTTGCCTCATATTGAGGGTGAATGTGATAGACACAAGATGCAATTTGTGCCCAGCCAGAGACCATAGGCTGTCCTCTTATCAAGCTGCACCAATTATGCAAGATTATGTGTTTAAAGGCAGGCAGAAATACCATTCTGAAAGATTTGTATCACCACGTTAGACACCAACACTATGTAGAAATGACACCTGTGCTGCCTTGTGTCCTAGATATGTTGAGATTTTTCTGAGGAGGGGGATGAATGAATGATCTGATGGAATTACATCTTCTACACTACCAGGCTGGTGACAGTGATGAAGCCTGATATTATTTTCCTCGACCAGCTCACGCATGCTATTTCCATGATGAGTTTTTGGCACAGGCTGAATCAAAACGTGGGCACCAAGGTGATGGAAAAATGGATGAATACGAAGTCTGCTGAGCAAACTTTGCAAATGTACCCAGGGCACAGTGAAGCTCATTAGTCCTGATAGGTGTGCTTGGTAGAGTTTCGGGGTTGCTGAGAGCGTCACGTATATCCCAGCCTGTAGGGCTTAGGCAGATGCGCTTGTGACCGGCATGCTGAGGACCATCCGCCTTCCGCGTGTCCATGGCCCAATGGCAGGGTAGCCACATCTCCGATTTGTTAACAACTATTCTAACCGATAAGGTTTTTTAAAACGGAGATACTTAAAGGAAGAAGCTACTTAAAGAAGAGTATTAAACGCTAACTTTTCCCCATTTGCGGTCGGAAGCACGTAGTTCAAAGAAAAATTCGTTTGTTTAAAGTAAGGGACTAAAATGTAATGGCTTTAAATGCCAGTTACAGAGTTCAAACGAAAGAAAACGCCGAAAATATTGAGGATACGTGAAATCACTCACTTCACACAACGCGCTCAGGATGTGTCGAAAGGTTTATTCCTTGTAAATTTACAAAAGGCAACACGGAACCTAGATGGTGCAACGCTGAATTTACGAAATTGTTAAGGCATCGAAGGTCACTCCTAGTGGAATTCGAAAGAAAAAAATGGCTGAAAATTTTAGTATTTTCGCACTAAGGGAAATTAAGTGATTCAGGGAAATTTTTACAGCTAATTCACTAAAAAATGATGAAGGCGAAAGAGCAATCAGCAGTTTAGAAAAGACAAAATTTTAAATACCTTTTTTTAAGTTTTCACCAAGTTCTCGCCAAATATTAAACTGAAAAACTTGACTAATCATACCGTTTTATCCAGTCGATGCTTGAAATTGAAATTTTACATAGGGGAAAAGAATTTTGTCCAAAAAGCAAGTCAAACAAATCTTCCTGACCCAATCAAACACCAGCTCGCACATTAAAGGAGCCAACAGCAGCAATTGTATCGTTTCATTTGATCATATTTAGGAAGCCCCTAATACAGGTATGGCAAACCTTATGGTGACTGAGCGCCAACATTTATTTACATAATAAAAGCTTTGGCTCGCGAAAGAATTATTCTGCGGGTCACTTAGGGCACGCGTGCCATAGGTTCGCCACCCCGCCCTAATAGGCCACAAGATGCGCGATACCCGGAAAATGAGCTAGCTAATGAGACTGCCCAAATATGATATTGCTATTGACCCCCGTGCAAAGAAAACTCCGAGAGTAAACATGCGCGGCATTTTAATTTAGTTGACTAATCAACGAACGTTCGAATTTCTTAGGAATCTGGGTGACTAAATCGTCTAATTTCACCAGTGATGCGTGAAAATAACTCTCCATTTTTCCTTGAAAACTTCGGTGATTGCAAAACTTCATCGATTCATGCAACGCACTCAAAATGAGGATTCAGTGGTGGAATTTTTTGCTCAGCTAAAGAAGAAAGTCTTTTGTGTATTAAAGTTATAGCTGATGTTTAGACGAGGTCTTAAGAGATGAAATGGAGTTGGGCTTACGAGATAAGGATTTGCATTGAAAGTAAAATTTTGATGTTCGAGAGGACAGTTGATACATTGGCAGCAGGGAAAACAACTTCAAGGGATGCAGCAGGGTCAACCCCGGCAAAAAACGGGCGGGCTCTGTTAGATACCACACGAAGAAAGGAGATGGTGTCGGTATCAACAGATGTTGAAGATTTAAAGACTATAAAGATTTTGAAAATCTAGCCAAAGATCTTTAGCATAGTAGCTGCGAAAGTTATGTTAAATGCGCTATTGTGGAAAAAGGAATTTTGCGCTATAAATCGGAAATTCCATTGCATAGTTGGATTAATGGGATTAAATATCATTTTAAAGTGGAGCGGCAATTGAATGAACACTTGGACTCAACAAATTTGTAATTTCTCCACACTGGCGTGCATGTCGGGGGAACGAAATCAACACTCGTGGTGTGCTGCCCTCGATCAGGAACGCGTGCCGTCGCAGATGCTTGCTGACCTTGCAATTGTGGGACGTAGGCACTATTATTCGGGCGCAGAAATCACTTTCGGTTATTGCTGGTTGTGGTATAGTAAAATATTGAAGAGAAAAATTGCCAATAATTATTTTAAGCGCCTATTTTTTCCTATGTATGTCAGAGAATTCGCGTTTGGGTAGAAAAGCTTTATTTACCATACAAGATATATAATTGCCGAGTCAGAGTAAAATAAGGCGGCTAACCATAAAAAAGTTTATACGTGTAACTGAAAGAAGTAGAGCATTCCTCATTGCATCACTTTATCTTTCGTCTTATATCCATGGCCCAGGACGGGGAAGCCAATGCCGCCATTTCCAAACGGTCATCCCATCTATTTCTTACCTTCATGCATCTCCGTATCACAATATTGTCTTCGCCAGATTTTACTGGAGGTATTGTGAGATTGCAGTAAGGGAGGAGGGGATTAAGGTGAGCGGACAGGGATGTACGAGATCTGATTTAGTAGATCTGGTTTAAAAGCGGTGATTATTTATGCGGAGAGGGAGTGAAGTTCCGCATTGCCATGAAAGAAGGGCAATTTCAAGAAAACAGAGGAGGCGGATTCGCTATTTTTATATATTGGATATAAATGTACACATTTTAATCCACGTGTTCCGGGCAAGTAAGTGACACGTTAAGGGAAACGATAGCTCTTTTGTCGCCAATGTTTCTCTGTATCATTCTAACGGTCCGAAAACATTAAACATACCTTAGAATCCACCAAGCCATAATCAGACCCTCTTGTCTGCTCGCTCCATCGACCTGAAATGCCCCCGCTGCGAGACATGCCCTCTCTTCAGTTTTTCATCCTTCCCTCCCAAGTCCATTAAACCCTCGCTTCACATTTCACTCCACTTACGCGCCTACTGCCTCTCCGAAAATATTACCTACATTTTTGTTCTCAACCTTTGCCTCACCTTCTTTCTTCAAGTGTGTACAACTTCACTCTCCCTCCCCGTAATACAGGTAAATCATCGATTTTCAATTTTATTCATATCCCTGCCTACTCTCCCAATATATGCCCATGAATACTTCTTGCCATTAATTTTCTGTTGATCACTGATCCTCTCTTTCCGTCTTAGAATCCCTTCCCGATCCTGAGTCCTGCATGAAATTAAGAGCTCGTGAGTCCACATACGACTGAACCCTAGAACTTAAATAACCTTCCAGGAAGCATACCAGAAGCGTGGCAGAGGCGCTGACATCGGTGTGTTGATGTGCAAGGGGGCTATTTTGAAGAGTTTAGTAATTTTTACTTTGATCTGGAATAAAGTTTTCCCCAATTTATTCAAATTATTTTTGGGACAGACCATGTACGAGGTTTGTTCAAAAAGTATCGCGAATTTTGAATTTTCGCGGGTTACGAATATATTATTTTCGATTTTTTGTGGCATTATGTTGCTACTTATATCTTCCACTTATGCCGAAAAGTTCGGCAATTTTGAATGTTCAGTTAATTGTTGACAGCTGTTTTGCTTGGACGTGTCTTGGCTTGTCTTCGATTTTTGCCTGTTCCAAAAAATGGATCAAAGAATCTGTATCTAATTTTGTGTGAAAACGAAATTAAGTGCGCGGACATATTTCAAATGCTGACTGTGGTATATGGAGGAGCTACCTTGGACCGAAGAAACGTTTATCGGTGGTACAAAATGTTCTCAGAAGGCCGAGAAGATGTGAACGACGAAGAGCGTGCACGGACGCCCGAGCACGTCAAAAACAGACGAAAACATCGATGAAGTGAAGAAAATAGAATGGGCAAATCGTCGAATCACCGTTAGAGAAGTTGCTGAGGACCTTAAAACATCGATTGGCTCGTGCCATTCGATTTTCACCTATTATTTGGACATGACACGGGTCGCCGCGAAATTCGTACCAAAATTGCTCAATTTCGATCAAAAACAGCAACGCATTAACATTGCTAACTCTGTCCGCGACCACCAAAATTTGCTACAGAGGGTCATTACTGATGACGAATGATGGGTTCATGGTTATGATGGGAAACTAAAGCTCAATTATCCCAATGGAAGCTGCAGCACGAGCCAAGACCGAAAAAAGCGCGCCAAGTTTGGTCGAGAGTGAAAGTTTTGCTTACAGTTTTATTCAATTGCAGGGGTGTGGCGCTTCATGAGTTCTTGCCACAGGGTAGACCGATAAATAAGGAATATTACCTGCAAGTGATGCGCAATTTGCGCGAAGAAATCCGCCACAAACGCCCTGATTTGTGGAGGAACAAAAATTGGCTTTTGCACCATGACAACGCCCCTGCTCACACATCGTTATTTGTGCGCGAATATTTGGCCAAATATAACACACCAATGATGCCGCCGCCACCGTATTCCCCAGATCTGGCCCCCAGTGACTTTTTCTTGTCCCCGAAACTTAGCGAGGCCCATGAAAGGACGACGCTACGCTACGATTGACGAGATAAAGACTGCATCGAAGGAGCTGAACAAGATCACAAAAAATGATTTTTTGAAGTGCTTCGAGGATTGGAAAAAACGTTGGCACAAGTGTATAATATCTAATGGGGATTACTTTGAAGGGGACAATATAGATATTCATGAATAATTTTTGAAAAAACACAAAGTCATGATACTTTTTGAACATACCTCGTATGTGTATGTTCTTTGCCTAGTATACGTGTATGTGTAATGGGACTTAAGTGTGCCTAGTTTGTATGAATACTGATTACTTAATTCGACTGCAATGTGTTTGAAGTAACAAGCTAAAAATTCATTGTTATGTGATGTTATTTTGATATTACGAATAAACACAGAAAACTCATGCTTTGGGATTGTAGGTTCACTACTCTTCGTGGACACAGTAGATTAACGAGGGTGTACAAATAAATATACTCGTAGAGGCCATAAATTCAGTGTATATGATACCTATTGCTATTATTGATTAGTGCTAGAAAATCTATTTGAAATACTTGCCCATGAGCCTAACATCTTTCTGTACCATGTAATCTCATACTTAAATCTCTGGTTAATGGACAAGACAAAATAATTGGACAATTTTTCAAACAGAAGAGAAATAGGTGATGCATTAGAAATGGGCAAGATATGTTATAAATATTTCATGGAGTTAGCTTATGACTTATTGCCACATGGGGAACATTTTATAGCTAGCCATGACGTACGCGAGGAAGACATTACAGGTTATATGAAACGATGGAATTTATGTGAAATGTAAGCAAGTATCTTGAAATAACATAATCTTAAATAGCAACTGAGCAAGATTGAGCCTTATTCTAAAAAAATCGGTATAGTCGATTTTGTTTAATTTTCTCGTGATGCCACTTCTGCTAATTTCGATGATTAATTTTTACGCCCGTGCCAACTAGTTATTAATATTATTTCTATCATTTTATTTATATGAATTAATTTGCTGCAATGTTTTGCTCAGTTAAATTATTGTTAGATTGCCCCTTATGGCTCTCAGCCCTTCTTATTGAGCATGCGATGGACTCCTTTGTTTCGCTAACCTTTGACCACAGCTGCATGTCAAGAGAAAGGATAAACTACAAGGTGTCGATGAAAGCGTGAGTACACGAGACGGGCCACATGGTTGTACATATTCCTCTCCGCTCTTTCCCCCGGAGTCGCCCTGGGGCACAGCACGACCTGGCGTACTGATGAATAATGGAGCCTAAATCATGCTGCTCCGAGTCGTTCGGACTTCGACCCTCTTTCTCTCAAAGAGTGGCATTCATGAAATCTAGAGGGAATGGCCCTTCGGTTGGTATTATAACGATTGATTCTAAAGTCCGTAATGCACAGACAAGAACGTGATATCGGAATGAAGCCGACCTCCCGCCCGCCGGCAAACGCCCGCGAGTTGTGCAGAGAGGCACTCTCCCTTATCCCCCCCTCAAGGGATCAGCGTCGCCTCGATGACGTCAGTTTTTCCGCCAGAGACGCCCCCGTGTGCTCCCCGCGGCCGTCACCGCGATAATCCTGGGCTGGCACCACAAGAGTGATAGGAAACAAGGGCAGATCTCCACTCTCTCTCTCTCAAAATCGGATTTTAAAGCTGCAAACAATCGATTTTAGTAGAATATAAACAATAGCGCGCGAGGCAGTCGTCTATTTGTGGTCAGGAGCAAATTATACAGATCTATGGGCACTATACACATAGGCTACGTTAGCACAAATACAATGTTTCGCTGTCAACGAAAACAGAGGAAATGGTATTCAGTTTAAATTATGAATCCAATTCTTGAGAAATGATAGCATGCTCAAAGCAGAGTGCATGTAGTGAGGAATCAACTACTAAAATGTCATCGTGGGCCGATCTTTTTTCATTTGTATTTCAGAGCATCAAATGCATTAGTTCAGGGTTTTAGTGTTCTAAGTACTCTGCAAGAAAATATATTGCGGGGAAGAGTTCATATTCTATGTTAAGTTCGATATACGATTTGCTTGTACTGTACTTACTCGTATATCAGTAACTCCTCGCACCGTGATAAAGGTGGCTGGGACCATCGAAATAAGGAAGTGAGTTGTTTTCGCTCTATTATGTACGATAATTATTACGGAAGTGAGTATTTCGCTATTATATATATATATATATATATATATATATATATATATATATATATACATTTATTCTCGAAATCCCGCCATATGGCGAATAAGTTATCATTCACATGGAAATAGATATAAGGAAAAGAGATAGTAACACATATAAAGGACATACACATGAGAGGTGGGGAAGGCGGAATCGAACATATACGTATATACAGACAAATATATATATATATTCTTTATGTATATATATATATATTTTTTATGTATATATATATATATATATATTATGTATATATATATATATATATATATATATATATATATATATATATATATATATATATATATATAATTCCTCTATTTATTATACATTCGCTCACGTGGTTTCACCCACCATCGATGTGCATGGTATCTTAGGTATCCAGGGTATTTGACATAAATCTTTGCGATACTTCGTTACAGCACCAAAAAAGGTTAAAATCAGGAAAAGAATATGAATGGAAAAGTTCTGGATAACTGATTAAAATCGTTAGCTGATATTAGGAACGAAAATGTGTTTTACTCAATGAACGAGACGTGCTTTCAAATTTAACAACGCTCTAAAATATTAATAGAATCGGATGCGGATATAATTAAGCCAAAATTATTAAGAATTTAAAGTCGCATTAATCCTAGTTTTTTGCTCTTATAATTTTATGAAGATAACACTCGTGGACTAGTATTTGAGTATTTCCGACTATTTTTGGCTTTAGATTACCTAATGTGATCATAAAAACCGTTGGGTCCTCCAAGAGCCTCTTGGGACGTTGAAACGGGTTTTTCCCGTGTATTAAATTTCTGCACATAACACCTGTGTTAAGAATTTCCCGGAAATTACACCTTATTTTTTTCCTAAATTTTCAGTGAGTTAGATTCCTCCTCATGGACGTTTTTTCTGAGAATACGTTGTAAAACTAGAGCCGCAAAATCTGTGTTGACCCGTGAGGGCACTCAAAACACGGATTGAGGAATTTTTGGGAAGAATATCCGACATACGAGACAAGCCCGCCGAGTTCAGCTTTGACCGGCCAGCTCGGCTCAATCCGATTGCCTGCCGTCCATCATCACGGAGCCGAGTTGCCGGCGGGCCCACATTCGTCCGCAGGGAAACCAATTACGTACGTAAGGGGGACATGCACCAGGAGGGGCTGGATTTACAAGGCTGGAGGGGCGCAGGTCCGAGAAATTTCATTGATTAGCTTGATGCTCACCTCCCTCCTACTCTTACCTCCGCGTGGGAGCGGAGTAACAGATATCGGGAAATAAATTCACACTAGGGAGACAATAATGGATCGATGGGTGAGGGGGGAAAGGGTGAGAGGCAAGTGATCGTGGGCGTGATCAACTCGCCACCATGCCATGATATTTTCGGCACGACTAAACTAGCGGGCAATCCTAAGAGCTGCTCCATCCACTCAATTCCTTGGAAGACGGCCATCCCCGGGCGCACTCATTTATTACTCTTGACGCCTGTAATTACTCGTTCCACTTGTTTCATCCATCCTACGATTTGCATCAGGCCATCGTGTCTTATAATACGTCCGCAATGATCATCCCCTCTTTTCTATAGAACGTTCATCAGACTGCCTTCTTCACTTACATCTCCTTGATTCTTTTCGGCAGCTGCTTGATGCGTCGAGTTTATATTCTTAGTTCTTCTGTTCAGGGCTCTAATGCTTCCTTTTAAATGCAATTATTTACTGATAACTTTTAAAAAAGCAAGTATTTTTTAAACATTATCAATTGTGTAAATGCTTTAATCGATGTCTTCGATTTTGTGCAATCAAATAACAATTTAAAAATATTATTCAGTTGATGGTTATTACTATAGGTAATTTACCGCTCAGGGTAGGGTTGGATCGTGATAACAACCAAACAATTCTCTTGTCGTCCCTGACAAAACTCAGCTCAATATCCCTTTGCACTTCCTTCCTCCTTTCATTCCGTCCAACTACCCTCCCTATCCTATTCCTGCCCCTTCCTTGTTTTCCTAACACTATCCCCTCTATCACAGTCGTCAACATCCCACTACCAATCAAAACGCACTGCATCCATCATTCATATCTCATTATGATTTCTCCCAACAATCCCCTTTCCTCCCCCACCATACTTGCACTTCCTTGTTTTTTTCCTTTCATTCCACTTAAACTTCCCCGTCTTTATCCACACCTACATTTCAAAAGCCTCCAACCTACACCTACTTGGTGCGTTCCGAAAGTAATGCAATTGAATTTCCCTCGTATTTTCAGCCTACTACTCCATTTCAGCCTACTACTTTGACCATTTTGGTCCAAAACAATTTCAAGATACGCTAACTGTTCCAGCTGTTCTTGTTTTTTCCCTCTATTTTAACTTTTAACTTAGCCTTTCTCTTTCTGAAAAACAGCATAATTTTTGTTTTATTTATATTTATTTTTATTCCAAATCTATCGCACTGAATTGCCAATTCACTCAGCAATGAATGCAATCCCTTGACTGGCTGACAAACTAAAGCTTTGTCATCAGGCAACCGAACTGATTTTCTGAATTCCTCGCCCACCTTAATTCCATTCTCTAGTTCTCACCCCGGTTCATTAATCATTTTCTCCACAATACGTTGAATAGCACAGGTGATAATGGGCAACTGTGCCTTACTCCTCTTTCTAACACTGCCATTCGGACTCTACGTGCCCGATTCGCACCTGAGCAGTCTCAGATATAGACAGGTTGAGAGTTAGTCTTTTTTTATCTCCAATCTATGCCTATTTCTGCAATATATTTATGAGTTTTTCCCAAGTCACTCTGCCAAAAGCATTTTCGAAACCTAAGAAACAAGCAAATACACCCTGATTGTATTCTATGTTCCAATATATTATTGATCTCATTACTGCAATGGAATCGCACGTGCCTCTCCCCTTCCCGAACCCAAACTGACCATCCCCGAAGTAAACATTAGCCTTGATCTCCATTCTCTTGTTGTTGATTCTTAGAACCACTTCTATTGCGGGCGAAATTTAACTTATTGCTCTGTATTCCTCACACGATTTAGCCTTTACCTTTTTCGGAAAAGGAGCTAACACTGATCTTACAAGGTCTTCTGGCCATATTCCTTCCTCATAGATTTTACGAATTGACTCATGTAGACTCTTCCTCCCACATTTTTCTAAACCTATTAGTAGTTCCGCAGGAATATTGTCTACCCCCATAGCCTCATTTGATTTCAATTCCCTTAATGCCCTTTTTATTTCACCGTTGAATAAGCCTGGACCGAAGCTGTCTTCATTTGAGTCATATCCTCTTTCTATGTATATCCTGAATGGCCTAAGTCATTTGCTATTCAATTCTTCTAAATATTCCTTCCATCTCTCATTGAACTTTCTCGCAATCTTTTTACATCTCGCACTACGTTTTTTACTACGCTTCTTTTGCTCTATTTGATAAATGTCTTAATTTATTATATAACTCTTTGTATTTCCTTCTACGTAACTCTGTATTTACATTTTTCCATTTCCTCCTCTCATCTAACTTTCTAACCATCTCATTCGTAATTCATGGTTTACTTGTCATTTTCCTATTAACAGTTCCTGTAGTTTCGTGGTTTTTTTTTTGGCTGTCGATATGCCATTTTTGTATGTTCCCATTTTTCCTCGATAGTACTCAGCTCCTTTCCCTCACTCATGGTTTTCTCTGTATCCTGCTGATTCTTCTTTGTCAATCCAGCTAATGCTTCTATATTCCATATCCGTAACCACCTCCCGTCTTATATTTTGGAATCGGATGCTACTCTTAATAATTCTAAATTGTGAGTAGAGTCCGCATCCGCTCCCGGGAAGGTGTGCGAATTGATCACGCTGTTCAGAAATCTGTGCCTAACCTTAATATTATCTAACTGATACCTTTTTACGTTACCTGGAATTTTCCATGTATACCTACATGTTTTGTGGTGTCTAAACCAAGTGTTGGTGATATTCAAACCCTGCCTCTAATAGGACGCAATTTCTTTCTGCCCGCTGTCATTCCTCGTGTCTGAACCGTAAGCCCTCACCTCATCACCATCTATTTCTTCATCTAACGTTACATTCCAATCCACCGTCACTATCAAATGCTCCTCCACAGGAACACTTCTAATATATTCTCTAACTAATAATATGCCCAATCGCTCTCTGCCTCCTTACGATTGTTTGATGGCATGTACGCCTGAACAATGGCCAATTTCGTCAGCTCTGATTTTACTCCTACTGGTAATATTCTATCCGTTACTTACTCTATGCTGACTACATTTCTTCCTACCTTTTTATTCAATAATATTGTAACCTCTCTTTGGCTCTCGTCTCCACCTCTGTATAAATTACTCTAAAACTATCACTCCAGTAGTCCCCATCACAAACTATCACTCCAGTAGTCCCTACCATCTCACCTTGCATAGACCTAAAATATCAAAATTTCCTAGTTCTCTCTTTCGATTTATATTCTTTAAATTTTCCCGTTCTTTACATTGTCCTAACCGTCCAAGTTTCGATTCTAACTAATTCGGTCTTCTTCTTAGGCGCATTCTGTGCTGCTGCTCTCGGTTTAACTTCACGAACCTTTCGTGAGATAACGACCGCGGAAGCCATGCCTCTCCAGCTGCCGGGCCCGACACACGGCATATTTGGCCGAGTCCCGCAGTTGCCAGGGCTCATTTTTTAAATACTGTCCAACATATGAATCTTTGGAATAGTATGTGAGGTGGTTTACCGTTGCCATCCTCAATATTGTTTTGAACGAGATACCATAATTCAATTCCCGCCCCTCTGGAGTGAGACACTTTTGAAGGCGCCTATTTGAGTAACAAATACTTCGCAGACTACCTTTCGTCTCGCTCCTAACCTTCAACCTATTGGTATGGGTGACCCTACCAGGAGCAATTATTATTGCTTTCGCCAGCACAACTGTATGGGCCATGGGAATGCACAAGCCCTTCCATCACGTCAAAGTCCATGTGTAGGACTCAATAGCAGCTAATTCCTCCAGTGAAACATATTTTGTTCTCTTATTAAATGGAGTGCATATTTAATGACATCAAATAATATATTTCGATTTATGATCACCTTAAATTCAAAAAATACAGTACTATGAAGCTATCATCTGCATAAATATTTCTTCCTATTTAGGGTAGAGTAGGGGACAGACATTACCTACCTTTCGCCCTCTCTCGAAGTGGCTCAGGCCCCGGAAGGTTGACTCTCACATTGATAACTATAATGAACATTTTTTCACAAACGGCGATAAGCATGCTTTAAATTATTGCCTAGTTCTCCATAAATAGTAAAATACTCTTCGAGACATACGCGGCAGGCTTGTGTGTTTTGTACTCTTACCTGTTCTGTTTTGAAAAAGACTGAAGCTTTTCTTGGCAAAAAGGAGACGAAAGCATTATGAAAGTTGAACATTTATTAAAACCCTTGACCAAGGAATCAAATGATATAGTTACCAATGATACAGGTATCCATGCTGTGAATTCAATCTTCTTCATGCTAGGTTTGTGTTTGGCAAGCAGAACAGTAGGAAAAAGCTGTGCCCACTCATATTGAGTGCGGGGTGCCGAGCTTGATTTGTAGTTGAAGCTGGAGTTGCGGTGTCTTGAAAAGTATCGAGACAGTAGTAACGGTAGACAATAACCGTATATATTACAAAATAACCATTTTGAAGGATTTTATTGGAATCTGGATGCTCTGAAGAAATGAAGAATATATTTTTGAGTTCTGTACATCATCTGCTAAGGTATCTGGTATGACTAGAGGAGCATTATCCAAGCTTCGAAAGTCAATGACGCCTGTAGTCACGATTCAATCATCTCATCTGCTTACGCCACCGTTATCTCACTGGCAGCGCCGCGGCGCGAACGCGTGAACTTCCAGCTCCGTCATGGCGCCAATCGATACGTCGATCGATAATCTGTTTCCCGCTTCACGCGGAGACATGGAATCGCATGTAAAAGGGAAAACTGTGGAATTTCAGGATGTGCTGAATTTGATGCTAAAATTGGAGGATTGGCTTCCAGTATTTCAAGGCAAACAATCTGTCTGTGGTAGAATAAGCGATCTATTAACCCTTTCTGTTTTTCTGTCAGCCCAGCAGCAGCAAAAATTGAAATGAATTACATGTTTTATGTGAATATCAAGTATATAGTAATGTGATTTATCTAACATCTTGATTAATGAAATAAAATATTTTACATACAGGGATATGTTTAAGTATGCTTTTGAAATACAACAATTTGGGGACATGATAGCCCAACGAGTAGAGCGTTGGACTATTCACTCATGGGCCCGAGTTTGATTCCTGGGCACGTCTCTTGGTGCCGTAAGCTTTACTCAAGCTTTGTGATTTTTCGGGTACCATATCTTCCTGGGAAACAATAGGCGCCCTGACGTGTGAATTTTACACGCTGTTTAGGGCTTAGCATTGAATGAGCTCTACGCTCACCCATCAAACCAACCTTCGGGTTTATTACTGTGGTATATGTTTTGATATAATAAATTGTATATGTAAATAACCTAGTTAATCGGCCTAATGAAAGTTATGACGAAATAAATGCTCAAAGTTTTGGTACACGTATAAAATGAATTTACTACTTTTTACGGAATAAGTGATGAGTGAAGGATATTTAAGAAAGATGTAATTTTCAGTTCATCGTATCATTGAGAATAATCGACTCGAATTTCTATAGATGATACCCTTCATTGCCCAAGATATTCCAATAGAAAAATCTTCAGCGTATACGAAAAGAGATGGCAGCACTCAATCGAGCGGGCTGTCTCTCGCCTCTACCACGGAACTCCAAGCCTAAGAATTCCTTCTTGCTCGTTACGATGGAAGTGAGTCATGGAATCTTCGTGACACTGCTAGCATAAAACAGGACTATTCTATTGCTTTAATTGCGTTGAATGAAAATTTTCATGCCCGTGGGCCATTTTCATACCATAAAGCTATGGCCTTCCTTATAAAATATTTGGTAACCATGGTTCAAAATAAAAAGTTAAAATTTTCTTGAATTAATGTTTCCAATGTGTTTTCCGAACTAAATTTTAGCCTGGGATTCTGCATATTTATGTTAACCCTTTTGAATACCCAATCACGTAAGAGCACCAACACCTTCAGAGCATAGACAGAGGTGTGTAATCCTTGAGCCAAGGAGCTATGGCATTAGAAAAAATTATCATGAATTGGTGTTTCGGTCAACAAGATACTTGCAATCGGAGAATAAATGTTTTGGAGTGCTCGATACAGGAAGAAATCAATCCGGACTCACTGTCCGCAGAGAAGTCAGAGCCAAGTAGGCAATTTCCACGCAAAGGGGGCTGCATTGGCCTGTTGCCGCGCCAAGCCATCAACTCTATTTTCTCTTCAATGATAGTCATCTGGTCGATGGAAACATCTGCCTAGAAGATTTTCCCTCCAGAACTGGCCCTAGAATCACCTCCCATCCTCCAACCCCTCAAATCGTCCAGTGGAAACGAAATGGGGCTGCGAAATGGACGAGAAACTATTTTCACTTATTTTTTTTTACATACAACGCTTCTCCAGCACTCCTTTTTATGCACTAAAGTCGTCTATGTGAACTTCAAGTTTCAGTTCAGGAGCAAAGACAAAACACGTTCGATACAGGCTAATTGCAGTGAACTATAGGATTTTATCAGCCACATATTTTTTAGTCGCAATTCGAAACAATTTAAAAGCCAAGTTCTGTATATGTATGCTAAAAATCTGAAATATGTTCAATTTTAAAGGAAGCTTTGAAAAAATACCATTCATGAAACTTGACTAAAAAACACCATTCATGAAACTTGACTAAAAAATTCAAATACGCTAAATTAAACGTACGGGCATAAGATATTCGGAAAATCTTCGTTAAAGTGGAAGGTGAAAATAGAATGCATGGTGCTTTAGGTTCGTTCGTTGCAAGGAAGAGCACATTGTTCCCTTATGCCCTCAGTGAACTGATTTGATTTTATCGCATTGAAAACTCTCGGGGACAAAAAGAGAGATTTGTGACTTTGAGATTTACAAATGCTTTAAGATTCGTTGAAAAATAAACTTTTAATGAAGCAAATTAATTTTCAAGAAATAAGTGGAAAGAAAAAAAAAGAAAAAGATGTATTCTTCCGGTTCTGAAAAAATCCTTTTCACTCTATACTTTTTCTTGCACAAGAGTTAAAATGATTGATTTATCGTTCAATGGACTATACGACTAAGCTATTCGGTCCTCGATAATCCGAAAGAAAGTACTATTTCTTATGACATAAAATTCTGCGTGTAAAAAACAAATAAAAATAATGAAATATGTCTTCTGTCTAATAATTATGTGAGCATGGTAATAAGATTTTGTGGCAATCGGAGTATAAGACTGGTTGTTATTATGCCGGACAGATTCTTGTCACGGAATTTCTATATATCATTGAACATTGAAAACAATACGGAGATTAAAATTCATCGGGATGACAACGGATATGTGATTTCACTGAATTTCCGATGCAAATGTGGAGGAACTGATTGGGAAGCAATATGGGAGGCTGAGAGAGAAAAGAAAAGCTTAATGTTGGAGCTGATATCAAAGATTGATGTTTTTTTAATAGAAAAAATATACGTAAGACGTCTTAAAAATATAGGAAAGGCGTTCGAATTTGAGGAAAACCTAAATTATGTCGACTTCCATTTGCTTCCGGGTCGTTAATTAGAAAATTGTTATTGTTTAATTGACTAACAATCACGTTTATTCATTCTATCCTACTTCCCTTAAGTTAATGTGACATGGGAGTGGAAGTGCACAGAGAAATCCATAAACAAAATGAAATCATATTAAAATCCCATTTGGGGAAAGAGGTAAGGTAAGTGAGCGTATTACCATAAAAGAAATAGCACTGGAATGATTGATAAAAAGTCCAGAAATACGCTAAATTAAACGTACGGGCATAAGACTTTCGGAAAATCTTTGAAAACTTTTATTTTAAGATTACATATCCTTATTAATATCTATAGACCAAAGATAGTTGACTGAAAGATGGAAAAGGTATTAAAGGGATTGAAATAACAGAAAGCTGTGGGGGTAAATAACATCATGGAAAAACTACTCAGGGCTTATGAAAACGGGGAAGAAAGAGGCTCCGTGGAATTTGGCCGGAATACCATGCTCCATCACTATTGTTACTAATCCCAAACAAAGGAAAAGCTGAAGTATGTGAGGATCATATATTTGATTACAAACGAGACAAAGGCTAAGCTTAAAACAATCCAATAAATAATAGCTATTACACAACGCAGCTGATACGTAGTAGCTGAATGGAAGATTGGTTTGGGTTTACGTAGAAATGTGAGGGGAACGAACAATGCCAAATAATATCGATTCAGATAAATAAATGGACATTTTGCTGAAGATAGGAGTCTACCGGACTCTTATTTGCAACTTGTTCAAGTGCAAGACTGTGATTGTGCAATTGAAAATGATGAATATGGGTTTGCAATAAGCTGTGATGAGCAGGCGAGTAATAGTTTAGGGATGTACATTATTGCATGTTATTTTCGATGAACGTGGCATGGCAAGGAGGGCATGGAAATAGCTGCAGGCAGACGTGAAAGTAGGTCTGGAACTCATCCAATCATATACATTTCCGTGTAATCATGTTAGTTAGCCTGTCAGCCAAATACTTGCTTATCACTGCTCACCGTGTTACAGAATCGGAATTATTGGGATGAGAATCAATCACGAGAAAAAATGCCAATACGGTTCTCAAGGAATTGGGAGGCAAAGATACTTTTTAAAATTGAGGCTGAAAAACTAGTGCTGGTAGTTCGGTTCACATATTAAGGGAGCATTTTAGAAGAAGGTGCGTTAAGTGGTAAGGAAAATAAAAGTAATGAGTTGGCGAATAACCATTTGCAAATAGGTTGGAGTTGATGAAAGGCACCTTAAGTAAATATGTAAAGAAAGACTAATGAAGCAATATGGAGCGTAGTCTTCTATGAATCTGATACATGGTCGTTGAAGTAAGTTGATACGCGTAGATTGGAGGCTTTAATGGTAGGTGTGCAGGGGAACGTAAATAATTAAAGAGACGGGAAGAGAAATACAAATGTAGGGGAGAGGTACTAGGATTAATGGGAAAAGAGAAGATCTTTGAAGTAAGGCAGAAGAAATACGTAGATGCAGGAGATAGCGAGAGGCAATGGGATTCTAAGGATGGCAATAGAGGGGAGGATGCTGGGCTAGAGAGGTAGAGGGAGGAAATGAGTTGGAATTTTGGATGGAATTAATGAAGGCAGAATGTATACAGGGTTAAATAACTAGTTATTGTAATATTCTCATACGAAGCTTAAGTTTAGTTGGTGTCATATAAGTCATGGTTGAGGAGTGCGGTAGAGCGCCGTGACATGGTCGATCAAAAACCTACTACACACACACCTACCACACTCACACACCTACCTACCGCAGTTATCAACCCGAGCTAAATTTTGACGGTGTTGACAAAATTGTCTCTTTGTGTTTCTAATTTCTTTTGCCATTGCCACCCTTGTGACAAACTCTGTATATATCAAGATAACACTAGCGAACAAAAATACACAAAAAAGAAACTCACACGTATTCCGAATTTTCGGTGGCCAAACCACCTTTCTCAAGGGAGAGAAAGAAGAAAGTTTGTTGTGCTTTGATGCGTTGAAATGATGCATGCATATTTAGTATTGAGTGTCTATGAAAAACGCCGCTTCTTTATGCTCCAATGTGAGATTAAACAAGCGACTTGATATTTAAGCACTCCCTTTCAAATTAATGAGTACCCGCACTTCGGGAGCGGTGATTCATAGCACTATCATAGTTATACCACGTATAAAATAGGAATATTTTGTTGATGAATTATAATTAGAGTATTCACTTGACGTCTTTAGTGTCCTGCACGGACTGTTTGGCTTCTGATTGGGGGCGCGAGTTTCAATTCGGGTGACGCCTTTGGACCCCTCCGGCTTCACCCAAGCTTTGTGAGTACAAGCCTTCTTGGGGGAACCGCAGGTGTCAAAGGGAAAGAACTGACACCCCCTACATTAGATGTGAGGATTTCACACACCAGGGTGTGAAAGTTGTGCGGGCTCAGGTCAGGGTTAGTTCTGCCCTCACCTGGCGAGCAAACCACCTCGTTGATTACTGAGATTTTTAATCTAAGTAATGGCACACTGCTTCACCGTAAGTGGGGGATCGAGATGGTGCGGGGGCTAACGTACTGGCTTCCCACCGTGAGGGCGCGGGTTCAAATCCCGGCGGTGTTGAATATTTTTCAGAGGTATCTCGATCCCTACTTGAGGTGCTTTGTGGAGGGCACTTTGAGTGAGTACGCCGTCCGTCGGATGGGACGTTAAACTGCGGACCCCTTGGCGCCTTTCGTAAAGAGTAGGCTAATGCCGACGCCGGGTTTCTCTCCACCCTTCATCCTTTCCTGTCCATCCCCTATGGTGCAAATGACCTTAGCTGTCGGTCGCCTCCCCTCAAAACTACTTCACCGTAAGTGTCCTTAAACATAATTATCCTTTGCTATGTCATGTGCCGATAAGCCACAATTGCCTCTTCGATTATTTAGCCCCGAATAAGTGTAATTCATTATACATGTGTCCTTGTGCACTTCTTCAACTTTTAAGTTGGCAGATGCATTACTATCGAGCTACACGAAGCTGAATGCCTGTGGCATTGTATGTACGGTATTTCGTCACAACATCTTGTTCCTTTAAAGCCCCCAAGGTTTCAGAGTTTAAGAGGACGCCTCGATAGCAGGACGTGCCTGTGTTCACGGAGTGTCTAAAATTCGCCGGCGTCCGAGGCTTCGGCCGCCGGGATTTGGAGAGCGGCACTGCCGGACTCCCTCGGAAATCGAGGTTCCGATCGTGTTTTGTTTCGAGGTTGTACGTCGCGTGAACACGCTCGCCTTGCAAGCTGATGAGAAGGCGAAGCCCCCTACTCCGTTGGAGGTCCACCTCTTTACACTAGAGTCGCTGGGCCTCACACCCGAAGAGATTGTGGCAATCCAATTTGGATATAACCGCCATTTGGCATTCCTGAAGTTAGCCACTGAAGCTACTCTGAAGGGGATTCTAGATAATATCCCACGAAAACTACCGTTTCCATCCCTAAATGATCCGAGGACGACGATTACCATTGACGAGATCTCCGGTAGCCCTTGTAATGTCAGGGTTCTTTGTCTCCCCGTGGAGACCCCGCTGGAAGATATAACTGGCGAGCTTCAACGTTTTGGAAAAATCCATCGCTCGTGGGAGAACAGGTGGGAGGGTGACAAGATGGCGCGCGTGCTGACAGGTATGAGAGTGGTGCGGATGACGGTCGAAAGAAATATCCCCTCGTACCTCCACATCGGTGGTAACCGGGCCATCATCATCTACGAGGGTCAGCGCCGCACTTGTGCCCGCTGTAACCAAGAAGGCCACAAGCGCAAGACCTGCCCTCAGAACCAGGGAAGGAAGAGCTTTCCGGAGGCAATGTTTTTGGCCTCCAACCCGAACACCGCCGAGGAGGTGGATGAGCCCGAGATGGCTGAGGAGAAGAGGGCGCGGTCGCTGATACTTATCGAGGGTGCGCCCCCAGCTGTTCCCGTCGAACCCCCGCATCCCCCTCCACTTGGAGGGAAGTATCAGAGGGAGCGCAAGTCGTCAACGGAAGAAAGGGATCCGAAAAAGAAGAGCACGGACAACACTGCACTGCTGAGTTCGAACATCGATCAAGCTGCGGTCCCTACCAGCTCGGATATACTCTCACGACCACCGGCCCGTATCTCCGTGACCCCGTCAAAAGAGGACGGATCATCCTGAGTCCTTCCTTTCTCTGGCCACGCTACCGATACGCTTTCCCCGCAACCCCTGCATCACGGGCTTCCAACTCCCCGAGAATCACGGATGACAGCGGGGGAGGATGCATCCGATTGCAATTGTCCCCCTTCCCCAACGGCAAGCCCCTCGATTCCGTTATCACGGAAACTCAAGAAAATATCACCGGAAGTTGACACATGCACGAATAAAACTTTGTCGACGTCAAAAATCCCAGATATTCCATCGTCCTTCTCCTTTGAGGACAGCCAAGGTGTCGACAATCTTCCCAGGGCTACTCTAGAGGCGGACCAATTCGACCGATCTCCTCTGGTTTCTCCCGATGGGGCCCCTTCGGCAGAAGACCACCAGTCCGCCACCCCGCCCCCCCCTGGGGCCACCTCCTGGGCCGGGAGGGTCCCTAGCTGTGCTCGCTCGATGAAGGCCCCCCGTGGAACGCATCCGAGTAACCCGCTCTTCGTAGAGACCACGGCTGGCTCTTCCTCTTCGGACGAGGTCGGGGGGAGGTATGCGGTGATCACTCGTGACCTCGATCGTCGACCCGTCGGACGAAGTGTCCCGGGAAGCGGCGAAGCACTCGTCGCCCGGGTTCGAGCCGCGACCGAAGTGACGTAAGCCACGACCAGGACTCTGGTGATGTCCGGTGCCCATAGCTACCCTCTCATTTCACCAATGAGTAATATTTCGCTTAATATTACTGGCGTTTATAGCGCTATAAAAATTGTAGTCCTCCAACGTTTTCTCCGCGATCTTAGGGCTGATGTAATCCTCCTTCAAGAGGTGAAGGAGGACATGGGTCTGGGATGCAAACATTTTTCAGGCTATCGGCAATTTCGCCGAAAGTCATTCTGGCACCACCACCCTAGTCCGAAATGGCATTCCGTTTTCTCATGTTCGCCGCCACGCCTCGGGCCGAATAACGTCCGTTATCGTGAATGGTATCCATATCACAAACCTTAACGCTCCCTCCGGTGAGCGCGTGAGGGCAGAGCGCAAAACGTCTTTTAATGAACTTCTCCTCCCCTACCTGTATTCCTTCTCGGGGAAGGCCATATTGGGCGGAGATTTCAACTCCATCTACCCCCGAGAGGATAATGCCTCGAATATGGATAGGGTGACATACTATCCAAGCCGGGCAATCTCACTGATGCTCAACTCCATTGGAGCGATCGACGCAGTGCGTTCTTTCTGCGCCGGTCCCGCCCCCTTCACGCGATCAGGGCCTAACTCTCGGACGCGAATTGACTACCTCTTCGTCTCGGCATTCTTAAAGAATGATGTCCAGACAGTGGACACCCTCCCGGTGTCCTTCTCTGATCACTGCGCAGTGATCATGAGTTACGTGCCCGGACACAACCCCGGGCGCGCACGTCCACCGCTGCGGCTCCGTGTGGCGCATAGACCTGTTGGAGGACGCGACTCGTCGCGATTCTATCCGCACCCGGGTGTGTGAACTGATCGCGGCACTCCGTCCCGGTGCAGACCTCGCTGTATGGTGGGACGAGGTTTTTAAACCCCGCATTGTCACCCACATTAAAAGGCAAACTTTTGAGTGGCGTAGGGAAAAAAATTACACCATCTCCTTCTACCGGCGAGCGCTAGAAGAGCTCCTGCGTAAGGATGTGGCGCCGGAGGGTTTCCACGCCCAAGTGTCGTCCCTAAAAAAAATTATACTGGGCCACGAGCTCCAAAAATACGCTCTCCAAAAGTGACAAAAAGAATTGGACACAGATATAGGGGGCCCCCTAACGCTATCAGAGCTTCGGCGCTGGATGAAATCCAACTCCGGCTCCGATATAGACAGAGTCCTTGTCAGAGAATCTGCCGCCGGTGATACCGACCTCCTTAGGGAAGCGGCCCGGCACTTTCAAACACCTTTAACAGGTATCCTCCTTAGAAGGAGGGAGACACACCCCCTCTCCCTACGCTGTCCACAGATCAAAAAGACGATTTATGTCGAGACATAAGTTCAGACGATCTGGACTGCGTCTCCTCCATGTTCCCGAAGGGCAAAGCACCCGGCTTGGACGGCCTACCCTTTGAATTTTATTTAGCCTACTGGGATGTTTTAAAACCTATTTTAACCCACCTTTTAACTGCATTTTAACTAGCGGCTCTCTGACTGCAAGTCAGCGGACCGCCGTGATGACGCTTATACCAAAGAAGACGCGGCCCAAGTCGTTCAACGACTTCCGGCCAATCGCCCTTTTAAACGCAGATTATAAAATATTGGCCTACGATATAGAATGACGGCTGTAGCCGACATCGTCCTCTCCCCATCTCAGTACGTCGTGTCAAAAATGCGAAACATCTTCGATGCAGCACTTTTAATTCGCGACATTATTTTTTCCGCGCCCTTGTATGGTAACCGTTTTTTATCCCTGTTAGCTATTGATCTTGAGAAAGCATTTGATCTGGTCCTGATCGAATGGATTCTAACCGTGCTCAAGACGATGGCCTTCCCCGAGTCTCACCGATGTACACCGGAACATACTCTATAATTAGGATAAAGAATGCCACCTCGCCGCCCATTCCCGTCACTAACTCCGTTCGACAGGGCTGCCCGCTGTCAATGCTGCTGTTCGCCTTTGCCTTAGACCCCCTACTCGGACGACTGCAGATCGCGGTACGCCGACACGGCGCCGTCTGCCTGGGCGTCGCATACGCTGACGACATAACCCTCTTCATAGATGACCCGTCCCACATGGCTCTAGCCCACGACATATTAACGTCATATGAGCAGGGCGATATCTTCATCAACTACCGGAAATCCAGATTTTTGCTCCTTAAGGGCAACCGGCCCTCGACCTCCATCGGTTGGTCAGAAGCGCCCTCGCTCAAAATCTTAGGGTTCTGGTGGGAGAAGGAGTTGGCTCCCACGATTGTGCGAAACGACGGAATTATTGACCACCATGTAAAATGGAGTGTTGGAAAGCTTCCACTCCCTTCCCTCCCGATCGTGATCCGCGTCCGCCTCCTCAACCAGATAGTCTTCCCAAGGATATGGTATGTGGCCCATCTGTGGCCCTTACCCGCTAAATACAATGTATACCTTATTAGAGCGACCAACCAAATGATCTGGAATGGCTACGTAAAGAAAGTGTCCCAAAACCAGCTCTATGGCCCGTTTGAGCAGGGTGGTCTCAATTTAACCGATACAGCTCTAAAGGCGAAGGCGGTCTACGCGAAGCTCAGCCTGCGCATCCTCGGCGGTGACGACGCGTGGCGCAAGGCATTTCTCGAGGACGCGTGGCAGGAACTCCCGCGCGACGAATTCCACCGGAGGGCATTTGAAGAAACGAAAAAGGTCGCTTCTCTCCTGCGAGATGGAGAAGCAATTAGGGTCAAAACCCTGTATGTCAGAGCGCTTACCGAGCAGCGACAAAATACATCCAAAACAACGATTTCTTGGAAAAACTGGGCGGACAGCAGAGCGAACGATGAGGCACGTAGTGGAATGTTTAACCTAATCGCGTACACAGTCATGACGAGGGAGGTGAGGCATCACCTACAGCTATCCGATTCGCCCCTTTGTCCGTCTTGCGGTCGAATAGACAACGTCGCGCATCTGATCCTTGGATACAACAATAAAATCAGAGAATGGGAAGCTCTAAAAAAGATCTATAAAACCTGGGACGTGTTCGGTGGTGGTGCCATAACCGACATAAATCTGATCACTTTGAACTTTCGGCTCTTTCCGAGTTTCAAATCCTTCATAATGACCACCATAATCGTGGAATTCACACAGTTGAGAACCGCGAATAAACATTCCGCTAAAGGTATGCAAGCATTGGCGGAACGGATGTGGCAGCCCCCGGTACCAGACACACTTCGTCCGTGGTTAAAAAGTTGTTTTTCTGAATAACTGTGCTTCAAACCTATCAATAATTCCAACCAAATATAATGTTCCGCTGCTAATCCAAATAGTTTCTTTTATATCTTGTGAACCCTGCCTTGATTATTTCCTTCCACAGTAGTAGTAGTAGTATTTAGGGGAGGCGACCGACTGCTGAGGTCATTTGCGCCATAGGGGATGGACAGGAAAGGATGAAGGGTGGAGAGAAACCCGGCGTCGGCATTAGCCTACTCTTTACGAAAGGCGCCAAGGGGTCCGCAGCTTAATGTCCCATCCGACGGACGGCGCACTCACTCAAAGAGCCCTCCACAAAGCACCTCAAGTAGGGATTGAGATACTACTGAAAAATATTCAACACCGCCGGGATTTGAAACCGGGCCCTCTGGGTGGGAAGCCAGTACGTTATTCCCCCCACCATCTCGATCCCCCTTCCTTCCACAGTATTGTTCATGGTCACAATTGTTTTATGCAATGTTTATGAATGTAAGTGTAATGTTATGTCTATGTAAGTGTGTATATGCATATTTATGTTTATGTGTGTGTATGTGTGCGTTTATGAATACATATATTTATAAGGAAAAAAATATGCTGTAACCATAATCTGTAAGCTGACAATGTGTACAATGTAAACACTAGCAGTGTAACATACTAGACCGAATAAAACTAAATTGAACCATAGCTTAACTGGCTAAAACACTCGACCGGACATTGAGAGATCCGGGTTCGAATTCGCTGGTCAAGGTGAATGATTTTGACACTCTGAAATTGTTGCATTGAAATGCACATTAGCGGATGACTCCGTTAAAAGTAACTGTTGCAGCATCTCCCACAGTTTCTTTGAGATTTGCCAAGCTGCAAAATTAACTTTATTTTGTGTATCGGTGTGATTTAAGATAAGTCGTTCTACATTCATTTCAACTTTTCATTGGTCATTAATTACTTTTAAACGCTGTACTGTATTCACAGCGTGCGCATTCAATGGTCATACTTTAGTTGTAATAAATTCATTATTACGGTTTCCATTCCTACGGAATCGTCTTAAATGACGCTTATATTGTATTTCTCTTGCAGATAATATTTGAAGTGCCGATGTAATATCTGCAGAAAGACACCTCTTGCCTCTAGAGCAATATGAAATGACAGAGAGATCTCAGAGAGAAATACAGAAATTGTACTAAGTTATCAAACGAACAATAATTTGCACAGTGAAGCCCTCTGAAATAAATTCGCATCGTGTAATTCACTGGCGGCATATATTGTAAGTAAGGAGCCCGCGAAACAAGTTCGACGCTTTATTAGAGCTTTCGTTTGAAAATGCGTAAATAATTGCTCCATAACCTCTGACTTCTCCGCTTTCTACTCGATGGAAAGGATTTAAATGGTCCGCCCGCTCTAATTTGTGGGACGGAAGTTTTCGTACGTGTATGCGCCGAATGGGTTTCGGGAAAACCAAACTGATCGTTTGCCACGGCCCAAGCTATTTTTAATAAACAAATTTTAAAAATCGCTGCACGCAACCTCATTTTGGTAGATAGATGTATAATGTGCACGAAGGTATCCCGAAGTGAGGCTCTGCGTTCTTTAGGAATTAGTGGAATGGAGTTTTCGAGTTGGCATGCTTAGGACATCGCTTTTATTAAAAAGCTCATTTAAAAAATAACTGTTAGAATGTAATGAGTCGAGAAAATATATTTCCATCTTAAGAAACCTAAGATCCAGCCATAAACGCCAGCATTCATGCTAAATCTCTCTTCTTTATCATCTAGGTTAAAGGAAAACTGCCTTGTCCAGCCAATGTAGCTATTGCATTCTGAAAAAGTTTGAAATTACGGTTTGCATAACCAAGAAGTAGGTACTGGGAAGTGCCGGTGTTGAAATAGAACACTTATGCACGGAATTGACCTGAAGAGTTACCTCGATGAGACTTGAAAGGTCAATATTATGTTCCTACAGGGAAATTATTTATTAGCATAAAATTTTCCATTAAGTTGAAAATGCAGTTTTTTCAATCGTTATTCAACGCATAAAAATTGGTTTTTAAATATTTCTTCTTCATTGGAAGGTTTAATTGATCTTTATAAAAATGAAGCGTTCCAAATTATGGCATCAATATTTGGAAATGGTATATGATGATTTTAGGAGGTAATTATCCGTTTTTTCAGGACACTAAAAATGAAAAGAAATCCATTTCACCGCTATTTATGCAAATGGATGTTTGACGAAATGGAAAATTTACTCAGGAAGACAACACAGATGTTGAGTTCGAAGTTATACACTTTTGAAGCGCAAGCATTGCCTCTAAAGCACTAGAAGTTCGGGTGTAGGAGTTATTGTATTCGACGCAAAAATTGTTGAAGTTATTCAATTTGATTACATTAAAAAGATCTAAAATTGCTTTGCGTCACACTAAGAATATACGGGAATCATGGATTCGTACATTGCAAAATTGATCAAAAAGAATAAATGTATAAAAATAGTTTTAAACAAAATATTTCAATTCGCAATACTTATACTCTCCATAGCGAAAAAAGGAAATTGAAAATGACTGCAACAACACGAAATGCACACAGAGCTTCTTCGAATCGAAATTACTCAATCGAAATTTACTGTCTGCTAATGATATTTTCATGAAAACATCATATATCATCTTAGTTATGATAAATTAAAATATGCTATAAATTTACACCAAACTCGCCATCAAAATTAGACTCATACCGTGTACTTTTAAGAATTCTAATAGCATGCGAAAAAATGCCGTCAAATAATGGAATTCCTTGAAAAATAGAAGTAACTCTTCTTAGATTTGTTGTTCAGGTATTGAAATTCATTTACCCTCATGGAACGAAGTGTGTTTCTTACCATTCAGTCATCCATCAGGAATGAAGTTTTATTCGTAGCGTACCAAGAATTACGTCGTGTATCACATTAGAGGCTACACAGTACTTGAATGCTATCCTGGTTAATGCTAATGGTATCCACTACGAAATATATGCAGAAGGCAAGGTGTAAACTTTCAAAAGTTAAATTTTTAAAATTTGGTGCTCCAAATATGATTTTTCAATGTTTTTTTTAGGTTGCAAGGTAAATTGCAGCAATTCTTAAAATGTGCACGATACGTATTTTCATGTTAGATTTGCGACGAGGAAAGAGCATGGTTTTCGTGAGGCACAAAGTCAATGTGGATGTGTGTGGCTGTTACTTGAACCGCGTTAAGGATAGACAGACGAGTTCCTCGTACTTCTTGAGATCTGAACTCTCACACGAGCTATATCCACCCACGCGACTTGTCGTCCACACGCGACATGCGACGCGGAACTGGAGGAAGAGGTGTGTGGGGTTGGTCTGGAGCCATGGACGCTCTTGCCCTTTCCTCACGGATCGAATGAAATCGAAAGTATTCCTCAACGAAACCCGCTCCCGAAGTGCTCCTGACGTTTGGTACACCGACAGTGAAACGCTCCAACGGTTCGATAGTGA